>NW_019154139.1:14885522-15157168 GCF_002288905.1 Enhydra lutris kenyoni | reverse complement strand
ATATATATATATTAGATAAACTAGTTAAAAAACGTTAAAAAAGAAAAGGGTAAAAGTTAAAAAAAAAATTTAGCAGAAGAAGAAAAATAAATTGAAAAAGAAAAAAAATTAAATTAACTGCAAGGCTAAAGAATCATGGGGAGAAAGCCATGAGTTCCGTGCTTTGCTTTCTCCTCCTTTGGAATTCCGCTGCTCTCCTTGGTATTGAAACTGCACTCCTTGGTAGGTGAACTTGGTCCTGGCTGGGCTTCTTGTTGATCTTCTCGGGGAGGGGCCTGTTGTAGTGATTCTCAAGTGTCTTTGCCCCGGGCGGAGTTGCACCGCCCTTACCAGGGGCCGGTCTGAGTAATCCGCTCGGGTTTGCTTTCGGGAGCTTTTGTTCCCTGAGCGCTTTCCGTAGAGTTCCGGAGGGCGGGAATGAAGATGGCGGCCTCCTGGTCTCCGGCCCGGAGGAGCCGAGAGCCCGGGGCCCCACTCCTCAGTGCGCCCTCAGAGAACAGCGCCGATTTACTCCCGTCACCCTGCCTCCGGCCGCGCTCCGAGCTGACCGAGCCTGCGACCGGTTCAAGGTAACCCCGAGCTTAGAGCTTACTCCTCGGCTCTGTCTCTGTAGCCGGCTTCCCTGTTCTAATACCTGTAAGCTCTGCGATACTCAGACGCCCCTGATCCTTCTGTGACCCTGCGGGACCTGAGGCCACGCTGACCCTGCGTGGGCTTCACCCCGGTTAAGCCTCTGGAGCGATGTCCCTCAGCGGAACAGACTTTTAAAAGTCCCGATTTTGTGCTCCGTTGCTCCGCCGCTTGCCGGGAGCCGGCCCCTCCCCCCGCGGTCTATCTTCCCGTCGCTTTGGATTCACTTCTCCGCCAGTCCTACCTTTCAGAAAGTGGTTGATTTTCTGTTTCTAGAGTTGCTGTTCTTCTTCTCTTCGATCTCCCGTTGGATTTGTAGGTGTTTGCAATCTTTAGATAAGCTATCTAGCTGATCTCCCGCTACCTGAAGTAGTCTCAGCCTGCTACTTCTCCGCCATCTTGACTCCTCCCCCCTTGTTGCTTATAGAATTTTTGTATGACAGGAGGAATTATGGAGTATGATGTGTTATGAAAGTGACTTACAAAATACGATACAAGTATGAAGTTTCATAAATACTCATATTATGTAAAATTATAAGATACAGGTAAGTAAATAAAAAAGAACTAGAAAAGCCACTCATAATCCTGTCATCTAGGTACAATTTTGGTTTAACCCTTTCAGACTTACTTCCATGCATGTATTTGTGTTTATTTTTTAAATGAAATAGTCCTGTATAGTGTTTTATAATCTTTTTTTTTTTTTTTTTTTTTTTGCTTAACATCATGACTTGAACATCTTTTGCTGTTTTGTCTATTGTATGATTCCACTTACATAAAATTTCCAGAAAGGGCAAATCTATAGAGCAAACCCATATATGCTTGGGGTTGGGATAGGAGTAGGGATTATCTGAAAATTGGCATAATGGAACTGTTGCGCGGTAACAGAAACATTCCAAATGTTCTGCAATTCCAATTCTTGAATTGCAGTGGTGGTTGTATAACCCTATAACTTTACTAAAATATATATGCAATATATATGCAATATATATGCACCAGTATACCCTAGTATATACACTATATACACTAGTATATATACTAGTATACCCATTTGGTAAATTTTGTGATATATAAATTCTACCTCAATCAAGCTCTTAAAAAGGTATGTACATTTTAATCAGTAACTCAACTTCAGTTTATTTTTACAATCATAACAATTGATGTGATCAAAGTTTTAGCTCTAAGGATGTTTATCACACCCTTAACTATAAATAGTAAACAATTTGAAATAAATTGTATAGCTCAACACTGAACACTGATTAAATAAAATGTGATATAGCTATATAGTAGAATATTATAATGTTATACAATACTATACAATATTATACATTTAAAAATATGTGGAAATATATTTAGTTGTTTTCTTAGCAATTGCTTTAGGAATTACAGTATGTATCTTATCCACATTTTAATTGAGGTTACTTGTGATTTAATTTCAGTGAAATATGGCAACTGTACTCCAATATATCTCCATTTTATTAGTCCTTATTTGTGCTATTGTCATATATATTATATCCATATATATTGTAAACCAGATAATACAGTGTTATAATTGTTTCATTATATAATCTTATGTCTTTTAAGAGCACTAAGAGAAAAGACAAAATATGTTCATACTATCTTTTCTATTTACCCACACATTTACTATTTCTTTCTTTCTTTCATTCACATTATCACCCGACATCATTGTCTTTCAGACTAATGGACTTCCTTTAGCATTTCCTGTAGGACAGGTCTCTTAGCAACATGTTCCCTCAATCCTTGTTGATCTGAAAATATCATTATTTTCCCTTCATTTTTTTAAAAGATTTTATTTATTTATTTGACAGAGATCACAAGTAGGCAGAGAGGCAGGCAGAGAGAGAGGAGGAAGCAGGCTTCCCGCTGAACAGAGAGCCCGATGTGGGGCTCCATCCTAGGACCCTGGGATCATGACCTGAGCCGAAGGCAGAGGCTTAACCCACTGAGCCACCCAGGTGCCCCTTCCCTTCATTTTTGAAGGGTAATTTTGCTGGATACAGAATTTTTATTGACAGTGTATTCTTCAACACTTTGAATGTGTCATTCCCTTGCCTATTGCCCTTTGTTGTTTCTGAGGAGAAGTTAGCTGTTAATGACATGGCACTTTCCTGTAGGTGGTATCATTTTCTTCCTACTGCTTTTAAGATTTTGTTTCTGTTTTTGGAATTCAATAATTTTGACTACTTTGTGTCTAGGTGAGAGTGTCTTTGTGTTTATCTATTCTATGTGGCAGTTGTTGAACTCTTCAGATCTTCAGATGAATTCATGCAGTCTCCTAAGTAGCCAGGGATGCCTGGACTGCTTATCTAGCTCCTCTGACTCTCTCATGCTCAGTATCTCCCTGTTAAATTTCTGGCTCGTACCCCATCCCACCACTTACCCCAACCAGCAGTATGACTTCAAACTATCATAACTGTAGATTTTCTCTGTTTGTTTTCTGCCAAATTTGCTACTTTTATTGACAGTCCTCTTGGGCATGGGTTTTCCTCCATCTAGTTACTCCAGATCAAAGCTATTCCAGTAGCAAAGCTACTGCTATTCATATTGTCCTGCCCCAATAGTACCACTGTGTCATGCATTAGGTGGAGGGATGGGAGTGGTTCTAGATAAGAACACCATAGACTCTTTCTGTAAGACTGATTCTTAACCAAAGTTCAGCTGTTTCTCATGAGCAAATTTCCTGTTTGCCTTTGGCCCATTTCCAGAGCTCTGGAATGATCTTTTTTTTTTTTTAAGATTTTATTTATTTATTTGACAGAGAGAGATCACAAGTAGGCATAGAGGTAGGCAGAGAGAGAGAAGAGGAAGCAGGCCCCCTGCTGAGCAGAGAACCCGATGTAGGACTCAATCCCTGGAACCTGAGATCATTACCTGAGTTGAAGGCAGAGGCTTAACCCACTGAGCCACCCAGGGGTCCCTGGAATGATCATTTTTGAACAATTTTGTTCAATTTTATTTTTGGTGGGGGCAAAGAATTTGCCTACATCTTCTCTCTTCACTAGTGAGAAGTTCTGTCTGTGCATGTATTTTTAATACTTTTGATATTGAGAGAGAGATTGCCCTCCAGAAAGATTATACCAATTCATGTTCCTATAAGTAATATATGAGAGTACCAATTGCCCCCTAATGTTTCCAGGACTGGATAATAGCATTAAATAAATCTATCATATCTTATAGGTAAAAAAAATTTACCACACTATGGGCTTAATTTAAACCTCTCTAATTGTCATTACTTCAAGGATCTTATTTGAGAAAAGGATGAGATCCGATTGTAAGTGTTAAAATCCTCTGGACGTAAAAAAAAAATTCTATAGAAATGCAAGGCATGTATTACTGCCTTGCAATGCTTAAAGTTTGACTGTGAACCAAAATAGTTCCTACAAATCCATGTGTTCAAGACGCTTGGGATAAGCCCAGAAAGATCCCTGCCTTATATATGAAGAACTCAGGGCTTAGTACGTGCATTATACCCACTCTTGGGGAATATTAGCAATGATGTTCCAGCAAACCAAAGTTAGAATACTTTCTCAGGAAATGCAGGAACTGTAGGATTTAGCAGAAAATTAGGGGAGAGGAGACAAAGCACAACTCCACCTGGAAAGTCAGTGTTTGCAGACAGTTCTGATATGGATTTAGTATCTGAGAGTGTCAAGATAAGAGTTGAATGACAGTGTCTTGAGACTTTCCAGGAATGATGTATCCAATGCTGAAGTTTATTCAGCATTTCCTCTGAAGGGAACAAGGGAGTAAGAAGGAAAATCCATGGAAAGTCCATGAAATCCTGGAGAATAAGGCAGGGACTTTTCTCCTGATAACCTAATACATATTCATTGTAGAAAACACAGGAAACTCAGATATACAAAAGAACATACTTCTACTTATGGCCTCATCACCCAAAGAAACCAGTTTGTATATATGCTTGGTTTTATGTACGGGAAGGGGAAAGAGGAAGAGATATGTTGTAATCCATCTGAGTTTATTTGTTTTAAACTCTGGTATTTCTTTTTAGCCTCTGCAGCTGGGACAGGAGGCTCCTAAGAAGAAGTCAGAACAGTAGAACCTGAGCAAAGATGTCAGAATCAATTTTCAAAGGCCAGGATGTAAGAAGCTGATGAAGGATTCATCTACATGAGAAAATAGGACTTTCCATGCTGAGGAAGACAATGTCAGCACCCATTGTATGTGGGGAGATGTAGAACAAAGAACCATGAGAACAGACTAAAGCAATACCTCTCAAACAACCTGTCATGATAGAACAGTTTTAAATTTCTGATCTACCCTAGATGGAGGCTTTCGTGAAATATGTATTAAAAAATGGACACATTTGGAAGTCACAGCACTTTCAAATTGCTATATATCACTCTAAATTTCTGTATTTATTGCAGACAGATAATACATAGCTTGAAGACCAGCATAGGTCCAGGGGTAGGGCTGTACCAAAATACTGTCTCCTTACAATTTAGATATCAATAGGGATAAGGACAGTTGCATGCTGGTGAATGCTTAACAACTGGTTCTTAGACGAGGGGGAGGTGATCTGTAACATTTGACAATTTCCATGGTATAAATACTCCCGTCATGACAGATTTCAAGCTACGAAGGTGAAATCAATGGATGCACAGAGTAGATTGGCAGGAGATGTATATGGCATGCCACTGCACACAGAAACCTACAAATGGGTCTTAATTTAACAGCAACTGTCATCACCAAAATAAAATCTATACTCTTAAAACCTGCAGAAGAAAAGTCACCCAGTCCAATGGAATGCAGGAAGGAGGATTAAAAAGAAAACCCTTCCTTTGATTGGAGTATTTTTCACATTATATAATCTGCCTGTTAAGACAGGAGCCAGAAGTTATTTTCCCAGCTTCCTCAGCAGCTTAAATGAAAGACATGGGACTTATGCTCAGGCAATCAGATGACCCTCCTCTAGAAATCTATTTAGGAGAGACCTTCTTGAGGAAGCTTTGTGTAAACCTTGGTGACAAATTTGTCCAGACCTTGGCAAAGAGCATTGAAGGAAAACTAGCATCATCTCCTAACCCCATCAGTGAGAGCTGTAGAGTCTGTGGTGAGCGGTGACTACACTGAAGGCGTCCCTGAGGTGTGGTTTGGGGACTGACATCCTAACCCTCCTAGAAAATCTGTGAGATTATTCCTAATAACCTTCATATATTCCCTTTTCTGCCGAAACCATCAATACTAGATAATCTTGTCCGCAACTAAGAACAATGATTGATTCAACACCTCTACTCCATTTAAAAAATAAGATCTTTATTGAGATATAATTCATGTACCATACAACTCACCTACTTGAAGGATACAAATCAACGGTTTTTGGTATAGTCACAAAGTTGTACAATTATCACCACAATTTTTACATTTTCCTCACCCCCTAAAGAAATTCTCTACCCATTAGCAATCACTCCCTATATTGCTCCAGCACCCTGCACCTCCACCCCTAAGTCCCAGGCACCACTAACCTCTCTCTGTCTCTGAGTGTTTGCCTATTCTGAGCATTTCATATGAATGGAATCATCTATTATGTGGTCTCTTGCGACTGGCTTTCTTTGCTTAGTTTCAAGTTCTTAAAGTTTATCCATGCTGCAGTATGTTTTGATATCTTATCCCTTTTATGGCTGAATAACATTCCATTGTATAAATATACCCTGTTTTTTCAACCATTTATCAGTTGATGGACATTTGGGTTTTTCCCACTACTATGAATAATGCTGCTATGAACATTTGTATACAAATTTTTTTGGTTTGGGGGGTTTTGTTTTGTTTTGGTTTTTTGAGTGTAGACCTCTGTTTTGGGTATATACCCTAGAGCAGAATTACTCAGTCATATGATAAATCTGTGTTTAACCTTCCGAGGAATTGCCAAACTGGTAGTCAAAGTGGCTGCACCATTTTATGATTTCTCATTAGTTAGAATATGAGGATTTCACTTTCTCTGCCTCCTTGCCAACACTTGTAATAGTCTATCTTTTTTCATATAGCCACCCTGGTGGGTGTGAAACAGGATTTCATTGTAGGCTTCATTTGCATTTCTCTAATGGCTAATGAGAATGAAACCCTTTCATGTACTTATAGACCATCTGTATCTTCTTTGGAGAAACATCATTTAGAGCCTTTCTCAATTTTCCAACTGGTTTATGTATCTTTTTATTGTTAAGTTTTAAAGTTCCTTATGGATTCTAGTTACAGATCCCTGATCAGATATATGATTTGCAAATATTTTCTCCCATTCAGTGGGTCATCTTTTCACTTCCTTAGCATACACCTCGTATCTTATTTACAAAACAGAACTAGGTAAGTCTTGAATTGGGTACTGGCAAAATCATAAACACAGATGGTTTATGAGTATTTAGAAATTTAGAAATTAAAGCTAATATAGGCTCACTGAGAATAAAAACTTGCATCATTTCCTTTTGTTCTGATACCCTTATTTCCTTCTGTTGCCTTTTTTTTAAACTAAAAATTTTACTTCCTCTTGTTATGAATATTAATATTATTCCTATAAGGAAGCAGACTTCAAGTCTCCATAAACCACAGTGTTCTGATAGTAAAGCTGGAATGGGTTCTCTTATTAAGTGGTGGACTTCTAATCACTGCAAAAGCAGGAGGAGGCACTTGGACGGACCATCTGTTAAGATGTTGTAGAGGAAACTCCTGAACTGAATTACATGGTTTCTAAGGTTCTCTTCTAATTTAAGATTCTAGTCATTGATTCACTCCTGTCTCCATCCATCCATTCGTTGTTTGTTCCAAGGAAAACTTTAAAGGTCTTCTAGGAATTCATAAGATACCACAAGAGAACACAAATTGGAAGAAGCAAGAAGGAGAACAAAATAAGCCGGGCCACAGATATCAAATGAAGTCAGGCATTCCGCAACTACAAAAGGGCCTGTCTTAGCAGCTTATGTGTTGTTAGATGTAAAGCCACACATTTGGCTTCTGGTTTTCCCGCAGTCAAGGCCAAGAGGGGACCTTGATCAGTGACACAATTTACAGTGCCCATTAGGCATAATTCTTGGTTCTAGGGCCAGAAAGAAATGTCTCCTGATCCCAACTGCACAGAAGTTGCACTTTATATTACAATATTTCGTTTTTCCAAGTTCCTTTTGGGCTTTTAATTGTTTTGCTAACTGCCATCTCTCTCACATTGGGTGACACTTGGGAATGCTGACAGTCCAGAGGCTGAGAGCTCTTGCCCCACAAATGAAAATAATAAAAATGCCTTTCCTCCTTAGAGTTTCAATGCACAAGCCCTCCTTCCTTGGCTCACAATGATGCCTTTTGAATAATGACCACAACTACCATCTACAGAGCATGTGGGCACTTCACCATCTTGACCTTCAGTCTACCCAATAATGCTAAACAAGAGAGGATTTGCCAATTTTATAGAGATGGGGAATAGAGTCAACAGAAATGATCTAGTCAAGGTCACACAGCTGGTAAGCAACAGAGCCAGAACTCACACCCAGGCTGTCTGTCACCTTAGATGGTCTTCTTTCAATATAATCCCTCCTTTTTTTCCTGATGACATTTTAAATGACTTCCTATATTCTTTTGGCTTTATCTGAAGACCTCCATGTTGGTTAGGCTAGAGGCTAATCTACCGTAACAAAGAAACTCAAAATGCAGCTCTTTAAACAATGTAGGAGTGCTTTTTTCTCTCATGTGAGGTCCAGAGTTGAGTGGACTTTACTGGCTCAGAAGTAAAGAGACATGGGAGTTGCACTACTCATTACTGCTCACATGTCATTGTGTGCAGTGGACCCTTGGCTCACATTCTGAGCTCTGGCTGGGTGATTAGGTGCCCAGATAAAATTCTATGTGCTTGTGTGGGCAGGGGTGAGGGGGAAGACAGCCTCGAGGGAATAGTTTCAGGCTCCATCACTCCCCCCAGGAATATTTCTCTTCCTTCTGACTCTGAGTTTTATTATGAATCAGCATTCACCCACCAGGGGCCAGATTGCTTTCTTGACATTTGCTTTATATGTGGCTGAGAAATAGATGTTGTCTCTTGTTTTTTTTTATTTGTTTGTTTGTTTGTTTGTTTTAAGATCTCTTGTATTTGTATGAAAGAGGGGGGTATAAGAGAAGCACAAGCAGGGGGAGGAGAGGGCACAGGCAGAGGGAGAGGGAGAAGACTCCCCACCAAGCAGGGAGCCTGGTGCAGTGATTAATCCCAGGGCCCTGAGATCATGACCTGAGCTGAAGGCAAATGCTTAACTGACTGAGCCACCCAGGCAAGACACTTAACCGACTGAGTCACCCAGGTACTCCATCTCTTACTTTTTACAAGTTCTCATCAGTTTCATTTCTTCTCTCTGTCCACAAAAGCAAAGTCATTATGTATATAGACATTGGGAGCTGAAAATGGTTTCTGATTTTACAGATGGAGAAATTGGAATTCATAGTGAATGGTTTGCATAGGGTCATTCCAATAATAGCAGAGGTGGGACTTGAACCTGGGTGTCCTGCTTCCATCCCACCACATGGATATAAGTCCCTCCTCACCTAAGCCCTTCCTTTGCCATTTTCCCACTGGAAGGCAATGCCAAGAAAATGAACAGCACATCTGGAAAGATCCAAAAGCTCTGAAGTTTCCCTTAGAAGATCATTAAAGGTGAGGCAAATCAAAACACAAAGCCTTCCATCCAGATAAAGCACAGTAATGCTCACTTAAACACTGGTAGAAGCACTCTAAAATCACTCCTGGCAATTTCCAGGCTTCCTATAAATCTTCCTGACACCCCTGAAGTGATCTCTCCTGACCAAACTTGTAACATTTTCTGTTCATTGACATGGAAGTATTACTCCATGCAACAGAAATTCCCAGTCTTTGGGAATGTAAGCTGATGCAGCTACTCTAGAAAAAGGTATAGATTTTCCTCAAAAAGTTGAAAATAGAGCTGCCATATGACCCAGCAATGGCACTACTGGGTATTTACCCCGAAGACACAAATGTAGTGATCCGAAGGGGCACATGCACCTGAATGTTTATAGCAGCAATGTCCACAATAGCCAAACTATGGAAAGAACCTAGATATCCATCAACAGACGAATGGACAAAGGAGATGTGGTATATATATATATATATATATATATATATATATATATATACACACACACACACACACACACACACACACACACATACATATATATATGTACATACACATACATACATACGTACACAATGGAATACTATGCAGCCATCAAAAGAAATGAAATCTTGCCACTTGCATGACATGGATGGAACTAGAGGGTATTATGCTAGGCAAAATAAGTCAATCAGAGAAAGACAATTACCATGTGATCTCACTGATATGAGGGATTTGAGAGGCAGGGCAGGGGCTCATGGGGGGAAGGGAGGGGAAAATGAAAGAAGATGGACCAGGGAGGGAGACAGACCATAAGAGACTCCTCTTAATCTCAGGAAACAAAATGAGGGTTGCTGGGGGGTGGCTGGGTGGTGGACATGGGGGAGGGTATGTGCTATGGTGAGTGCTGTGAATTGTGTAAGGTGATGATTCACAGACCTGTACCCCTGAAACAAATAATAGATTATGTGTTAATACAAAAGAAATTAATTAATTAATTAAAAGAAAAAAAAAGGAGTTCCCAGTCCTGTTAGCACCATGAGTACCCAGGACAATATACATTGCTTTTTCTCCTTTTCTTTTAGCTCAAATTCAATGCTGTTTGAGGGGCTGGAGGAATTCCATGAGCTCTAGAGTCTGGGTGAATTAGCCCCTCGACAGCATTGCAATCAACAGGTAGGCCATCAACAGATCTGCTCAGCCTGGTTTTCCAAAGGCTGGTTTTTCTTCATTGAGGAGGAGAGACGAAGAACAGAGGAGGGATGCAGAGGGCATCCCTTTATGTGTGGTGGGTACTTGTTTTAGGAATATGTGTCTGAAGGGATGCATGTGGAGGTAGGTAGGAGGGCTTGTGAGTGGATGCGGGTGTGACCTAGGTATATTGTCTGGAGGGAGAGGAAGAAGAGAGGAAAAAAGGAGAGGGGAGAGAGGAAAATAATTCTAGAATGTGTTTCCACCGAAGCAAAATTGAGGAGGAGGCAAGGTGGGTAGAGAAAATGAGACAGAGACTGAGAACATGTTAGAATGTGTGTTGGGGAGGGAGGGAAGGAGGATAAAGCACAGGTGGAGAATTCTTGATGGGAAAGGAGTGACTTCAGAGCAAATACTCGTCCTTACTGGGTGTTTGTCAGTCCGTCTGTCCCAGGGTCAGTCTCCAGCAGCATTGTACAGGCTGTAGGAATTTCAGATGTCTAGAGGTCATGGCCCCACCCACGAGGAGCTTATAAGGAGTTGGGGAGACGCAAGAGAAAGACCCAAGAACCCCAAGGAAGGGGGGGAAGTGAGAACCAGTAACTAGCTCTGTTTGCTGGGAGGCCTGACAGGGAGGGAGGAGGACCCTCGTCCATCACTGAGTTCAGCAAGAGGAGACTTCAATAAATTGTAATAGTCTACGACATAATGCACCACCAGGAACAAAGACTTAGATACATACTGACAGACAGGGAAAGAGATCTACAGCTTATTATGAAGTGGGAAAAAAGGAGGAAACAGTAGATATGGTATGAAACCATTTAAAAAAATTACATATTTAGATATGTGAAAAAATGGGAGGGTATACATAAAATTGATAACATGGTTATTTTTGGATAGGAGGATCTTGATTTCTTTATTTATTTTCCTCATTTTTTTTTCAGTGAGCATGTATTTCTTTTACAGTCAGGGAAAGAGGAATGAGAATGTGTGTCAAGAGAGCATGTGGGGATGTGAGCAAGACAGGAGCAAGCACGTTTACCAGTTCTGTCTTGGACGGCGCAAGAGGCTCTGCCTGGAATCCAGAAACTAAGAGTGACCACCCGGGCTGCTCCCCGGGGGCTCCTCTCTCCCCCTCCCTGCCTTCATCTGCTCTTTTCCCCTTCCCGCCTCCCCTGTTTCTCCCCAGTCCTTGGCCAGCTGACCCTTGGGAAGGTTACCTCCTCCACCCCGGGCAGAGCTGAACTTGACCAGAATGTGCGATTGACCCCAGAAGGGGCAGGAGGAGGAGAAGGGAAGAACAGTGGGGTTTCCATTCAGGTTTTCCCCTTTCCATTCCCCGGGCAGTAGAACTGAGTCAGGCCTGAGGGCCAAGAACACACACGTCTCTTGCTCAGATGGACCTGGAAGATGACTTTGTCTTGCCCCACGTGACACCCAGATTGGGAATTCTTATGGAGAAAACCTGAGGAGCTCCGTCTTGGCAGCTGACTAATGTGATTCATACCCTGATAGATTCTTTTAAAGTGTGGGTTTGAAGTTTGCTCACACTGCTGGGGCCACCTGCCACGTGAGCAGGGGTAGCTCAAAACAGGGAGACTGTGATCAATACCCTTTGGATTTAACACAGATTGCAGCGGGTGGACTGAACATGGACTTTCTTAGTCAAGTCCATCTTGCTCAAGCCTGTTACTGGACCTGCTTCTCCATACAAGTGAGTTTTTATACATTATGCACATCAAAAAGAAAAATCGATGTAAACTACTATTTAAAACACAATTGCTGACAGCTGCTCTGCTCACAAACAGTGATATAATTTCTCTCTAGAGGAGATGGCTTTTTGTTTAGCACAATTCAGTTTAATTAGGTGCTCGAGCAAGCATCCCTCCCTGTGCCCCCTCTCACCCCCTACCAAGGACGGTTGAGAAAGTGACAAGAAAGCAGAGAGAGCCAAACTCACTGATAGCAAATGAATGGAAACTCTGGGGTTTGGAGAAAGGAAGGATTTTTTTCTTTTCTTCCCCCCTTCCCCCCACTTTTTTTTTTTTTTTTTTAAAGGAAGGGTTTTTAAAAAGTAAGTGAAATGGTGGCAAGGATAGAAGATCTAGAAAAACATGGATAGAAGGTCCTGGTGTCTTTGGTAGCTTAAGGTTCAGTGGTTTTGTTTTGGGTTTTTATTTTTTTTTTATTTTTTTATTATTATTATTTTTTTATTTGACAGATCACAAGTAGGCAGAGAGGCAGGCAGAGAGAGACAGGAGGAGGCAGGCTCCCTGCTGAGCAGAGCGCCCGATGCGGGACTCGATCCCAGTACCCTGAGATCATGACCTGAGCCGAAGGCAGAGGCTTTAACCACTGAGCCACCCAGGCGCCCCTGTTTTGGGTTTTTAAATCAGTTCTGACACTCTGTGGCCCCCTCAATGACCTCATTATGATGATCATTATTCAAGAGAAAGAGTGTAGCATCCATGATTAGAAACCAGACTCTGGGTCTGGCTGCCCAGTGGGACATTTGGCTGTGCCATGTGGCACAGCTAGAACCTTGAAAAGGTTCCCTGATTTCTTTCTTTTTTTTTTTTTTAAAGATTTTATTTATTTGACAGAGAGAGATCACAAGTAGAGAGAGAGAGAGAGAGAGAGAGGAGGAAGCAGGCTCCCCGCCCAGCAGAGAGCCCGATGTGGGACTCGATCCCAGGACCCTGAGATCATGACCCGAGCTGAAGGCAGAGGCTTAACCCACTGAGCCACCCAGGCAGCCCCGGTTCCCTGATTTCTTGAAGTCTCTGTCCCTTCACCTGGAAAATGAAAGGAATGGTATTTGCAAGGATTAGATGTGTGAGAATTAAGTGAAATCAGTGGTATAAAGCACCTAGGACAGGGCTCATGTCCCAGTAAAATGCTTAGTAAGGGGCAATGATGTAATGATGTAATGATGAGGGTGATGGTGATAACAATGACCATGGTAACACTGGCTCCAGCTGAGTTACATAGTATTTCATCTGCCAGTAAGTAATATCAACAGACAAACCACAGAAAGGAAGACCTAGCTGAACACTGGACTTAGACAAATTACTGTAGTGGTTCTCAAGTTGTGGTTCCCGGACCTTCGGCATCAGCATCACCTGGGAACTCATTAGAAATGCAGGTCCTAAGCCCCCGGCCAGATCTGCTGAATCAGAAACTCTGGGTGTTGACCCAGTAATCAGTATTCAGACCAGGCTCGCAGAGGATTCTGATGCATGCTTTAAGTTTGACAACTACTGGATTAGTGCCTGCTGTTTTAGGGTCTTGCAAGGAAGGCACCCTGTTGCTAGCGAGTCTGTCTTTTCACCCTTGCTCAAATGTGGGTAGTGTACCGTCATCACAATCTCACTGCATATGATTACAAATAAATATATGGTGGAGTTAAAATTTATCCAGGTGTGACAAATGGGAATTTAGTTTTCTATAGCTGATCTCATCTTGATCTGGAGTTCCCACTCCCAGAGGGGAAAGTCTCTTTCGGTTTACCTCATCAGTTTATTTCATCCATTCTGAGTTCACACTCCTGTTGGGGGATTTTTTTTTTCTTCTCCCACCACCTCCTTCCTAAGAAGGCATCTGGGTGTAGTGGGGAGCTGAGGCAGCCTCATGGGGTAGGGAGAGGTCTCTGCACAGCCTGGGTGTCCTCCCACTGTGGCTGTGGCTTGTCCTCCAGGCTCACAGCACTGACTCTGTGTGGAGAGGTGGTACCCCACCCCTTGTTCTGTGCTCTGGCTTCTCCAACTTGGTCTTTTGGCGCCTGGTGCTGGAAACTGGGGTCCCCGGGACAGCTTCCCCACTGCAGCCTTCTCATCCTGGTTGTACTGCCTAGACCTTGGATGCTAGCAATTTGGACCACAGACCAGAGCCTAGACTGCTTCCAACTAGGGAGGAAGCAAAGGGAGCCCCAAAGGGAGGATGCCATTAGTAAGAAAGGACAAAACACCAATTTATCCCATAGCTGTTTGCTATACTTCCTTCCATCCTTCCATCCTTTTTTTTTTTCTTTAATGAAAAGCCAAAAGGGAAGATATCTGTCTTGGAAATTGAGATTTAATAAAAGCAGGTAACACTCTGGAAGCCCTGGTTGCCGCAATCGCTTAAATATTCAAGATTCTTCCAAGAACTCAAGGTCTAGGTTATATGATAAGACACATCAGGAATTAAATTTCTTTTTATTTTAGCTAGAACAAAAATTAAAGCCTCAGTGAATTTGGGCTTCATGTAAACCAGACTTTTTCTATTATTGGAGGCCACAGTCTCATTCTCTTCACTGCTTTCTAGAAAATATACTAGATTGAAATTTTTCATTTATTGAGCACTTCTTACAGGCAGTGAAAGCTTATAATGTACTATTTCATTTTTCTCGAGTCTTGCTTCTGTTATACTTGAATTGGAAGCCACTCAAGGATGATAATTATAATCATCATAGCTGATAATAATTTGAGAGATGACAGTGTAGCAGGCAGGTTTATCAGGCAGGGTGGAAGACTTGTGCAGCAATTATAAATGACCTGAGAATCTCAGTGCCTTAACACAACACAAGTTTCCTGCTGGCTCACCGTACTCATCCACTGGGATCATCGGGCAGCCTCTGCTCCACAGAGACTCCCAGGATCCAGACTGACAAAGGGACCTGTGCCCCCACAGTCTTCCCAGCAGAGCAAAGGGGATGTGGCAGATTGCACAGTGTCTCTTAAACCTGCTGCCCAGAAGTGACATCACCATTCAGGTCACATTCCATTGGCCAAAGCAAGTTGCTTTACGTTGGCAAGATGCAATTCTATCATGTGCCTGGAAGGAGGAGACACAGAAATATCTGGGGAGTAGCATGAAGAAACACAGGCATTGTGTTAAGTTCTTGACCCCTGTGGTCTCCATCTTTACAATTCCATGATGGAGAACCTGTATTAGACCCATTTTTTAATAGTATGAGAAGCCAAGGTGTCACACTTTGTAAATTATCCATGGACCAGGATTTTGAGACCAGATGTGCTGGATTCCAGGATCTGTGCTTCTACCCAGAAAGCTAAACTGCTTCTTCAGGAAGAGTGACTTCACTTTTGTTGAGCTCCCAGACTACAGAGGCACAAAATTTAAGTGTTTTATACACTTTATCTAATTTATTTTATCTTTTCTTAAAGTAGGCTCCACACCCAGCATGGGCAGGGCTTGAACTCACAACCCTGAGATCAAGAGTTGGATGCTTAACCAACTAAACCACCCAGGTGCCCCACACTTTACCTCATTAAATCCTCACAACAACTTTGTGAGGTGGATTCGCTTATCAGCCGATGCTACAGGAAACCAAAGCTCAGAATGGTTCTCATGAGGAGACCCGAGCCTTATCTAACTATCTTTGGAATTAGAGGGAACTCTAGTTTCAGGGAACTAAACTGCACTATACTTCAGTGTTTCTCAGTGTAAATGTTCTTCACGAGGCTATTCGGAGGCCAGATCCTGGACCCTAGGGGACCTACTGAGTCATCTTTCTGGGGAGGGCTTTGGGCATGACAGCTCTGGTGTTCACGAGAGTCTGGGATCCACGAGCCTGCTGTAACTCTCACTGATGTCTGTCCCACTGCTCCTGGCTTAGCACCTTGCTTCTCTGGTGCTGACTCAGTAAGTCAAAGAACAAACAACAAAACCTCAGCTCACCACCAGCCCCCCCCCCCAAAGGTGATTATTTCTTTGTCACTTGGCCAGCACTTACAGGACAAGGTGAAGAAAGGAATACATTCAGTACCAGGTTTCTGAGCGAAATCCTTGCCATCAACATTTTTTTAAGACTTAGGGCAATCAGGGAAGGGGAAAACATCAAAATTATTTCTCACTGAAATTAACTCCACAATTTAAGTCATAATTATAGAACCCATTTCTTACCTGAAGCAAAATCCAAAGACATTAAGATACTGGGAGTGTAGACAGCAGGTCCCTTCCTCCCTCTGTAGCCCCCAAGAAAGCAGCTAGATTCTGATGCTCTGGATACAGAAAGGGCAGGTCCATCACATACCACTGTGAGGCTGAGCAGGGCACAGTGAGGATACCACCCACACAGCCTGCCTTGTAACTGCGGTGAGGTGACGTCACAGAGAGGAGTCAAGGGACCTGAAAGCTTATGTGGCTTAGTCATGTCTCTTAACCTTTCTGGACCTTTCAAATGTCACAATTTTGCAAGGAGCGTTATATGGAGATTTTATTGATTATCTCATTTATTGAATATTTTTATACGCCACAAGCCCTATTTTAAGTCATGTAAATTTCTTTTTTTTAAGATTTTATTTATTCATTTGACAGAGAGATCACAAGTAGGCAGAGTGGCAGGCGGGCGGGAGTGGGGGAGCAGGCGGGCAGAGCAGACTCCCCACTGAGCAGAGAGCCTGATGCAGGCTCGATTCCAGGACCCTGAGATCATGACCTAAGCCAAAGGCAGAGGCTTACCCACTGAGCCACCCAGGTGCCCCAAGTCATGTAAATTTCAAAATAACCCTATAAAGTAGGTACTATTCTTTTTTTTTCTTTTTTTTTTTTAAATTCCAGGAGGGAGACCACTTTTATTGCTGGCCCTGGACCAATGCCCAGTGTGGGTGGAGCAGGAGGGGTTAGGACCTGTCCAGGACAATGAGTGTGCCCTAAGCAGACGTGGACCATGTTCCCAAGGAAGGGTATATTTATGCAGGTGGTGGCAAGCTGGTCCATCCTGAGCGTGGGTGGAAGGGAAGGACCACATGGGAATGGGGCAGAGGGAGGCCATGTAGAGGACTGAGAAGTGCATCTTGAGAAGTAGGTGGACTTGTGGAAGGTGCAGAAGAGGCCCCCAAAGTGAGCATTGGACAGTTTCTTGGTGATGTACCTCAGTTCCTGCCTCTCCTGAAGTAGGTACTGTTCTTATCTCATTTTTATAGATGAGGAAATAGGCAGCGAGCTTCAGTTACCTGTGCAAGGCCACCCAGCTACTACGTCATCGGGACAGGATTCAAAAGCGGGTAGTCTGGCTTCCTAGCTTAATTCTTCACTCTGTGTGCCATATACTCTGTCCCATGGTACCTGAAGGCAGCAGGTATAACAGCAGGCCTCTAGAGGAGCTAGTCTGATTTACCCAGGCTAGCCCGCCCACAGTCAGTGGTAGTTCTCAGCCCCCGATGGTCTACTTTAAAAGAGGCATAGGCAAATTGGAGGCATTTTGGAGGAGGCTGGTTAGTACAGTAAAAGGGGACAGAGCCTTGTCATTGTAATAAACTCCTACTTACTTGGGGCTTGGTGTATCAAGTGCTTTACCTGGATCGTTTGATTTATATAATGCCTCTATGGAATAAGTCTTAAAATTAGCCCCGTTTGATAGAGGGGCGCCTCAGTGGCCCAGTCGGTTAAGCAGCTGACTCGTGGTTTTGGCTCAGGTCCTGATCTCAGGGTCATGAGATCGAGCCCTGCATCAGGCTCCGTGCTCAGCTTAAGGTCTGCTTCAGATTCTCTCTCTCCCTGCCCCTCCTGCTTGTGCTCTCTCCCTCTCTCTCAAATAAGTAAATGTTCAAAAAAAAAATTATCCCTATTTGATAGAAAGAGAAACTGGGGCGCAGAGAATTTAAGTAATCTGTCCCCACACAACTAATAAACATCAGGGTCAGAGTCCAACGCCTGGGAGTGTGAATCCAGTCCACACTTCAAACCAGCGTGGTACACCATTCACCAGGAGATCTTGTTAAAACACAGACGCTGATTCAGTAGATCGAGGGTGAGTATTTAAGAGTCTGCATTTCTCACAGCTCCCAGGTGATACTGCTGGTCCGTGAGTCACACTTCAAGCAGAAAGACTTCCAACCCCTCTACTCGACTGCCCCCAAGTGAGTGGTGTTGGGAGGAATGAAGTGTCTGGCCTCCAGGCAGCTCAGCATGGTGCAGCTGGAGAACACCATGCCTGTCCCCAGGTATTTAAAGGGCCTGCATGGGAAAAGCAAATCAGACTTGACTTCTAGAGCCCAAGGAACAGAACGACATAGACTTGTCTCTATTTCCAGCCCTGACATTTCCCCCGAGCTTCAGATTTCCATATCTGCCTGCTGGACCAGCCACTGGTTATGTTCCTCAGGCAACTCAACCTCAAACGTCCAAGCACACATCCCCATTGTCAGTGCCCCAATTTACACCACGGTCCCTCACATCAGGAACTTGGAACCATCCTAGACCATAGTCAGTCACCCCAACATCCAGTCATTCCTCAAGACCTGCCCAACTGACCTTCTATTTGTTAGTTTTCAAAAACTTAAAAAATTGAGATGTAACTGACATATGACATTATATTTGTTTAAGGTGTACAACATAATGATTTGCTATGTATGTATTTTGTGAAATGTACATCATGATAAGTTTAAATTCCTTAACCACACGGATTTACTTATCTGTTTTCTTGCAATGAGAATTTTAAGATCTATTCTCTTATCAACTTACGAATATGGCACACAGCAGTTTTAACTGTCATCACCATGCTGTGCCTGACATCCCCAGGATTTAGTTGTCTTATAACTAGAAGTCTGTGCCTTTTGATCACTTTCACCAGTGTTCCCCCCCCCCCCGCCCCCGCTACTGGTGACCACCAATCTGTTCTCCAGATCTGTGGGTTTGGGATATTTTTTTACGATCCCATGGATAAGTGAGAACACAAAGTATTTTTCTTTCTCTGACTTATTTCACTTAGGATGATGAAGTTCCATCCTACCTTCTGTTTCCTTAATGCATCTTCCCTGTGTTTCTAGGCCTCCGTGTACTGTTAGCATTCATATGTCTTGGCATTTCTTCCCTGGACGACTCTTCAGCTTCTTCCTTGGCCTCTTAGCCTCCAATCTGATCTTGACTCCTTCCTCCACACTTTGGCTGCCAGAATAATCTTTCGGAGACCAATATCTCACCATAGATCTCCTTGGTTTCATACCCATCTGTGGCTCTAACTGTCCTCAGGATAAAAAATCAAGGTCCTTAGAATGGCCATGACCCTTCTCAGCCTGATCTCTGCAGATTTTTCCAGCCTTGTTTTCTTCTATCTTCCACCTTGCAGGCTAACCTCCAGTGACACTCTAGTGTTGAGTGTTTCCCTCAACTCTGCCCTAAGTTTCCTACTTGCAGGTGTCAGGTAGGCTGGTCCCACCCCCAGAGAGAGCTTCACCTGTCCACCTCAGAGAGGCACTTCTCCCCCAAGAAGCCCTTTCTGCCCCTTTTCTGGGTTCCCAAGTATGTCCATTGTAACTTTTAGCCCAACTACAGTGTTTTTGATATATTGGGCCCTGATAGATTAAAATGCCCTGGGAACATGTCTATCTCTCTTTCTGGGAAGTACACGAACCAATGATAGGAATATCCCCATCATCTTAAGCAAATATTTGCTGACGTCAGGTTGCTTGTTGAAAAGGAACTTGGAGCTGTCTCAGGCTTTCCTCCCACTTCTCAGCTGCATGTAACCCAGCAAGTCCGGTTGCTTCTACCTTTACAATATATCCAGAATCCGATCACCTCTAACCCACTTGCTGGTTGGCTGACTATAGCCACCTTCCCAGCTGGTCTCGCTTCCCTCCCTCTCCTGTCCTCATGCAGCAGCTGGGTGATGCTTTGGAAACATTAGTCAGCTCTTGTCACTCATCTGCTTGAAAGCTTCCGGTGGGTTCCCATCACACTTAGAGTGAAATCCAGAGTCCTTGGCATGGCCCTCAGGATCTCTACTGTCTGCCTTCATTGTCTTCCCTGACCTCTCACTCTTAGGTCTTTCTCTTCCGTACTCACTGCTCTCTGCCATTTCTGCCTTTGCACTGTCACTCAGATACGCTGGGTGGGCCTCTGCTGCAAGACTTCCCCCTTGATGCCCCTCCATCTGGAATGTTCTTCTCTCAGATATTCATGAGGTGCTCTCACTCCAAGCAAACCTCAAGGTCCCCTCCTCCGGGTAGCCTTCCTTGACCAAATTTTTTTAAATTGTACTCTTCTCTGGGTAACTGGGTGGCTCAGTCAGTTAAGCATCTGACTCTTGACTTTGGCTCAGGTCATGACATCAGCGTTGTGGGACTGAGCCCCAGGTCAGGCTCCACACTAAGTCTGCTTAAGAGTCTCTCTCACACCCTCTGGCCCTCCCCCAACTCGTGTTCTTTCTCTTTCAAATAAATAAAATCTTTTAAAAAATAATTAATAGGGGCCCCTGGGTGGCTCAGTCAGTTAAGCAGCTGCCTTGGGCTCAGGTCATGATCCCAGGATCCTAGGATCCTAGGATTGAGTCTCTGCTTGGTGGGGAGTCTGCTTCTCTCTCTTCCTCTGCCTGCTGCTCTACTTGTGCTCTCTATCTCTCTGTCAAATAAATAAAATCTTTAAAAATAAATAAATAATAAATCTTTTAAAATAAATAAATAAATTAATTAATCTTCTCACTCTCACTCCACATACCTTATTTTCTTCATAGCACTTAGTACTGTCTTTATGGGTGTATATATATGTATATATGTAAATTTATATATAATATGTATATATGATGTGTGTGTGTGTGTGTGTGTGTGTGTATCTCTCTCTTCATAATTGTGCTTCTCCCTCATCAGAATCTAAGCTCCTTGGGAATAAGGACTTTATTTGTCTTGTTCTCTGTTGTATCCCAGGACCTAGAACAATGTGTGACCCATAGTAGGCACTTGATGAAGACTTCATGAATATTTCCTGAGTAAGACTAGTGAGTCTTACTCACTGTGTCCAGGGAGACACTTTTCAGTTCATTAGAAGGAAAGACTTCCTGTCATTGGAACCTGAAGGTGGAAAGAACTAGCTCTGGATGGGATAAATCTGCCATGGAGTGACATTTAATTTACAGAAAAGCTGAACAACAGTTGTCTCATGGGCATGCCTACAGGAGGCTCTGAGCAGCTAGGCAACTGGAGGAGATGGTCTCTAATGCCTCTCCAGGCTTTGGCTGTATTCAGTTTCATGCACCTGCACACGATCTTCTGGAAACCCTGGGGGAAACTCTTGAACTTGGTTGAGGGCGCCTGGATGCCAAAAAATACCTCATAGTTAAATCCTTTTCCAACATAAAATTTATTTTTTCAGTTTTTCAATGAAATATGTGACCATTCAAAAAAGTCAAAAAGAAGGAGAAGAAAACATACGCACATAATCCCACCAGAGATGATCACTGTTAATATTTTGGGGCATATTTTTCCTTGTTTTTTAATATATTTTTTGCTGTTAGTAGATACAGTTATATATTTTACATACATATTTATTAGTTTTCTATTACTGCATAAGAGGTCACACCAAAACTCAGTGCCCTAGAATGGTAGTAGCCATTTTATCATCTGTGGGTCAGGGATTCTGGAATAGCTCACGTGGGAGTTTTGGCTGGGGTGGTTCATGTGATCGCCATTGGGCAGAGGCTAGATTCCTCTCAGTGGCTTCCACACTCTAGTCTGGTGCCTGGGCTTGAAGATCCAAGTAGCTGGGACTCCTCAAATATCTTTCGTTCTCTTGGTGATCCGGCCACATGTCTTCCCAGCATAGGCTTTGGGGACATGGTGGACATCCATATATGGTGGCTCGGGATTCAAAAGCCACTTGCCTCAAGGTAAAGAACAAGGGAGGAGTCTTTCATGAGCCAGGCTTGGAGGTCAATAGAGGCATTTCTGTCACTTTTATTGATAGAGATAGTTACTAAGCTCCACCAAGGGAGAAGGGTCAATGTCATGTTGAGAGAAAAGTATCTGTTCATCCATTCATCTATGAAATGTCTGGCCACCATCCATCTCCAGCTTTGGAAAATCCAGTGCACCATAAGTTATAATCATAAAATATTTCATCCTATCTTTTAAAAAATTTATTGTAGGTGACTCAGTCACCCACTGAGTCACTGTAGGTGACTCAGTTAAGTGTCTGCCTTCAGCTCAGATCATGACCTCAGGGTCCTGGGATCAAGTCCCACATCAGGCTCCCTGCTCAGCAGGGAGTCTGCTTCTTCTACTCCCTCTGCCTCTCCTCCTGCTGGTGCTCTCTCTCTCTCACATGCTCAGTCTGCCCCCCTCTCTCAAATAAATAAATAAAATCTTTCAAAAATTCTTTAAAAAATTATTGTAATATAAGACTTGCCTCAAATTTTATACCCTTTAAACATTTTAATTGATAATATTTTGTTCTAATTAATTTTACCTGGTTTTGGACTTATGTTTATTTCTAGTCTTTTTGTAAGTAATGGTATAGTGGTAAAATGAACATATTTATTAATTATAAAGCTTTTTCCCTCTTTGTCTCAAGAATTGGGGATGTGGAACTCTTCTATGAAATTGCTGGTTTAAGGAATATGCACATTAAAAATAGTTTTTCCTAAATAAGATAGAAATGTTTCTTTTAATATCTTCACTACATAATACCAAATTACTTTCCAAAAGTGTTGTGCCTACCAATTTATGTTCCTGCTACAATGCATGCAAGTGTCTTTTCACCTAACCTTAGAAATTACCATTAGGAACTACAATTAAAATAAAATTGTTGCCAATTCAATAGGCCAAAAGGTATCTTTCTGTACATTTCTTGAATTACTAATAGGAATGAGCAGGTTTGCCTCTGTTTGATGACCTCCAACATTTGAACATTCTCTTTTTAAGAAATATTTAATAATTGAAAACATAAAGCATTCATGAAAGTAGAGAGAATTCTCTAGTGAACCTCTACATGTCCATCATCCAGCTTCATAACATCCAACTCATGGATGGATAGATTTCATCTATAACCTGCTTACTCTGTCTCCCACATTAGATTTAGGAAATCTCAGACATCACATCATTTTCCTCATGAATATTTCAGTGTGTATCTGTGAAAGATAAACATTTTTATAAAACATAACAAAATCACTATAACACCTAAACTCTTCTTTAATATTAAATATCCAGTCATTGTTTGTTTTTCTAGTTGCTTCGTGATGTTGTTGTTTTTTTAAATTGGTTTGTTTGAAAGAGAATCTAAAGATCTGTAAGTGGAATTGTCTTGATGTGTATCTTAAGCTTCTTTTTAAATCTACAGATTTATCCTCCTTTCTTTTAGTTTTTGTGATTTTTTTTTTTTAAGGAAACCAGGTCGCTTGTCATATGTAATCCCTATTTCCTGGATTTTGTTGATTGCATCCTTTCAATGCTCAACACATTCCTCTGTCCCATATATTTTCTGTGACTTAGTAGTTATATCTAAAGAACTGGTCTGATTCAGGTTTGAGTTTTGGCAAAAAGTAACTTATAGATAGCATTGAATATTTCCACTAGGAGCTTTGATATCTAGTTGACTCTTTATGTGAAGATAACTGCTATTGATGACCATTGCCTAGGACCATTATATCTTCATGGACCTTGTAAATTAGTGATTTTTAAAAATTATTTCATCCTTTCTTTATTAGATGGAATATATCCATTAAGAGAAACTTTTCCTCATCAACTATTTGGTTACCCTGAGGTATGTCTTTCCTTTTACTTCCCAAATTTTGGAATGACTGAGCTGGTATATGAGTTTGCAGGGACTGCCACAAAAAGTACCATAGACTGGGTAACTTAAGCAACAGAAATTAACTTGCTCATAGTTCTGGAAGCAGGAAGTCCAAGATCAATGTGTTGGCAAGGTTGCTTTCTGCTAAGGCCTCTCTCTTTGGCTTGTAGATGGCATCCTCTCCCTGTTTCTTCACATAGTCTTCCCTCTGTGTGTCTGTGTCCTAATCTCCTCTTTTCCTAAGGATATGAGTTATACTGGATTTGGATTCACCCCCAACAACCTTCTTTAACCTTAAAAACCTCTTCAAATGTCCTCTCTCCAAATTCAGTCACATCTGAAATAGTGGGGGTTAGAACTTCAACATGAAATTTAGGAGGACACAATTTAGCCCATAGCAGTTGGTTTCTTTGCATTCTCCAAAGATTACCAATGACAGATTTTTCCCCCTTAATATCATTATGAACTTATGGATTTTAACATATTTGATGTACTTTAACCTATCATGGTTTTTATTCTTACTGATGCTCAAATTGTCCCATCTTTGACTAGTGGGAGATTCTTAAAGTTGGCTTCTGCATCTTTTAGACATGGCACAGTTGTTTTTTGATAGATTTCTTGCTTTCTGGCATTACAAAATGTCCCAGGCTCATCTATATATTTCTTCCTCAAACATAGAATCAGCCATTTCTCCAAGTAGACTTGTTCCCTTTTCCTGGGAAATGACGATTAGCTCCCACAATAGAGGAGTGAGGATGTTCAGTACTACTGAGTTGGTCATGAAATATTCATATTTTTAAAAGTAAAGTGCCGTATTTTTAATTTCCTAAGGAATCTCCACACTGTTTTCCAAAGTGGCTGCACCAACTTGCATTCCCAACAACAGTGTAAGAGGGTTCCCCTTTCTCCACATCCTTTCCAACACTTGTTCACTGTCTTATTAATTTTGGCCATTCTAACTGGTGCAAGGTGGTTTTGATTTGAATCTCCCTAATGGCTAATGATGATGAACATTTTTTCATGAGTCTGTTAGCCATCTGTATGTCTTCTTTGGAGAAATGTCTGTTCATGTCTTCTGCCCATTTTTTGACCTGATTACCTGCTTTTTGAGTGTTGAGTTTGAGGAGTTCTTGATAGATCTTAGTTATCAGCCCTTTTTTTGTTTTTTTTAAGATTTTATTTATTTATTTGTCAGAGAGAGAGAGAGAGAGAGAGAGAGAGTGAGCACATGCAGGCAGAGTGGCAGCAGAAGCAGAGGGAGAAGCAGGCTCCCTGACGAGCAAGGAGCCTGATGTGGGACTCGATCCCAGGATGCTGGAATCATGACCTGAGCCAAAGGCAGTCGCTTAACCAACTGAGCCACCCAGGTATCCCAAATACCAGCCTTTTGTCTGTAGTGTCATTTGCGAATACCTTCTCCCATTCCATGGGTTGCCTCCTTGTTTTGTTGACTGTTTTCTTTGCTGTGCAGAAGCTTTTGATCTTGATGAAGTCCCAAAAGTTCATTTTCACTTTTGTTTCCTTTGTCTTAAGTCAAGCAGACAGAGTCAATTATATGGTTTCACTTATTTGTGGAGCATAAGGAATAACACAGAGGACATTAGAAGGAGGAAAGGAAAAGTGAATTAGGGGAAATTGGAGGGGGAGACAAAGCATGAGAGACATGTGGACTCTGAGAAACAAACTGAGGGTTTGGGAGGGGAGAGGAGTGAGGGGATAGGTGAGCCTGGTGGTGGGTATGGAGGAGGGCACGTATTGCATGGAGTACTGGGTGTGGTGCATAAACAATGACTCTTGGAACACTGAAAAAATAAAATAAAATTTAAAAAAGTAAAGTGCCATAATATTGATGGGAGATGATAGTAATGGTACAGTAACCAAAAACTCAAACTCCTAGCAAGGGCAGGAGATAGTTTTTTACTTATAGTAGACCCACTTCACGGATTCATACTTTCATTGCCAGCAATTTCATTTAGACTCACATATATGAGCCAAATGATCACTATAGGTAGGGTACCTGCAGTGTGCAGAGAACCCAAAGATAAGTAAGACATGATTCCCTTTCCCCAGTTTTGTTTCAATCTAGTAAATGCACCTACGTGGCCTTATTTCGATGGGTAACAATTCAGTAACATTCAGGTACTTCAATATAGGTCTAACACTTGTTAGGCACTTCAAACCTTGGTTCACAGGTTTAAATGAATCAATCCATATTAAGTCCTCAGCCCAGTGCCTTTCTCATGGTAGAGCTCGGTAAGTGTCAGCATTTGCTCTTAACCACCTGTTTATGTGCCCCTCTGTCCCTGCCCTTCCCACGCTCTGCTTTGTATTGAGGGAGCCACGTTTCCTGGGCCCCCTGACTCTATAGTTCCCAGGGAGCTTCAGCCATGGGAAGTTCTAGTGGAAAACCAGGAAGCAGATTTGGGGAAAGGCCAGAGTATTTCTTCCCTTTTCTTCTGCATCTTGTGGCATCTCCTCCATGGCTCCAGCTCAGACCTCGCTAGGATTTCAGCTCCTGCAGGACAACCTCCTGCTCTCCTTCCCATCCTAACAGCATCCCACAGCCACTTTATAGGCACCTGTTTGGTGGTTCAGCTCTATTGTCTCCTGTATTTATTACCTATTTCCTATATTAAATTCCTTTTGGTTGAAAGACCCAGAGGGGTCTGTGTTTCCTGACTGGCAGAGTTGGCTACTAATATTAATATCACTATCTCATTTAACTGTCTAATAACTCTATCATGTAGATGCTATAATTATCCTCATTTTATGGATGAGGAGCCTGAGGCAGAGGAATGTTAAAATGCCTTGTCTCGGCTCACAGACTTAGTAAGCAGTGGAGCTGGGCCAGGAGCCCAGATGTGTCTGTCTTCAGCCTGGATCCTGATGTGCACAGGCAGGTAAAGCAACCATCTATCCACTCACTGTGCTTTGAGAAGCACACTCTGTCTCCAGTTCCTAAGCTGAGGAGGGGTGCCTCTTCATATCCTGGGGTTATTTCCCCTGTGGGAGTTTTTTGGGTCATTTTCTCACAAAACTCCTTTCTTTGGGAACTCCTGAATGAATAAAATGTCTGTGGTTCCTTTCTGCATTGTCCTGATTTAGTGATTTATTGATAATTTGGAAGGTTTTATGTCTAATGTGCAGGCATATAATGGACAGCTGATTAAGTGCAGGGTTTGTGGTCGAGTCTATAAAACACAGAGTACTGGCCCTCGGAAGGAATGTAACTCCACGTGATAAGACCGTTTTTCTGGTGTAGCCAGAGTGAAGTGACTTTTCTAAAAAGCCTTCTGCAAGAGTCCCAGGAATCCCCATATTATACAAAAGACGCTCAAAATTTAGAACAGCTGCCTTTGAATGGGATGAAAAGTGAAAGAAAGCTTTACAAAGTGGAAAATTACTATTGTTCCCTAGAGCCTTATATGAGAAATGGAACATCAGATTAATCTCACACATGAAATACAAAGTATTAAAAATCCCCTATAGTCCCAGAAAGGCATTAAACATGGACACCGATGAAAGATGACTTCAGTTCACAGAACGGGCTATTCCCTTACAACAGATTTCGTTGTTATTACCAAGAAGACATTTTACCTTTTTAATCATGAAGCCGCTCTTGGGTTTTGCCACTTAGGCGAGATCCCTGTGTCCCCTTGGCCAGGCTAGCTGAACCGGTTATGTAATAGGGTTGCTGGGTTTATGAATTACCCCTTCCCAGGCCCCAGCTGTGAGAATCATTTCTGTCCAGCACTTTGGGTGACTTGAAGTTTGGTAACGTATTCCCCAGTTTGGTGTTTCTACTGTAAACAATACTGAATTGAGATTCTTTAGTGAGGACTTTAGAAATGGGATAGTTGCGATAGAATGCTAGAGAGAGACATCCTTCAAGCTCTGCTTCCAGAAAACCAGCAGATCCTTTCTATATGGTCTTTTCTGGTTTCCCAATTCAGAGCATCCTCTGTCCACAATTATGCCAAAGCTGATGAGGCTCAAGGACACATCTAGATAGTAGGTTTAGGGAAATCACCCTGCAGTTTTAATTTCTTAATAATTTCTTTCCTGACTGCATTCATGAGGGCCAGACACTGTAGTCACTTCACTCTCATTCAGAGAGAGCTCATCTCCTCTCTCTGTTGAGTTCTTTTCTGTGGGAGTTCCAAAGGAGCAAATCAAAACCAGTTCAAGCCCCAGACGAGTCTCATTAAATCCCAAACTCACCAAACTAGAATTGTGAGGCTGGGCGTGGTGTGCAAGCTCGTGCAGGCATGAGGTCTATGAGGAGGCTGTGTTGACCTTTCAGATTCTCTGCCTCCTTATCAATAATGCAAACCACAGGCCTCACAGCCTAGAGCAGACACACAGCAGAGAACTCCTGGGGGTCAGGATACATTTGTACTCCTATTCTGGAGACTAAATAGGGTGAGGGGCCAGCATGTATCCAGAGAGCCAGCTGCAGCCAGCACCTTGACTAAGGTCCCAGGCCCACCCTGACAAGAGGGGAGGAATAATTAGTGGAGAGCAAAAAGAGATTATAAGCCTGTTTGCACCTTTCACAGTATGACACCGTATGAATTTTTAGCATGAAGCAGAGAACTTTGCCAACTTATGATCATCAAATTCAGAAGAGAAGAGTCTCCAGGCTTCCAGCTTCTAGTCTCATCATACCCAGTGAGCCAAATTCTCTTTTTTTAAAGATTGATTTATTTATTTGAGAGAGAGTGAGCACAAGCTGGGGGAGGGGCAGAGGGAGAGGCAGAGAGAGAGAATCTCCAGCAGACTCCCTGCTGAGCACAGACCCTTATGGGGGGTTGGGGAGCTCAATTCTTGTTCTTAAAATAGAAGGTCACGGGGCACCTGGGTGGCTCAGTGGGTTAAAGCCTCTGCCTTCGGCTCAGGTCATGATCCCAGGGTCCTGGGATTGAGCCCCGCATCGGGCTCTCTGCTCAGCGGGGAGCCTGCTTCCCTCTTTCTGCCTGCCTCTCTGCCTACTTGTGATCTCTCTCTCTGTGTCTAATAAATAAATTAAAAAAAAAATAGAAGGTCACTAATCTAACACTACACTCCTCTTTCAATTCTCCATTTTCTGATTCAATTGGACTTTCAAAATTTAGGACATCTACTGTTAGATGGTCACAGTGCTAAGGATCCCAGATCTTAGTTTTTGAATTTTGCAACATGGTTGCACACTTCTCTATATCTGTCGCTAGGCTCAATATTAGCTAGATCCACCAAAATGATAGCCACATTAGATGAATCACCAAACTGTAACACAGTTACTGAGATAGTCCAGACATTTTCAATTTCTCATCCTTTGTTCTTGCTGGCTTCTTAGACTGGGGTAGCCTTACATAATCCAGCTATTGAAATCCTATTCGTTATCCCTTAAGGCATAAGTCAAATGACAATTCCCCCCTGAAGTCTCCCTTGATCCTCTCAAGTTTAGAATTGCCAGATTTAGCAAGTAAAAATACAGGATATTGAGTTTAATTTGAATTTCAGGTACACGAGAATGATTTATAATACAGGCATGTCTAAAATACTTCATTGGACATACTTTAAATTCATTTGTTATTTATCTGAAAATAATATTTAATCAGCTATTCTGTATTTCTATTCTGTATTTATTTTATTTTATTTTTTGAATTCAATTAATTAATATATAGTGTATTATTAGTTTCAGAGGTAGAGTTCGGGATTCATCAGTTGCATGTAACACCCCAGTGCTCATTGCATCACATGCCTACCTTAATGTCCATCACCCAGTTACCCCATCCCCCTACCACTTCCCCTCCAGCAATCTTCAGTTTGTTTGCTATAGTTAAGAGTCTCCCATGGTTTGTCTCCCTCTCTGCTTTCATCTTATTTTATTTTTCCCTCCCTTCCCCTGTGATCCTTGGACTTGTTTCTTAAATTCCACATATGAGTGAAACCATATGATAACTGTCTTTCTGTGATTGTCTTATTTGGCTCAGCATAATACCATCCAGTTCCATCCATGTCAATGTAAATGGTAAGTATTCATTCTTTCTGATGGCTGAGTAATATTCCATTGTATATATGAATCACATATTCCTTATCCATTCATCTGTGGATGGACTTCTGGGCTCCTTCCATAGTTTGATTTTTGTGGACATTGCTGCTATGAACATTGGGGTGCACCATGCACCTTTGGATCACTACATTTGTATCCTTTGTGTAAATACCCAGTATTGTAATTGCCAGGTCATAGAACAGCTCTATTTTCAACTTTTTGAGGAGCCTTCATACTGTTGTCCAGAGTGGCTGCACCAGCTTGGATTCCCACCAACAGTGTAGAAGGGTTCCCCTTTCTCAGCATCCTTGCCAACGTTTGTTGTTTCCTAGCTTGTTAATTTTAGTCATTCTGACAGGTGTGAGGTGGTATCTCATTGTGGTTTTGATTTGTATTTCCCTAATGCTGAGTGATGTTGAGCACTTTTTCAAGTGTCTGTTGGCCATTTGTATGTCTTCTTTGGAGAAATGTCTGTTCATGTCTTCTGCCCATTTCTTGACTGGGTTATTTGCTCTTTGGGTGTTGAGTTTGATAAATTCTTTATAGATGTTTTATACTAGCCCTTTACCTGAAAAGAAATTTTCAAATACCTTCTCCCATTTATCTCTTAGTTTTGTAAACTGCTTTCTTTGCTGTGCAAAAATTTTTTATCTTGATGAAGTGCATATAGTCATTTTTGCTTTTGTTTCCCTTGCCTTTGGAGACAGGTCTAGCCAGAAGTTGCTGTGGCCAAGGTCAAAGAGGTTGCTGCCTATGTTCTCCTCTAAGACTTTGATGAATTCCTGTTCACCTTTGGGTCTTTCATCCATGTTGAGTTTATCTTTATGTATGGTCCAGTTTCATTCTTCTACAAGTGGTTGTCCAATTTTCCCAAAACCATTTGTTGAAGAGACTGTCTTTGTTTTCCATCAAAGTACCATCAGCATTTTTCACAGAGCTGGGACAAATAATCCTAAAATTTGTATGGGATCAGAAAAGACCCCAAATAGCCAGAGAAATTTTAGAAAAGAAAACCAAAACTGGTGGCATCACAATTCCAGACTTCAAACTCTATTACAAAGCTGTAATTTCCAAGACAGTATGGTACTGGCACAAAAACAGACACATAGATCAATGGAACAGAATAGAGAACCCAGAAATGGGCCTTATTCTGTATTTTTATCTCCAGTTGGAATAGAGTTGCTCCTAGCATTTGCCTACACTCTGGTTTGCATTTATTGTCTTCTGCCATGGATTAGTTGGTTGTCTCTGTTTCCTTCTTCTTTACTAAATTGTCAGACATGCTGCACTTAAGTGCAGTATTGTTTCATTCTCCAAAGACCTTATTTTTAAAGATCAGTTTTAGGCTTACCATAAAATCAAGAGTAAAGTACAGAGATTTTCCCATGTAACTTCTGCCTTCACATAAGCCTACTGTCCTCCATTACCAAAAACACTCACCAGAACAGAACATTTCCATCAAGGATGAACCTACACTGACACATCCTCATCACCCGAAGTCCCTGGTTTACATTAGGGTTCGCTCTTTGTGTTGTGCATTCTGTGGGTTTAGACAAATGTATAATGACATGTATCCATCACCATAATATCAAACAGTGTATGATAAGTCCTCTGATGAGGCACCTGGGTAGCTCAGTGGGTTGAGTGTCTGACTCTTAATTTCAGTTCAGGTCATGATCTCATGCCCTTTGGCTCTGTGCTCAGCAGAGAGTCTGCTGGAGATTCTCTCTCTTTCTCTCCCTCTACCTTTTCACATACCCCTCAAATAAATAAATAAATCTTTTTAAAAAATCCTCTGTGCTCTGCCTGTTCATCCATCTCCTTCCCTATCCCCCCAGCAACCACCAATCTTTTCACTATCTCCATAGTTTTGCCTTTTCCAGAATGTTATATGGTTGGAATCATACAGGATGTAGCCTTTTCAGATCTTTCACTTAGCAATACACATTCAAGATTCTCCCATGTTTCTCATGTCTGGATGGATCATTTCTTTTGAACACTGAGTAATATTCCATAGTCTAGATGCACTACAATTTATCCATTCACTTGCTAAAGGACATCTTGGTTGTTTCCAAGTTTTGGCAATTATTTATAAAGCTTCTATAAACAACTATAAGTAGGTTTTTGTGTGGCCATACATTTTCAATTTAGATAAATTCCAAGTAATGAGATTGTTGGAGCATATGGTAAGAGTATATTTAATTTTGTAAAAAAATCCACCAAACTGTCTTCCAAGGTGGCTGTACCATCTTGCATTCCCACCAGCAGCATATGAGAGTTCTTATTGCTCCACATCCTCACCAGCATTTGGTGATGTCTTCAGTATTCTGGACTTTGGCCATTCTAGTAGGTGTGTTGTAGTCTCTCATTGTTTTAATTTGCATTTCTCTGATGACATATGATGTGAAGCATCTTTTCATGTGTTTATGTGCCATCTGTCTATATTTTATGGTGAGGTGACTGTTAAGGTCTTTGAACCATTCTATAATCAGGTTGTTTGTTTGCTTACTGTTGAGTTTTAAGAGTTCTTTATATGTTTTGTATAACAGTCCTTTATCTGATGTATCTTTTTTCATATATTTTCTCCAAGTCTGTGGCTTGTCTTCTGATTCCCTTGAGATTGTGTTGCAGAGCAGAAGTTTTTAATTTTAATGAGGTCCTACTAATCAATTATTTCTTTCATGGATCAGTCTTTGATGTTATATCTAAAAATGCATCACCACACCCAACATCCTCTAGGTTTTTCTTATGTTATCTTTTAGGAATTATATATTTTTGCATTTTACATTTAGGTCTATGATCCACTTTGAGTTATTTTTTCGTGAAGGTGTAATGTCTGTATCTACATTCACTGTTCTGCAACGTGGATGTCTAGTTGTTCCAGCATCTTTTTTTTTTTCTGAAAAGATTATCTTTACTCCACTGTATTACTTTTGTTCCTTTGTCAAAGATCAGTTGACTATATTTATGGGGATCTATTTCTTGGTTCTCTATTTTGTTACATTGATCTATTTGTCCATTCTTTTACAAATACCAGACTGTCTTAATTACTCTAGCTTTATGGTAAGTCTTGAAATCTGGTAACATTAGTCCTCAAAATTTGTTTTTCTCCTTTAATTTTGTGTTGGTTATTCTGGATCTTTTGCCTCTCCACAGCAAACTTCAGTTTGTTGATACCCATAAATTAACTGGCTGGTATTTTTGTTTGGATTGCACTGTACCTATAGATCAAGTTTTTTTCCCCATTTTAAAATTTAAATTAAACTAGCCAACATATAGTACATCATTAGTTTTTGATGTAGTGTTCAATGATTCAGTAGCTGCACACCCAGTGCTTATCACATCACATGCCTTCTTTAATGCCCATCACCCAGTTATCCCATCCCCCCATCCACCTCTCTTTCCACAACCCTCAGTTTGTTTCCCAGAGTCAAGAATCTCTCATGGTTTGTCTCCATCTCTGATTTCTTCCCATTCAATTTTCTCTCCCTTCTTCTAAGGCCCTCTGATTTGTTTCTTATATTCCACATCTGAGTGAAACCATATGATAATTGTCTTTCTCTCACTGACTCATTTCCTTTAGCATAATACCCTTCAGTTCCATCCATGTTGATGTAAATAGTAGGTATTCATCTTTCCCATGGTTGAGTAATATTCCATTGTAATATGAACCACATCTTCTTTATCCATTCATCTTTTGAAGGACATCTTGGCTCCTTCCACAGTTTGGCCATTGTGGACATTGCTGTTATGAACATTGGGGTGTAGGTGCCCCTTCTTTTCACTGCATCTGTATCTTTAGGGCAGATACCCAATAGTGCAGTTGCTGAATCATAGAGTAGCTCTATTTTTTTTAAAAGATTTTATTTATTTGACAGAGAGAGACGCAGTGAGAGAGGGAACACAAGCAGGGGAAAGTGTGAAAGGGAGAAGCAGGCTTCCCGCCAAGCAGGGAGCCCGATGTGGGGCTCGATCCCAGGACCCTGGGATTTGACCTGAGTCAAGGGCAGACGCTTAACGACTGAGCCACCCAGACGCCCCGAGTAGCTCTATTTTTAACTTCTTGAGAAACCTCCATACTGTTTTCCAGAGAGCCTCTGCCAGCTTGCACTCCCACCGACAGTGTAGAAGAGTTCTCCTTTCTCCACAACCTCCAAAACAACATTTGTTGTTTTGTCTTGTTAATTTTAGCCATTCTAACTGAATTGATTTCCCTATCTACATTCTAGTTGAAGCCAGAAGCTTGCTTTTCCAGCCTTCTTGGTAGCCAAGATAGAGTCAATAGGATGCACCTGCTCTAGAAAATGAACTGGAAACTAGTGAAGCAGAAAAGCAGTTCTGGGGAGAAGCAGTTCTGGGGAGAAGCAGTTCTCTGGGGAGAATCCATTCTGATGAAAATGCTGGCAAACACTTTCAATCTATAAGAAGCAGCAGGGACAGAGATTCCAGCAGTAGCATCTAGTGCCCAACATTGGTATGTAAACTGAAGGTGCTAAGTTTAGGGGTGCAGCAGTAGGGGCATCATAGCTAAATACCTATCTTAATTCTTCACTCTCTCCCTACAATGGAATTCATGCCCTTGGACATGTGACTTGCAGTGCCTCCCATGACAGTAGACAGAGACTACATTCCAGACCCACTGACCTTGAGCTTGGTTGTCAGATTTATTTTGAGATGTAGAAAGAAGACAGAAGGGATAGTGTCTTAGTTTTCCCCAGGCAGAGGGTCTAAGAAGCAGGGCAAGTTTCCATTAGTGGGAGTCTCCACCCTCACCGTGAGAACGTGCTCCACATAGCCATTGTCCCTTCAGCCTGGTCTTAGAATGAAGATACCCGAACTAGACCTAAACCTGGCCCAAACCCCAAGTAAGCTCAGCTGAACCCAGGTAAGATGAGCCAAACCACAACCAACCCATGAAGGTAAAATAGGGTGTTCATTATTAAGATAGAAGAATAATCTGTTGTTTCGTGGCATATCAAAGAAGAAGCATGATTAATACAGTATTCCTATTGGAGTACTTCCAAGGTTGATTTGGGTAGGGCTGATATTCAGTGAGCTCGCCCCAGCACAGATCTAGAGGTTATTTGCCACTTTCCACTGTTCTGATTAATTGGACCCTGTGTCACACGGTTGTCAAATATTTGACAATTATCCCTAGGTCTGGTGGTCTGTAGCTACATGGCTATCAAACATTGTTCTGTAGTCTTTCTGGAGATTGGGTGATGCACTTGATATCCTTGAATACTTTAATTTTCTGCATAAAATAGGAGTAAGTATGTTTCAATTCATAAATTAAAACCCTAACTAAAAGAGATGAGAGTGCCAAGGTCAGGGCCAAGCAGAGGTTTCTCTCTCTCTTCACAGACCACAGTACATTTTCAAATTTGCTTCGTAAAAGCATTTCAATACTTTCTATCTTTGGACTTTGGGTAAAAATGTAAATAACCTAAGAACTCTGATTCTACATTTTATAAATTTGGCATCAGTACTTGAGACTCTTCTTCTTGGTATCCCTGGGGCAGATTCTTTTTTCAGTCCAGTGGAAAGAAGACTTGGCCATGATCCAAGAGACCTGGGCTCCAATCCCAGTTGTGCCAGAAATCTGTGTGACCTTGAGAAAGTGACTTTATTTCTTTGGGTCATAGTTTTCCTGCATCCAGAATCCCAGGACACTAACATCTGCTTTCCTTTTTATGATGGTAGCCAGGGGAAAATGAAATGATGGGAACATGTCATGGAAAGCCACGAGATCTAAATATATACAAAGTGTATGGCATATATCTCTGTTTAATATGTAGTCTGGCATTAATTATGTACCAATGTATATATAAGCATGTGTAACAGTCTGGAAGGAAATGTGCCAAAATGCTATTTGTGGTTTTCTCGGGGCTCTGAGATTGTGGGTGATTTAAATATCTTTTTAAAATGCCCCTGCATTTTCCACATTTTCTATAATGAGCGTTCATTACTTTTATAATGGGAAGATTATTTTTTTTAAAGAAAAGAAAGACTCTAATGTACTATGCTAATGTAGAGTATTTTTTATAAGAAGTTCTCTTGAAAGCACTTTGGTTCCAAGTAGTATTTCTCTTCAAGTAAAAGTAAACATAAGAAGAGGCAGGAGAAATGGGGAAGAAATGGTAGGAAGGAGGTGCCCCCACTGCAGTCAGGGCACTGACCCCTTGTAGGGAGAGAGGTGAGGAGAGGGGTGTGGAGTAGGGGTCCCCCTTCTAAGCCCAGGGAGCCCCATTGTGATGTGGCAGTTTGAGTCGTGGGATCATTCATCACCAGTTAAGCCATGACCAGCCAATGCACAGGAAGTCAAGACGAAACCTGAGCCCCAGAGTGAGCCTGTAGGCGAACGTTGTTCCTGTCTCCCTAGAACAGGGCAATCAAGGATCTGATGACACACATCCTCAGGAAATCCTCAGGAAATAGTCTGGGCACATGATCCCAGTGAAGATGGACCAAAAACTTTTTCTGGGCTTTGGGTTTTTTGAGATGTCTGCAGCAACCATCCTCCAATAAGATTTTCCCACTGTAGGTGGTATGCCTACGGAGTTGAGGGAAACTGAGGTTATCGGCTGAGGGTAGGCACAGAGGCTGCAGAGGTTGGTTGGTCTGTTTGCTACCTTCTGACACTGCCATCCTTACTATCCAAAACCTAACAAGACAACCTCGGTCCTGCCGACAACTACAAAAATGAGAGAGAAAAATCAGTGTTGATCCAGTCACTTCTCAAGGCTAAAGACAACTCTCTTCTCCCATCCTTCAATGTATGCCTCTTAAAAGTTGCCAGACTCATTCCACAAAACTTTATGGAATACATAGTGTGTTCCAGGCCCAGGGCAAGGCTCAGAGTATGAGGCAGTGTCCTTAAGATTACAGCCTAGTGAGGGAGATGAAGAGACACACAGGTTTCAATACAGACTGGTAGGTCTTCTAAAATAGAATTAATAATCATAACTGCTAATATTTATTGAAGGTTCAGACATACCAGGCATGTGCTAGGCACTCTACATGAATTATCTCATTTAAGTTTCACACCAACTACGAAGTAGGTACTACTATTGTTCCCATTTTACAGATGGGAAAAGCACATTTTGGGGAGTGTAAATAATTTGCTGAGGTCACGCAGATCACCAGCAGAGAAACAAATGTATGAATCTAATTCACCCCGCTCCAGGCCCACCTGTTTAATCCCTCTTTTCTACAACATGGGAATCAGAGGAAGGGCAGTCCGCACTGCCTGGGGAAGATCAGAGAAAGCTTCATGGAGAGGGTGACTCTTGAGCTGGGTCTTAAAGTTTGAGCAGGAGTTAGCTGGAGGACAAGGAGGCAGGAAGGACATGCTAGGCATGGGGAGGAGAATATTCTGAGGCAAGGAGTAGAGACACAGTTTAGCTTCTCCTGGAAATACCGAGTATTCTGATGCAGCTAGAACGTAGGGGGCCAGCAAATGTAGGATATGAAGGATAGGAGCTTGTTAAGACCCTTGGATCAGCAACTCCTGTACCTGGTGGCTTCTCCTTAGGGTCCTCACCAACATGTGGAGACATCAGCAGGCAGGTTGTGAGCCAGCAGTGGCCTCACAGGCCCTAGCTCTCCCAGCCCAGCTGGGGCTCCTTTCCAAGGAGCTGAGTTGAGTTTTTTCCAAGATACTCCCTCATGGATCTGAAGGCAGCCTGTCTCCATGCCAGATCAGCAGCTGTGTTGGAATGTGAGAGTGAATGTTCTGGCAAGGAAGGACAGGAGAGTCTTTTACCTGAGAAGCATGGTGGTCAAGACTGCAGGCTTTGCCTACAGAATGGTGGATTTGAAGCCTCTTCCATTTATCTACTGTGAGACCTTGAGCACATCATAAGCTGCTCTGCCCCTCATGTGTCTTATGTAAATCTGGGTACCATTATAAGTATTTCTTAGGCTATTTGTGAAGATTAAATGAAGCAATTCACATCAAGTACTTAGCACAATGCCTTGCACAGAGCAAACACTCTGTTTATGGTGGTCTTTATTATAAGCAGTTGTGGCTACTTCTTATTCAATGTTCATTCAGCAAAGACTTATTTACTGTTTCCTTATACCCAGCACTGGATTATAGCCATGAACAAGGAATACAAAGTTCTTGACTATCTGGAGTTTATATTCTAGGGAGGGGGACCAACAATAAATAATTTCAGATAGTGATGTGCAGATAATAAAAGGTTAAAGAGTGAAGTGTGTGTGTGTGTGTGTGTGTGTGTGTGCATGTGCTAAGATAATCAGGTAAGGTCTCTTTGACAAGGTGACATTTGAGCAAAGACCTCAATCAAAGGAAAATGAATCTCATAAAAATCATAGGAAATCTCATGATGACCCATGAAAATGTGGAACAAAAATATTTCAGGTAAAGGACACAAAAAGTATAAAGGTCTGGGCAGGACAGAGCTTGACAGGAGCAAGAAATTATCAGAGAGCCAATGGCCTGGAAGGGAAGAGCAATAGGGCAGGAAGGAGGTAATGGTAATAATAGCAACAACAACAGCTTTTATTGGACACTGGCTTGGGTAGATGATTCACACTCATCTTCACAACTGCTCCCCATGGAAGGGACTATTGGAGTTCCCAGTTTACAACTGGGAAATCAAGGCTCAGGAGAACAAAGGAACTGGCCCAAGTTCACACAGCCAATACAGGGCTGCAGAGCCCCTTCATATCCCTGTCCTAGTCCACCTTCCCCAGGAAGGCCCTAGATTGTGAATCCAGCTTTGTGTCAGAGGAATATGCAAGTGTGTGTGCATGCATAGGAGCATGGGTGTGTGCGCGTGTGGGATCAGAGGAAGAGTACAGTGAGAATTACACATGTATCTCAGCCATTAGTTGTGGACAAGAGGAACACACAAGCAAGCACAGTGATTAATTCAAGACAACATTGTTGCATGACCAATTGTGTGGCACTGACCCCGATGCCTTAGGAACTGTCTAGGGAAAAGGAAACTGAAGAAGAGAAGAAAGGGAGACTCAGTACAGTTTGGTGAGGCCAAGTGAGGACTCCAGACTAGACTGCTGAGGCTCAAATCCCACCTGTTCCACCTCTCAGCGATGTGATTTAGGAGCAAGTTACTTAACCTCCCTATGCCAGCTTCCTCATCTGTAAAACAGGAATGCTATAACAACAGTACCTACCATTCCAAGTCTGTTGTGAGGATTAAATGACCACATGGACATAAAGCACTTAGAATAGCATCGAGCAGGGAGTGTTAGCCATTATTAAGCTTTTCTTCCCCCCTTTGACTATTTTTGTCTAGATTTTTAAAAAGTTATTTTTGAAAGATTTATTTATTTCTTTACTTTAGAGAGAGATAACGCAAGGGAGAGGGGGCAGAGGGAAAGAGAATTCCAAGCAGACTCTCCACTGAGTGAGGAGCCTGACATGGGACATGATCTTATGACCCTGAGATCATGACATGTGCCTAAACTAAGATTCCAAAGCTTAACAGACTGAGCCATCCAGGCGCTGCTGTTCTAGATTTTTAAAATGACTTCACAATAAAACACAAATGTTCACTAATGGCCTCCTTATTTATAATCTAGGAGTGTAGCCCTACTACCTCTCAATGTTACAATTTCAATATGGATGATTCTCCCCCACCCCGCATCTGACACCTTGGCATTCAGTTCCTTGAACTTCTTCCCTCAGTGACCTTCACACTCTCTCTGTCCTTGTCCTCCGTAGCCACATCCTAGAACTGCCCTTGATCCCTAATCTTGATTTCTTGTGTCTACTCTCTAGCCACTAAGGTCTTTTTCTGAAGTACTCCAACTCCCAACAATCCAGTCCCCACTGGTTTTTCCAGTTTATTGCTCCTACCATGTGACGATCCATGGCCAACCATTATAGCATTATAATAGACATATAGTGCTATATATATTATATACCACATACACACACCATATATATATATATATGCTATACATATATATATTACATACTATTATATATATTACAATCTTTATAGTATATATTATACACTGCCTCACGAGTATCTCTGATGCTCTTGTCCCCTCTAGCTATGTCAACTTCTCTTGATAAAAACAAAAACACATACAAAAAACAAGCCCTGGTTAAATCCAGCACCACTGACTCCATGTCCAAATATGAGTGGTGAAACATGGCTGGAGAAACATCACACAAACTTCTTGCTGGTTTCACTTGAAATTCATGACCACCGACTTCATGTGGTATTTCTCCAGTGAATTCATCTCTCACAGTGTAGATGAGCTTCCACCTCTCTCTGAAGGCAATCCCTCCTCTTGTTCACAGGACTGCATTCCTGCTACCAAATGATATCACTTCAGCAGGCCTCTCTTCTCTCTCCCGCACTTTTCCCTCTTCAGGACCCCTCTCAACAGCACGTGAACCTGTTTTCTTTGTTTCTTTCTTTGTTTTTGTTTGTTTGTTTCTTTCTTTCTTTCTTTCTTCATAAACCTGTATCTGGCCCCACTGTACTCATTATCCATCGCTCCCTAACAAATTACTCCCCAAACTTAGCAGCTTAAGAAAACAAGCCTTATTACCTCCCATGTGTTTTGGGTCAGGAATCTGCACCTGGCCTTATTCGGTCTCTCTGGCTCAAGCTCCTTCCCAGGGCTGTGGTCAAGTTTGTCTTCCAGGAAGGTGATTATTTCAAGGCTCCATGGGGACATGGTCTACTTCAGGCACACACATGTGGCTGTTGTCAGGGCTCACATGCTTGTTAGCTGTTGGGTAGACACATAAGTTCCTTGGCACGTGGGCCTCTCCATAGGAAAACTAACAACACTGTTGTCCTCCTTAGAGCCAGCAAACCAACAAAGTACCCAAAACAAGCCTTTTTATAACCTAACATTGGAAGTGACAACCCATCACTTCTGTCTTATTCTCTCTGTTGGAAGCAAACCAGTAAGTCAGCAGAGGAGAAATCATGAACTGCCGGTGGAAATGTAAGCTGGTGCAACCACTGTAGAAAACAGTATGGTGAGTTCTCAAAAAATTAAGAACAGAATCACCATATGATCCAGCAACTCCACTTTTGGGCATATATGCAAAAGAATTGAAAGCAAGGGCTCAAACATACATTTATACATCTAGGTTCATAATATTATTCACAACAGCCAAAATGAACAAACAACCACTGATGGATGAACAGATAAACAAAATGTGGTCTATACATACAATGGACTATTACTGAGCCTTAAAAAGGAATGAAATTCTGATCTCTGTTATAACATGAATGAACCTTGAAGATATTATGCTAAATGAAATAAGCCAGTAACAAAAGAATATTGTATGATTCCATTTATATGAAGTATTTGGAATAATCAAATTCATGGAATGGGGAGTTAGTTTTTAATGGGCACAGAGTTTCATTTTTGGAAGATGAAAAAGTTCTGGATATAGTGTTGATGGTTGCACAACAATGTGAATATATATGTGTATATATATATGTATATACATATATATATTTATTTATTTGAGAGAGTGTGAGCACAAACAGGGGACCAGCAAGCAGAGGGAAAGGGAGAAGCAGGCTCCCCGCTGAGCAGGAGCCTGACATGGGGCTCAATCCCAGGACCCTGGGATTGTAACCTGAGCTGAAGGCAGACACTTAACCTACTGAGCCACCCAGGCAACCCACAATGTGAACATACTTAATGCCATTGAGCTATATACTTAAAATGATCAATTTTATGTTAAGTGTAGTTTACAACAATTTTTTTAAATGATAGGGGAAAAAAAGTCAGCCTACCCTCAAGAGAGGGCACAAATATATGAACACAAGGTGTGAACACCAGGACACAGCTCTAACTGATGGGTGGTTAGGGCTGGGGTGTATATTCTCAGTGGGAACAGTATGACTCAACCAGGTAAAAGTTAATTCCTGGTGGGAGGGAGGACTGAAAAAAAAAGCTTACCTGTATTTTATGTATAAATCACAGACCTACACACAACACATACGCAGTTGGATAGTATATTCATATTATGAATGTCTCAGGGGAATCGACTCAGAAAAAAATTTTTTGAATTCTCCTTAGATAGGGCCATAGTAACAGTGGGTTAGGACATAAAGCTGGCCTCTTCTGGCCACAGTGAGGTGTGAGGTGGGTTAGAGGCAATCCTTGACATTGATCTTCCTCCATAGAATTTACCAAAGGCTTCCTCCATAGAATTTACCAAAGGCTTCCTCCATAGAATTTACCAAAGGCTTTCATTTACAGCAGGCATTCTTAGCTCTACTAGATCTGAGGGCATTTAAGTGATGGCATATGAGCTTTAGGTGGAGGAGTCTGTGACCCTGATGAATTGTAGGCACACCACAGGCACCCTTATATGAAGAACACTGAAGCATAGCCATTAAATCACTGAGTTTGAGTCAGAGGACCTGGCTTCAGATTCTGACCTTGCTGCTTCCTATGTGACTTGGGCAGGTTAATGAACCCAAGTTAGTACCAGCCTAGGTTTGTTGTGATGATTATATAAACAAAGTTTCTAGATCAGTGACCGGAACACAGGAAGTGTTAGAAAATGTTAGCTATCATTATTATGCTACGTTAATATTTCTGGGAAGAGAGTATATAGATTTCAAACAGTTCTCCAAAGGGATCCAGGACTCCCATAATGCTGCAAATCTCAGCGATGCAAGCACTATTCTCACCCAAAGCCGAGAAGGTAATATACCATCTTCACCCGAATACCTCGCATCCAAAGAGCCACCATGATCTGGCTATTCAAGTGCTTTATCTACTACCTTAGCCCAATCACTCACCATCTTACACATGGATGATCTCAACAACCACCTCCTCCACACCTCCCACCCAGCACTTCATCTCTTGTCTCCCATCTTGCCCTCTTTATTTATTTATTTGCTTGTTTGTTTGACAGAGAGAGAGACACAGCGAGAGAGGGAACACAAGCAGAGGCAGTGGCAGAGGGAGAAGCAGGCTTCCTGCTAAGCAGGGAATGGGATGCAGGGCTCGATCCCAGGACCTTGGAATCATGACCTGAGCCGAAGGCAGACACTTAACTACTGAGCCACCCAGGCACCCCTTGCCCTCTTTCAATTTTCTGGAATTGTTTTTGTTGTTTGTTGGTTGGATTTTTTAATCCTTCAAGCCCTGTCCATCTCTCATACTGAAAATCCTTCAGTGGTTCACTATGACTTTTTTAAAAAAAGATTTTATTTATTTATTTGACAGAGAGAGACAGCAAGAGAGGGAACATAAGCAGGAGGAGTGTGAGAGGGAAAAGTAGGCTCAACACTGAGCGGGGAGCCTGATGCAGGGCTTGATCCCAGGACTCTGAGATCATGACCTGAGCCGAAGGCAGACACTTAACAACGGAACCACCCAGGCACCCCTCACCATGACTTTTAGAACCAAGACTGAAATTGCATAACATAGTTCATGATCTGGCCCTGTCCACCTGCCTTATGGGCCCACTCCCCGCCTCACACACTATGCTAGAGTCGTCCAACTCCTGCCTTCGTGCCTTTGTGGATGCTCTTCTCCATCTGGAATGCCCTTGTCTCTAGCAGTAACTCTCAAGCTCAAAGCATTGCTTGATGTTTCCAGACAGACTTATGTGCTTTCTCTATACACCCCTTGAATTTTAAAACAGTTTTTTCATTATTTTTGTAGTTACTTTTCCCCCCATTTTTGTCTCCCCAGAAGACTGTGAGGTCCTTAAAAACAAAGATCAAATAGTCCCATCTTTCTTCCTTGGGTGCCAAGTTCAGGATCTTGCACTTGAATGTAGATTTGTTGTGATGAATGAATAAATGAAAGAACAAAGAGACTGTTTAATAATTTGCCCAGGCTTAAATGTTAGGAAGTAAAACAGCCAAATCTAGAATCCAGTTCACTTTTTTTTTTTCATTTTATTTTACCTAATTTCTTTCCAGTGTTCCAGAATTCATTGTGTATGCACCACACCCAGTGCTCCATGCAATACATCCTCCACAATACCCACTCTGTTTGGTCATATGAGACAATAAAACCTTACGTTGGCCTAGCTTAATCAAAGAGAGCAAATAGGCCCCAAGCTTGGAAGTCCCAGGGGTGGGATTCAGTCTAGGTACAGCTGGCCAGGGGCCCCAGCATTTTGTCTTTGCCTCTCTACCCCTCAGCTCTGTTTGCTTCTCAACTCTTCATTCTTCCGTAGGTTCCATCCACTAAAGATGGCCTCTATTGACAGTAAGCTAGACCATCTTTTGAGCTCTGTTCTTCTAGAAAAAACAGAGAGCTACTCCCTCTCTTAGTTACCATAGATCAAATTACTTGAAGGGGCCCTGATTAGCCTGCTTTGGTCCTGTGTCTTCCCCCGCCTCCATTATACCAACAGTTGTAACAAAATAGGGTGTTACTGTTGGCCAAGCCTGAATCACATGTCCACTTTCATGGTCAGAGGAAAAGCAAGGCAATGTGATTGATGGTCCATTGGCACCAGAAGAGATGGAATCTGTACAGTGACAATGGAAAAAAGGGTGCAGGGAGGACAGAAGCTGTGTCTTTTAATTTAAACTAGTTATTCCCTTCACTAAGCCATGGGGCCCTTCAGCCAATGGCAGGCAGAGCAAGAAACATTTGTTTTTATTTGCATGGGTTCATTAAGGGTGTGGTTGAAGGGAATCATAGTCATTGTTCCTTCTAGCCAGTTTTCTTTGTTTAAATGTGACTGGTTTGAGGAGTTTCAGCTCTTTCAGGGAATAAGCACATAACAATTTTATTTATTCTGTTCACTGTCCTCAGCTATACTGTGTTAAATCTTTCTTCCCTACTGGGTAGTAGAGCCCTCATCGAGTGCATGAGCTGATCCAATAATTCGTTTGACATATTGGATGATTGAAATTCTGTTCAGTCCATTTTAAAACTCTTGTTCTAAATGTCCATTTCTAACTCTCTGGATGCCCCTTCCCAGACAGAGGATGGTGAGCTGCTGCTTTTCCTTTTTCTTTGCACTGTGGGAATTGTGGAGTTGGTTGGGGAAAAAAGGAGGAGGGCCTGAGCAGCATCTAGTTCACTCCTTCCCCCCTCTTCTCTGGGACTCTTCCCTGTAGGATATTGAGAATCAGGGAGAAGAGATGAGCTGGTGGGGGCGGGGAGATGCCCTTAGTCTCCTCTATTTGATGAGGTACTCTCTGTACACTTGGCTGGGGCCATCCTGAGCTTCATCTAGACCCCTGCAGTCCCTGACCCTCTAATCCCCTGATATTGGCTCCTCACTTTGTGGGACATCCCTTCTCTTGGCACCCTTGGACCATCCACATCTTCTGCCCCTTCCTCGGAACCCCTGCTGCCTGACCTGGAGCCCTGGGACTCTCTGACTTCCTCTTTGACACTCTCAGATGTCTACAGGGAGCTGGGCTGGGGCAGATGATGCATCATTTTCTTCCTAAGGACATTATCCATGAGCCTTTTCTCCCTCCTGTCAAGACTACCCCAGCCAGCCTCCCCACTTCACAAATCTCCAGGTGAGAAGCCCCTGGGTACATGCATGTCCCCACCCAGAGCTGCCACTAATACACAGTCTGCCTCCCTAAAAAGGCACCCTCTTTGAAGTCTGGTTCTCCCTCTGCCCCTCCCCCTGCTCCTCTCACTCTCATACTCTCTCTTGCTCAGTCTCTGTCTCTCAAAATAAATAAATAAAATCTTTTTTAAAAAAAGGCACCCTCTTTGAGTGGACCAGTTACCAGAAAGTTCCCCTTTCTCGCTGCTCCTCAGCCCTAGTCACTCCCTCCACCAGGCATCCTAATGCAAGGCAAAAATGCACAGTCCTATGCTGTGGCTCCCCCCAGATTCCAGGGGACACATGTCAGGATCGCCCTAGAATCCCATCAAGGTAGGTATAGTGGCTACAATGCTGCAAACATCTAGAGAGAGGATCAGTCTTCTCTTGTAAGCAACCCCCTTTCTGGGAGTTTGACCTCCTCCCAATTGGCTAAGACAGTAGTTCTTATAGTGTGGCCTGTGAACTCCTGGGGTCTTTAAGACCTTTTCAAGGAAGCCACAAGGTCAAAATTATTTTCACAACAAAATGTTATTTGCCTTTTTCACTGTGCTGACATTTGCACTGATGGTGCAAAAATAATTGGTGGGTAGAACTGCTGGTGGTTCCTGAATGTGTGAGAATGTACTAGCGGTCATTGGGCTCTTCACCACCACATACACCCCAGTAGAAACAAGTTCTAGTGTCACTTAAGAGTGTCTTGATGAAGCATTAAAAATGATTAAATTGAGTAAACCTCTACCCTTGATATATATCTTTATAATAATATTCTGGGCACCAAAGTGGGAAGTACACACAAAGTCCATCTGCTACCTGCTGAACTATGATGGTTGTCTTCAGAAAATAACACTTCAGCAACTGAGTCATGAGTTGAATTAGCTCCTTCTTTCATAGAACACCATTTTTACTTAAAAGATTGACTGGTGGGGGGCACCTGGGTGGCTCAGTGGGTTAAGCCTCTGCCTTCGGCTCAGGTCATGATACCAGGGTCCTGGGATCAAGCCCCATATCAGGCTGTCTGCTCAGCGGGTAGCCTGCTTCTCCTTTCTCTCTGCCTGCCTCTCTACCTACTTGTGATCTCTCTCTGTCAAATAAATAAATAAAATCTTTAAAAAAAAAAAAAGATTGACTGGTGGGGCCCCCAGTTGGTGCAGTTGGTTAAGTATCTGACTCTTGGTTTCGGCTCAAGTCGTGATCTCAGGGTCATGAGATTGAGCCCCACGTGGGACTCAAGGCTCAGCACCAAGTCTGCTTGAGATTCTCTCCCCTTCTCCCTCTGCCCTTCCCCTTGTGTTCACTCTCTCTCTGAAATAAAGAAAAAAAATCTTAAAAAAAAAATGACTGATGTACAGACAATTGTTATCTTGACTTGGGTAGCTGGCAGCTCTTGAAAATGTATCAAGAGAGCCAGTTACTTCCAGGAAAAATTGCTGACAGGATTTATTGCCCATGACAAAATTTGAGTTTTCAAGCAGAAATTGGAATTATGCAAGACTTACACCTGAAACTATGAGTTTGGTAGTTTCTTATATTTAAAGACTTTTCTAATGGCATTATGGGTGGTGATAACAAATGTGATTTTTGACTAGTATGATAGAGTAGGTTGATTTGAAATATCTGCTTAACTCAGTGAACTAATATTTCCAAATGGCCAATAAAGGAATGATGTTATAAGAAATGACTAAAAGATCTGTTCTGAGTACAAGATAGACTAATGGATTTTAATATAACAAAGTACAAAATAATTTTTTAAAACACTGACTTGGTTTCAGATTCCATATTGCAAATAATCCTTAAGAAATTACCACTTGTTAAAAAAAAAAGAAAGAAAGAAATGACCACTTGTTGAGATTTGGTGTAATATCAAAGAATATTCCCAGTTATGTGAAAGGCTATTAGAATAGTCCTTTTTTTGCCAACTGCATAATTGTGTGAGGCCAGATTTTCTTCATGTTCTTTGATCAAAGCAACTTAATGCAACAGATAGGATACAGAAGCAGACCTGAGCTTAGACCTAGCTCTATCCTATTAAATTGTACATTAAAGAAATTTTCAAAAGTGTAGAACACTGGTACTATTCTCATTAAATTTTTTTTTTGGAAAATGTATTTTTCATTAACATTTTATTTATGTTAACATGTAATGGGTTTATTATTATTTTTAAATGAATTAGTAGGGAAATAACAAAAATTTATAGTTTTTATTTCTGATACTATGGATATTCATAGATAGAACTTACATAAGCATAAGCTCTTCAGGGTTATCAATAATTTTTTAAGAATTTAAAGGGATCCTGAGACTAAAAATTTTGGGAACTGCTATGCTATGAAATGGGGAAGCACCCCTCTCATCCACTATGGAAGATAAAGGTTCTGACCCCAAATGCAATAGGACCCACTAGGCGTGTAACTCCCCAGAACCCCCACACCTCTCTTCTCCTGATACAGAGCTAGTCCTTCTGCTGCTTTTATGAAGTACCAAGTAGATAGATGGCCCAGTTGCTTATGGCTCTATTTGGAAAGCTGGGCATTTGGAACCTTCTTCTCTCTTAGTTGTCAATTCCAGGAAGCAGAGAATTTCCCACTTAATAACTTGTCATATGGTTAATAGTCTGACAGTATTTATTTTGTTTCTCTGTGGGAGAATAGTTTCTCTGTTATAAAGCAGATTCAATCTCATCTTAACAATATTCATTACCATTTTGGTGTGACAATGAAGTGAAGTTAGAAATAGGGTGGACTATGGACTCTGAAAAACAATCTGAAGGGTTTGAAGAGGTGGGGGGGTGGGAGGTTGGGGGAACCAGGTGGTGGGTATTAGAGAGGGCACGGACTGCATGGAGCACTGGGTGTGGTACAAAAACAATGAATACTGTTATGCTGAAAATAAAAAAAAATGATTATAAAATAAAAGAAGATAGGGTGGTATTTTGAAAAGAGCATGGGCTTGGGTTAGAATCACAGCTTTGCCACTTACAGAGTAATTGTGGGCCAATTATGTAACTTTTCTAACCTCTTGTTTCTCATCTGTAAAATTAGAAGAAAAAGACCTGCTTTTCAGATTGCTTAGAGATAATGTGTACAACCCATCTGACACACAAAAGCCAATCAAATGAACTATCATCATCATCCCCATCATCATACTAGGACAGGAGTTGGGAGAATTTCTGTTGGAATCCTGAGACAAGCAGCCTAAATCCTTTTTGGTGTCCTTGCTAAGTTCTTACTGGCCTCTTACTTCTTTTTTCCTGAGAAACTCAAGTTTTCTCTCTGAATACCAGGGAACAGCAGATCCACTGGACAAGATGAGTACCTGTCACCCTCTTCCTTGTTCTGTCCTGACAAAGAGGAATTGTTCCCACCCTGGTTGAATGGTCCAGGTTCAACCTGGCTGAATGGTTGACCTTTAACATGGTTGAAGGTCATTCTCCCTAACAACACTTTTCTTCTTGCCTCCAGTGCTGTCCTAGGTGAACACCTTTCTATGGGCTTTTCCTGAAGTCTAGATTGCAGTGTGAACTACTAGAATGGAACAAAAGAACCCCCCACTGGATACCATGATTGGCCAAGAGTGGGAAAAATAAACAGCTGGATACATTTTGTGAGGTGAGATTTGCTAAATAAAAACCTAGGTGTGGCTACAGAGACTTATTCCTTGAGTATTTTTATTTCTATTTTTTTTAGGTAAGTGCTCCAAGAGGGGATTTTTGTGGAATGATGCGTGAAAATGGTGCACTCCCTCATGCTGCTGAAATGGAAGCCATGGGTCTCTTTCCTAGCTGAGGGGGGCAGATTAATGAGTTGGGGGATGTGGCTGCTGGTTCTCAGCAGCTGGCTCAATTACCTCACAGCTCAAGCTGTGCTTTGGGCCTCAGAACACAAGCCGGGTGGAATTCTGACCTTGCTAGAGGACTTCATTCCTTCACTGAGGCTGCCTACTTGGAGCCAGAATGTGTCCTTCTCCAGGTAGGTTTCCTGGAGCCACGGGTGTGAGGGAGTTGTGCAGTGAGTGTCTTTTTAAAAACAAGGAAATAAATGGAATCATGGGGGAAGTTAACCAATCAGAAGCTCTGGGAAGAAAAGCAATATCTATTTGGGGTAAAAGATAATATTGCATTTTACTCTAATGAAGCATTTTGGAGGAAAAGGTGGCTTGTCGGGAGAGCCTGGTCAGAAATCATTCGAGTCCAAGTGACAGTAACCCATCCAGATTAGTTCAAGTAAAATGTGAATTTAATGTAAGGCATTAGGCCCACCTAAAGACTCCAGAGTGACTATTAGCAAATCAAATCCAGCCACATCATAAAAAGATAGGATGTTGCATCCAAGTTAGATATACTTCAGGAGTGAATGCTAGATATAACATTAGAAAAGTAATCAGTGTAATTTGCTACATTCACAGAATAAAGGAGGAAAAGTCATAGGAGCATCAAATGGATACCGAGGGAGTCTTTGCTAAAACATCCAGAAGTATATAGAGGTTCTGAGAGACATGAAATTAATACATTTACTTTTTTCTTTTTTTCTTAAGTAGACTCCATGCCCAACATGGGGCTTGAGCTCATGAACCCAAGATTAAGAGTCACAATGCTCTACCGACTAAGTCAGCCAGTCGCCCCCAATTTCTAATATATTCATTAAAATTATGCACAATTACCAGTGCGGAATACAAAAGGCACAGCAGTGAATTCAGTATAAGAAATCCCAGTAAGTTACAAATTATATAAAGCTGATAAATTCCACAGGATCCTAAAACCCGAAATAATAACAAATTACTTTTATTACTTGTATGTCCTAACTCAATAATAGTTTTCCTTATATTTTTTGGCTGAATAAATCTTTAGTCACTATTTTTTCTGACAATAATTTTTTTGCAATACTTTCTATAGACAGAATGAAAAGATAATTTGGTCTTTTTTCTAGCATGATTTTTAAAAATTTTATTAACTATTTAGAAATATATTAATAAAATTTTAAAAATTTTATTAACTATTTAGAAAGACATTGGAAAAATATATTTTATCTTTGCCACTTGTTATTGGAAATGAAATGTAAACGTTTAGGATTATTGTCAATTTAGGGGAAATCTATCAAATTTCTTTTGTACATGAACTCTAACATTTCAAAGCCTATAAAATTTTCTTGTGTAGTTGCTATCTGTAAGTAGCCTTTGAATTTTGGTGACACTCATTAATTAATAGGAGTATTTGTGAAAGTCATTCCTACAATAAGAAAGCAGGCAATAACTTAACTCTTCAGAGACATGACTGAAAACTACATAAGTATATCCCACCAAGAATGAAGCTAAACATATCCCCAATTCAGTTACTTTCATTAGATCCCCCCAAGATGCTCATGGCCACATACACGCTACCTGACATATAATCAGAGTACGCTAGGATGGAAAAGCACACTGATCTTACTTGACTATAGTATTTGTTCATGTAAACACATTGTTAGGGCTTCTCCCAGAGCCTTGAAGAACGTCCTTGGAAGTGAGACATCCTGAAGATGAAGCCTCATTAGCTGAACTAGAAATTTGCTTCTGCACACTACTCACATTAAAAACTCTTAACAAAGTACGGTTAGAAGATGTTTTACCAACTACTGTTCAATAACCACTAACCATAAAATACTAGTGATATAAAACATAAAGCACTTATTTCTTGTTCATACCTCTGCGGGTTGAGTGGAGCAGCTATGGTTGAAATTATGGGTCCATGCATTGGCTGGGATGTCTCTGCTCCTCTTGTCACCTTCTACAGCTCAGGCTACCCAGGTATGCTCTTCTCATGGTGATGGCAGAAGTACAGGAATGCAAGCTCACAGCCCAAGCCCATCTCAAGTCTCTGACTATGACACATCCACTAACATCCCATTTGTCAAGGCACCCCATGTGGCCAACCCCAAGCATGTCACACGGTCAACCCCAAGTCCAAGAGCAGTGGAAATGCACTCTGTTCTACTTGAGACAATAGCAAAAGTACAGATTCTGCCACATTCATTTGTCACGTGAGTAAATAACTGGGAACATATATCATGAAAGTTAACATCCCAAATCTGATAAAGATATCCATAAAAAAAAACCTCTCCACAAACATCATACTTAATGATGAATTATTGAAAGCTTTGCCCCTGAGATCAAGAATGAAACAAGGATGTTCCCTATCACCACTCTTATTCAATACATCCCACAAGTCTAGTAAAAGAGAAAAAAACAAATGTATAAAATAAAGAAAAGAAAAAAATACATAAAAATGTAAGGATTGGAAAGAAAGAAACTGTCATATTCATAGATGGCAAGATTATGAACATAGGAAGTCTGAAAAATCTACAGATAACCTCCTAGAATTAACAAATGAATTTAGCAAGTTCACTGAATTAATAAATATAATATAACATAAGTATAATATAAATTATATTTCTATATACTGTACTACATATAAAAATTACTGTTTAAAATTCTATTTACAATGGAAACAAAATATAGCCAATACTAAGGATAAAGTAAGGGAAGAAGTACAAGACCTCTCTGCTGTAAAGTACAAATTATTACTGAAAGAGAGTAAACAATGCCCCAATAGCTCATTTTTTAAGACGTTATCCATTTATTTGAGAGAGAGAGAGAATGAGAGGAAGACCACAAGTAGGAGAAGGGGAAGAGGGAGAGGGAGAAGACTCCCCGCTGAGCAGAGAGCCAGATGTGGGGCTTGATCCCAGGACCCTGAGATCATGACCTGAGTAAAAGGCAGACGTTTAACCGATTGAACCATCCAGGCATCCCTGTAGGCTCATTCTTTTAAAGATGCCAGTTCTCTGAAAATCAATCAACAGGGTCAATGCAATCCCAATCAAAACCTCAGAAGGGTGTACTTTTTTTCTTTCTGGAATTTGACAAGCTGACTCTGAATTTATGTGGAAATGTAAAGTGTTCATCATGGTCAAGATAATAATCTTGAAAAAGAACGACATTGATATAACCAGGCTTATTTTAAAGCTACAGTAACTAAGACAGTATGATAATTGGCACAGGGATAGACAAATGAACTAATGAAAGAGGAAAAAAATGATCCAGAACACATCCACACTTGTGTGGGTGTTTGATTTATGGTAAAGGTGGGATTGCAGAGCAGTGGGGAGAGGAAGGACTTTTTAATAAATGGCCAAGCTCTGTCAAGGAGTTTTGCATATGAAAAATCTTGGGCTTCCACTTCACACAAAAATCAATTACAGGTGGGTTATAGATCTCAATACAGAAGCTAAAACAAAGCGTTTAGATCTTAATAGTCTTTATGGGCACAAGTTTTTTGAACAGTGCGCAAAAGGCACTAACCATAAAGGAAAAGATTAATAAATTGAACTATTTTGAAATAAACAATTTTTATTTATCTAAAGACACCATTGGGGCACCTGGGTGGCTCAGTGGGTTAAGCCTGTGCCTTCGGCCCAGGTCATGATCTCAGGGTCCTGGGATCAAGCCCCGCATTCAGCTCTCTGCTTGGCGGGAAGCTTGCTTCCCCCTCTCTCTGCATGCCTCTCTGCCTGCTTGTGATCTCTCTCTCTGTCAAATAAATAAATAAAATTTGAAAAAAAAATAAAAAAAGACACCATTAAGAGAGTGAAATACAAGCCAAAGAATAGGAAACGATATTTGTATTAGATACAACCAACAATGTACTTGTTGTCTGGGAATACATAAGGAACTACAGATCAAAAAGTAAAAGGCACAGAACCCTATTTTTTAAACTGACACTTTACAAAAGAAGAGGATATCCAAATAGCTACTGAATACACAAAAACATCATTATTACATATTTATTAATAATATTAACAATAATATTCACAAAGGAAATGCAAATGAAGACCACAAAAAAATATCCCTATATACCCACCAAAATGCCTAAAATGATAAAACCTAATTATATCAAGTAATTGGCAAGAATATGGAGCAGTCAGAACTCTCATACATTGTAGATAAGTATGGAAATTGGTACAATTGCTTGGGAAAACTTTTTGCCATATCTAGTAAACCTGAATCTGTACTACCCTAAGACCCTGCAACCCCACTCCTAGGAGTACATACTCAGCACAGATGAGTCTACATGGAAACCAAAAGACATGAACAAGAATGGTCATAGCAGTGTTATTCTTAGCACTTCTGAGTGAAAACAATCCAGATGTCCATCCACAATAGGATGAGCACACGGGGGTGCATATTCATTCAGTGGAGCTCTAGAGAACAATGAAAATGAATGATCTAGTCCTACATGCAGTAACATGTTTGAATATCATCAAGATAATATCGAAGGAAAGAAGCCAGACATAAAAGAATACATATGATTCCATTTATATAAAGTTCAATAAGAGGCAAAAGTAAGGCAGGATATTGGTTACCTTTGGGAAGGAGGGAGAGAGTAGTCATTGGAAGGGGACATAGAAGTTGCTAGTGTTCTGTGTCTTTTTTTTTTTTAATTTAATTTCTTTTCAGTGTAACAGAAGCTCTGTTGAATTCATTGAATTCATTGTTTATGCACTACACCCAGTGCTCCATGCAATGCATGCCCTCCATAATACCCACCACCAGGCTCCCCCACCCTCCCACCCTCCACCCCTTCAAAACCCTCAGATTGTTTTTCAGAGTCCATAGTCTCTCATGGTTCATCTCCCCCTCCAATTTCCCTCAACTCTCTTCTCCTCTCCATCTCCCCATGTCCTCCATGTTATTTCTTATGCTCCACAAATAAGTGAAACCATATGATAATTGACTCTCTCTGCTTGACTTATTTCACTCAGCATAATCTCTTCCAGTCCCGTCCATGTTGCTACAAAAGTTGGGTATTCATCCTTTCTGATGGAGGCATAATACTCCATAGTGTATATGGACCACATCTTCCTTATCCATTTGTCCGTTGAAGGGCATCTTGGTTCTTTCCACAGTTTGGCGACTGTGGCCATTGCTGCTATTAGTGTTCAGTGTCTTGATCAGTTTCTTGTTACAAGGATGTGTTTACCTATGATGGCACACTTTTGTGTATGTTTGTTACACTTCAATAAGACTTGGAAGTATGTTATGTTTCAACAAGAATTTTATTTATTTTTTTATTGAAGCAGAGTTGACACTTCAGGAAAAAATAGCAAATGGAATACTTCCAAAGCTGTGTAACATTAGCTTAACAATTTTATTTTTAAAAGGTTAGCTGCTATCACCATCATTATTATAAGGGAGTGGTGAAGGAAAGCCATGAGAAACCAAAGCCATTGGGTGGATTCATACCTCAGACGTGTTCCCTTAGACTTTCCCCTAATGTTGGAGGGGCATGGAATAAGGCTACATATGGAGGCCCAAACACCATTTATATAAATATTTAAAAGTAATAAATCAGGCTGAGAGACTATTAACTAGAATATGTTCTATTTCCTGCTCTGAGAAATCCACCTTTATACGGCCTGGAACGCAGGTTAGAATTTAGAATTCTCCGTTGTCTGCAAACTTAGAACTGCCAGATAATGGCCTGGAGAAAGGCAGCTCCCAGCCCCCAGCGTATGGCCCACCCCACCTCTCTCAGCAACTCTGGATCTCTGTGAGGGACCTTACGCACTCCCATGGACATGCTAGCCTGTGCGAGCTAGCTCCTTCCACACCCCAGCAAACAGCTGCCCCGGGGCTGCCCGGCATGTGGTCTGGCTTAGGGAGGACAGGTCTGGAGGAGAAGACGCAGGGCTCTGGGAATGGGGTCTGGGACATTGCAGTAGGGAATGTGGGTCACCGGTGACAAGTGCCTGGGTTGGGAGGGTGGCATGAAGCCTCTGAGTGAATGTAGGTTCTTAGCCTCATGGACTCCTCACTCTGTGTAGGCGGGCAGAGGGAGGAGGGGCAGAACAGGACCCTCAAATGTGTGGCCCAATGGTAGAGTCACCCTGTCCAGTTTTAAGGAAAATACTGTATTTTCTTATAAAAAGCCAACCATGCATTTTTTTAGCCATTAGAGAAAGAGACAGAGACATATTTTTAAGTAGAGTGAGGAATTCCACTCAATGAGCACTTGTCCTCATGCAAATCCCCCATCAGGGATGAGGGCAGGGATTCTGTTTTGTTTCTCTCACCACCAGCCCCTGAGCCTGGCACCTAGTAGGTCTCAGTATTTGACCAAAAATTGGCTCTGTGGTTCCCTCTGCTGTCATCAGAAGTTGCAAACAGCTCCTGGTGTTGGCGTCCTGCTGATGCTGGTGTTGAAAGATACAGCATGTGTGGCTTTGGTGTTTTTTTTTTTCCTCCCCCCTAGTTTAAACATTGTATTTTGGTGTCTATTTGTTAGATCAGCTGAGTCTGTAAACTTTTTTTTTTTAATTTAAATTCAACTAGCCAACAAATGACCAACAGACACATGAAAAAATGCTTCATATCACTTGCATCAGGGAAAAACAAATCAAAACCACAGTGAGATACCACCTCACACCAGTCAGAATGGCTAAAATTAACAAGTCAGGAAATGACAGATGCTGGCGAAGATGCGGAGAAAGGGGAACCATCTTACACTCTTGGTGGGAATGCAAACTGGTGCAGTCACTCTGGAAAACAGCATGGAGGTTCCTCAAAAAGTTGAAAATAGAGCTAGCCTATGACCCAGCAATCACACTACTGGGTATTTAACCTAAAGATACAGATGTAATGAAAAGAAGGGGCACCTGCATCCCAATGTTCATAGCAGCAACATTCAAAATAGCCAAACTGTGGAAAGAGCCAAGATGTCCATCAACAGATGAATGGATAAAGATGTGGTACATATATACAAGGAAGTATTACTCAGCCATCAGAAAGGATGAATACTTTCCTTTTACATCTATGTGGATGGAACTGGTGGGTATTATGCTGAGCAAAATAAGTAAATCAGACAAAGACAATTACCAAATGGCTTCACTTATATGTGGAATATAAGAAACAATGCAGAGGATCAGAGGGGAAGGAAGGGAAACCTGAGTGGGAAGTCATTAGAGAGGGAGACAAACCATGAGGGACTCTTAACTATAGGAAACAAACTGAGGGTTGCTGGGGGGATGGGTAACAGGGTGACGGACATTAAGGAGGGCATGTGATGTGATAAACATGTGTGTTTTGAATCATTGTGGAAAGGGAGTGAGGTTGGGCTGGCCCAGGGCTACTCCCTAGCAGGGGCTGAAGAGTTTAAGATTATGGACCTCAAAGTCAGAATAATGTCCTTTAGGCCAGCATTTTAGGGAGTCCAAGCACCCCAGAACCCATACGCAGATATATGAGTGTGGGACAATGTCATTTTCCTGGGGAGATGTCCAGAGTTTTCAATGAGAATTTCAAAGGTGCCCATGACTTCCAGAATGTTAAAAGCTAAGCTCTTGAGGAAACCTCTTATTTTCACAGATGGTGGGTCTGTGGCACAGGAGATGTGGTAAGTCAAAGTCACCCAGAGCTCTACTTAAATCTACTGATTCCTGAAGCTTCTTTTTTACTGCTGCATAGCAGAACTCACAGCCTCAGGTGGGGTGGGGTGAGAGGAATGGTTCAGCTCTCCTTTCCAACCATTCTCAAATGTAGCCTCACATGAGAATTGGGGATTTCTGGTGAGCACGGTGGTTCCAATGTGCAACTGGGGCTGAGAATCCCTGGACTAGAATATTACATGAAGGAGGGTCTTGATTGACCATGGTAACCTTACTCATTAATGAAATGTGGCCTAATCAACCTCTCAAGTGTATCAGATTAGCAATTACTTTCCCATTAGTTGGAGGATGCATGGGGTGGAGTGGTGGGAAGGTGGGAATTGGAAAAGAAAGAGGTGCTCTGGCATCCTAACCGAACCCAGTTCTGTCTGCCCAGTGCTCAGCAAAGCCAATCACTGAGATATCAGCTATGCAGCAAGGAAGGAATTTATTCAAGAGGCAGCCAAAGGAGGAGACAGAAGGGCAAGCCTCAAATCCGCCACCTCAAAGGGGACAAGAACAAGTGTTTTCTAGTCGTGAAGGTTGAGATTACATACATATTGATGAAAAGTGCAGGAAACATAACTTCTCATGAAGAAGGATAATGCACGCACCTTGAACAAACATATATGTGACATCATCCCATGTTCAGTTTAGGGTAGAGGCCTAACATCAAAATGAGGCAAAATTCAGCCCCTGACCTCAGGAGGTCATCTTAGGACAAGGAGAAGGGGCTATGAACATACACCAAGGGCCACTATAAATTGGATGGGGTCTTGGACTCAGTATCTCTGGTAAGGAATGCAGGGCTGTGCTTGTTCATAGTCTGGAACTACATCAGTTGACTTGAGTCCAGACTACTGCAGAGACAGCTAGTGGATCTGTTAGTTGGGTTTGAAGAGACACAATAGCTGATTAGGGAAAAATAGTCCTCTGAAAAACAAGCTTTAATTTTTCTGCGAGTTTCCACTTCACTAACCCTGAGCGGAGGGGCATGGTTTCAGCATGGGAGCGAGAACATCTCACCTCATCAGCAAAGAGACAATCACAACACAGAGGGATGAGAGTTGAGGTCAGACTCTCCTGAATCACAGAGGAAATAGCTGACCTGCATGGGGCAGATAGTTGGTGGCCAAGACAGCTCGGTAGGGGAGGTGACTCTTCAGCTGAATCCTGAAGGAAGAATGGTTGTTTTCCAGATGGGCAGGCAGAAGGAAACGAATTTTCACACATATTATGGCATGGAAGTTGGAGTAATATGGTATTTGAGAGGATTGGAAGAGTTGAGTCTGACTAGAATGTAGACTACACGAAGAAGGTGTATTTTTCATGGGCCATTAAAATATAAGAATTAGACATGGCTACCACGGAGTGAATATTGTTTAGAATGAATGAACCCCACACTAAGGAAATTCTTCATCTTCTTGGTTTGGAAAAATTCCACTAATTTTAACCAGCTTCTCTTCATTCATTAGACTCTGGATATTCTTAGAGGACAAGAGTGCTTTAAATTTGACTGATTAAGAGTAACAGGGTCTAAGTTTTCATAAGTTCTGAATTAGTGTATTTTAAGTAAGCTTTCTAGGTCACCTCAGGAGAATCTCAGAATTAGTGAAAGTTATTAAACAGGCCTGTGAATAAACACAGCATACTATTTAGAGTTGAGATGTTTGGTGCAGTTTTCAGAGAAAGTGTTCTTATGATCAGCTGTTGATTCTGACACTGTCAAAGTTCCCTCAGGATGGTGTGTGGTGAAGTCAAAGGTCTTTGGAGGCTGACAGGCCTGGGTTCTGATCCCAGTTTAATCACTTACTAAGCTGAATGCTTACACAGGTAATATTGCCTCTTTAAGTCTTGGTAGCCATATTAATAATTGGAAATAATACCTATCTCATTGAATTGTTGTGAGGATTCCCTGGGGAAAATGTTTGTGAACAGACTGTCCTAGTAAAGGCTCTTTTTATTACAAGGAACAAGAAACCACTTACATTGGTTTGGCTGAAATCAAGAAATAGGAAATAAAATACAGAGTTTTCAGGAGGGGGAATGAGGAATGGGATTGTCAGAACCCAGGTACATGCTTCATCTCCAGGAGCCACCAAATCTGTCAACAGTGTCCCAGCTTTTCCTCTGTGCATATTCTCCCCCTCGTTGCTCTCCATAGCCTGGTTTCCTTAGCTTTCCTCAGATCCCTTCCATCTCTATTTTCCTTTCCTCTTGATCTTTCTATATAACAGCTTTGTCACAGAAAGTCCTGTTCAGTTTTCCTGTGTCCAATATTGTGCTTCTGCAAGGAAAAACTGGATTGACTGAGTTTAGGTTCAGTGTCCACCCTTGATCCAGTTGTCTGTGACCAAGGTGTGAGCCCTTGGTAGGCACACCCCCCCAGCTCTGTCTGGGGGTGATTCCTAAAGCAAGGCCCTGTAGGAGAGCAGACACCAAACATCTCCGTTACAAACACTCAGCACACGTAGGAGCACAACTAATATTAACCTGCACCCCTTTTCCTCCCTTTCCTTCCTACTCTACCAGGATAGGTTTCCATAGTGAGTCCCACACAAAATCATGATCATCTTTAAGTTTTTGCTTTTGCTTGGGCTATACCTCTTAAGAATGTCCTACTTTATCCACCCATCCATCCACTTGTCCATCCATCCATCATCCATCCATCTGTCCATCTCAATCTCCCCTTTTCTGATCTATGTCTTATTCACCCTTGCAGGCCCACTTCCTCCAGGAAATCTTCCCCAGTATCTTCAACCCCTCCTGTTCCTCCTCATTTCAGTCGATTCCTTATAGTCTTTAACACATCATTTAGCACTAAATTATACAATGACTTGGATTTCTCTCTCAATCACTTTGAAGATGTTAATCTTACTGTTTCAACTTCATTCAGAACAGAGAAGGCCACAGTGTCAAGCACATAGAGGCACCAAAAGTATGTTCTCAAGGAATGGAGAAAATTGCTGCACAGTAAATATTCTATAGCTGGAAGGGATCACAAAAATAATTGAGTCTAATCTCCTTGATTTCAGAACTGAGATCAAAATAGATGTAGTCATTTTGGTTGACTGAATATAAAAAATAACATGATGATGAAATATTATTTATGTAACAAAAGAATCTTCTGTAATTGTACTATGGAATAGCATTTGAAGAATCACAATACATTTGACTTGGAAGAGAAGTGAGAAGTGATCTAGGACATGCTGTTAAGGCTCACTGATGAGGAAACTCTTTCATAGGAAAGGAAGTGATTTGTCCAAGCTCACCTGAGTATTTAGTGGCAGAGCTGGGACCAGGCTCCACATTCTTCTGCTCTCATGACTATCCCCTACGCTCCACTGTCATCAAATCTTTGCCTGTGATCTTAGGGATTTCTGTCCCTTCCCTTTACCACATACCTGACGCTGTGTAATAGGTGAGTACCAGGCTCCTTTGCCCTTCACAGCCTTTGTTCTGTATTCCTTGCTCTGGCCCATTCCGTGTAGAGTATTTCTTCTTAGCCTCTTCTTCCCCCTGTCTGTTTTTACCTGTGTTTACTTCGTATTTTTTTTTTTTTTTTGGCCTTGCCTTGCCCTGAGGACTAAATGCTATAATTTTGATTCTGCTCCTGACCTCTGGCTGGTGGAAGTACCCTTCCCAGTTCTGCCTGGCCTCAGGATTGGGTATTGCCCACTATTGGCTAATTTATGTGTTGATTTAACACACATTTACCATGCATGTCCTCTGTGAAATGTTCTGAATTCTGAGGGATTCAGAGATGAATAATAAGATCACAGTCACCTCAATAAGCTCACAATCTAGTTGTGAGAGATTGACATTTAAAAAAAAAGATGACAGAATATTCGTCAAACTGAGCCCACAGTGGTGGGAAGGTAACAGCCAGGGAAGATGTCCTGGATGAGGCATTTCTTGAGATGAGGCATTATGGACAGATAATGGGTAAGCATTAGCTGATGAAGCAGTGTGTTGGGGGTGAGTGGATATGCCACAGAAGGAATAACATAATCAAAGGCATAAAAGCACGAAATTGCAAGAAATATGAAAGAAATGACAAGCAACTTGATATTCTTGGAGGATAGAAAGGAGGGCAGGAGGTAGTGTGGGAAGAGGCTGACAAGGTGGGTAAACCAAATTGAGAAGATCTTGTCTGTAAGTAAGATCGTTCGGCTGGGATTTAGGGAACTAATAGATGACACCTTGTTCCCTGCCCAGATTCCTAATTAATTGAGAAAAAACCCCAAAGAGTCAGGCAGATGCAGATAAAATTGTCAGTTTTACTGCTGATAAAACAATAAGCATGGCTTAGATCTGGTCAAATTGCTTGCTCCGCTTCCAGTACTGAACCCAATTCTCCAAACGTATGTCTCTCCTGCAGGTATAGATCTGCTTAGAGCTGATGAGAATGTTCTGTGAGCATCTGGTCCCCAAAGAGAGAAAGAGAGAGAGATGAAACTGAAGATGCTCACTTCAGCTTAAATTCACCAATCAGGTAAGGCACTCCTCTAGGGAAAGAGGACAAAAGTTTTATTGTAATCACGATCCCTCTACTTGGAAACTTGAAGCAAAGGGGAAAGGAGGTCTTCACTTAACACTTATCTAACATTCACTGAGACATGCAGAATGCCTTCATTCCACAAGCTGGAACTGGACAGAATCTGAAGTGGTTTGGGAAGATTCTCTAGTGGAAAGGGTAAAAGACATGGAAACCCTTACCCTAGAACATCATGACTAGAAGAAACCCTAAAACTCATTGAATCTTGTTTTCCATTAATGCTTGGAAATATCTATAGCATCTTCTTCCTGCCAAATGGCCATTAACTCTCTGCTTGGATATGTCATTGAAAAGAAACTTACCATCTCCTGTAGCACAGACATAGCAGAGAAAATGGCTGCCACTAACTTAGATGATGTAGAGCTCTCTGTGAGATTTTGCTCATACTCTTTGTGGTAGTTTCCTATTTTTATATCTTCTCAAACTCGTAGGCACTTGACAGACATTTGTTGAATGATCACATGAATAAATAATCTTTCGGTGTTCATATTTGATAGGACTACAGATATGGGTGTCATGGTTAATTAATCTGTATTGGTCAGAAATCTTTCCCTGCAAGTAACAGAAACTCATTTCAAACTCATTTAAGAAAAAATTTTAAAGGATGGGGTGGGGAAGGATATGGAATCTGGCCCTGCCTGATCAAGGAGATGGATGGGTTGGCCTCCAGGACATTTGTCATAAGGGATCGCAAATGCTGTCATGTCTCTCTACTCCTTGTTCTGCTATCTCTCCTTGTGTGGGCTTTATTCTCTGGTGGGGTAGCAAGCCGCCAGCAGTTCCAGGTTCATACAAATCTATGACTAGAATGGAAGGAGCTGAGCGGTGACTGGTTCAGCTGAGGCCACACGCTCATTCATTCAATCAATCACTATGATCAGAAGAAATTGACCCTCTTGTTGGTCCATCTTGCCTGACCTTGGCAACCCCAAAGGTCAGAGTATGGAACATGGCTGATAGTATACACCAAGGGTGATTCCCCCAAAAGATGGGAGGAAAAGTTACCAATTGAACAAGGGGGAGCTGTGGAGACCTCAAATCCCATCAGATGCGAACTACAGAGTTCAGTCTCCAATGTCTAAGTGTTTTTGCTGTAAGGCATCCCTTCCAATTATGAGAGCTCCTTCTTATCATGGAGGCAATGGTTCAGAAATTGGGTGGCTAATTCTTTGCAGGAGCAGAAGTTGACACAAAGCATATTAATAAAGACACAGAGAATATGTGCTGGGGGCTGATTCAAGGAGTCCAAAGCGAGGTGGAGAATTCTGAAGGAAGGCAATGGCTGAGTCATCCTTGATAAGAAGCCAGAGGAAAATGCCAGAAGGGAAGACAATGAATCTGTTTAGTAAGAGAGCAGAAGGACTGAGAGCTGTGATCTTGCTTTTATTCACAAAACTCATCAAGCCCAGTAACTTATCAGCTTGTGAGTAGGCTAAAGGGCAGTGGAGGTATTTGTACCTGTGGAGGTTTTTAAGGTGTGCAAGTCTTGCTGGACTCATTAATCCTCCCTCTAAGAAGTCATTAAGCATTCCTTAAGCCCAACTCCCACCCTATTCCCAAGCAGAAGCCCAAAGATATTGAACAATTAGGCTAAGGCCACATAGGATGTACCTTTGCTTTTAGGCAAATTATTCAAGTATTTGTGGCTTTAACAGTGGTTCTTTATGCGGACAATTTTCCTCTCAGCTGTCAGCCCCTTCAGGCATTATCCCAGCTAAGTACCACCTTTCCCAGGTAACCCACATGCAATGACAAATCCACGTGGGGGTGTAAAAGGTTCTGATTGTCTTAACCTATCTTGGTACAGCTATGAAGGCTAGTCTGTATCCACAAATCCCCCGGGGTTCAACTGAGGCTGCTGTTGGGCCTACAACACAGTTCAACTTGTCTCTGCCCGTCCTGCTTCTTTTCCTCCTTCTCTCTCACAGCTGAGAGGTCCTTAGACACTCCGTAATAAACAACCTTGCATGCAAACCTTCTGGGTTCCTGCTTCCTAGGAGCCCAGCCTGCGGCATCCTGCCTATAAAGCTATGACCCAGCACCTGTCTCCCTCTCTGGTATCATATCTCATGAATCTCCCTTTTCCTGAGTCCACTTTGGCCATGTGGACCTTTTTTTGATGCATCAGGGTCTTCTCACTTCTGTTCCCTGTCTGTGAAGCCTTGCCCCTCATCCTTCAGGAGCAGCTTAAACACAAATCTGGAGATGCTTTTCCATGACTACCTGGACCTCTGTCTAAATGAAAATGGAAAAAGCCCTTTCATTGTCCTCTGCTTTTCCTTTATGGTGCTTAGATCCTTAAGATGCTTTGGCTGTAATGAACAGAACACTGAAAGTAACTTAACTAATAGAGGTTTATGAGTCTCATTTCATAGGAAGATTGAAGGCAATTCAATTTTTCTTTTCCTTTGTTCTCTCTGTCACTGGGGAGGAAGAGTAGCTTATCTGTTTGGTAAATTGGCCAAGCTCCTCTTAGGGCTCAGCATGACACATGCAGGACTCAGCTGCTGCCACTACGGGTGTGATCTGTAACTAGTGCCAAGTCTGCCTAACTTGGGGGCTCCAACCCTACTGGCTCTCCCATTAAGTTACGTCCCAAAGCTGGTACTTAGCAGCAGCCAAGATATTTTTCCCTTCATCTTTCTCCATGATCTGATTTCTCAATCTGTTCAAACTCAGAACGGGAAAAAGGAAGCTACTCATGTGGCTTCTTGAGAAACTCCAACAGATGTCAGCAGGAACCCAAGTATGGCTGCTCCGCCATCATCCCTGTGTCAACAATGTGTCCCTTAGTGTCACAAGATGACTGCCACAACTGCAAATACCACATTGTCACATGACTGCATCCTAGGCAGGAAGGACAGGAAAATGGGCAAAAGGGCTGTTCTTCTATCAGGGAAGAAAATATTTTCCAGAAGTCACCAGTAGACTCCTCCTCACAGCCTATTGGCCAGAACTGGGTCACTGCCCACTCCAGACCAACGAGTGGCCAAGGGAAATAGAGGTATTCTGACAGTTTAGTTCAACCCGTCTACATTTGGTTGAGTTACTTGTGACTGGGGATATGGCTCCTAAACAAATTCAGGGTTGTGTTAGCCAAAGAAAGAAGGGGGTTGGTCCCTAATAGGCAGTGACTAGTGTTTGTTTTGCTGCATTACTTGCTGTTCACAATTTGTGGTTGGGTTTCTCTTGGTTTGGTGATTCATTAACAATTGGACTCTCCTTTCCACTTTCTAATTTAAGTCCCATGAGACAAGATAGGTGGCTATGTTTTCAGTGCTGTGCCCTCAGCACCTACTACAGAGCCTTCTTCAGGATAGGAAGTCACTTCGTGTTCATGTAAATTGATCAACAATTGCCCACGCAGAACCATGGGGGTGCTGTAGTAAGTGAGAGATGTCAGACATACCCCTTGTTTTCAAAGAGTTTATGGTGCAGATGAGGCAAGACTAACATATTTAAATCATTCTCTATCAGTGTCTTCCTTCTTTCTTCCACATAATATTTATTAAGTCTCTACTATGTGCAGACACAATGGTAGGTGCTAGGGATGGGACCAAGACCTGGATCCTGTCACTAATGGTGAAAGGGAAAACCATCATAATAAAGATAAGTTGGAAGGCTGCTGGGACAGGAGAGGGGAGGTGCTGTGTTTCCTCTTTACTTTCAAATTCATAGGATCCATCCCAGGGCCTGGCACCACATAAGCCCTCAAAAAATAGTGGATGTTGTCTCAAGGAAAAGAATATTCTCTCTCTCCCTCTCACACACACACACACAACTTACCAAACATTCAGAGCAGGCATTGTTGGTTCCACTTTGCAGATCAGAAAAATGAGACCGAGAAAAGCTAAGTGACCTTGCACAAATAGTGAGGGTCTGTCTTCTGGACAAGAACCCAGCTCTGCTGATGGCTTGTTCCTTTTTTCTGCTCCTCCTTCCCTTCCTGGTGAGGTGACCAATGACATCAGATTCTTAATCTTGGGAATTATTTTTTTTTAATTTTTTATTTTTTCAGCGTAACAGTATTCATTATTTTTGCACCACACCCAGTGCTCCATACAATCCGTGCCCTCTCCAATATCCACCACCTGGATCCCCCAGCCTCCCACCCCCCGCCCCTTCAAAACCCTCAGATTGTTTTTCAGAGTCCATAGTCTCTCATGGTTCACCTCCCCTTCCAATTTCCCTCAACTCCCTTCTCCTCTCCATCTCCCCTTGTCCTTCATCACTAACCATCAGGGAGATTCAAATTAAAACCACATAGAGATACCACCTTACACCAGTTAGAATGGCCAAAATTAGCAAGACAGGAAACAACATGTGTTGGAGAGGATGTGGAGAAAGGGGAATCCTCTTACACTGTTGGTGGGAATGCAAGTTGGTGCAGCCTCTTTGGACAGCAGTGTGGAGATTCCTCAAGAAATTAAAAATAGAGCTTCCTTATGACCTACCATTGCACTACTGGGTATTTACCCCAAAGATACAGATGTAGTGAAAAGAAGGGCCATCTGTACCCTAATGTTTATAGCAGCAATGGCCACGGTCGCCAAACTGTGGAAAGAACCAAGATGCCCTTCAACAGACGAATGGATAAGGAAGATGTGGTCCATATACACTATGGAGTATTATGCCTCCATCAGAAAAGATGAATACCCAACTTTTGTAGCAACATGGACGGGACTGGAAGAGATTATGCTGAGTGAAATAAGTCAAGCAGAGAAAGTCAATTATCATATGGTTTCACTTATTTGTGGAGCATAACAAATAGCATGGAGGACAAGGGGAGATGGAGAGGAGAAGGGAGTTGAGGGAAATTGGAAGGGAAGGTGAACCATGAGAGACTATTGACTCTGAAAAACAATCTTTCTTATACACTAACAATGAAAATACAGAAAGGGAAATTAGAGAATCGATTCCATTTACTATAGCACCAAGAACCATAAGATACCTGGGAATAAACCTAACCAAAGAGGTAAAGGAACTGTACTCGAGGAACTACAGAACACTCATGAAAAAAAATTGAAGAAGGCACAAAAAGATGGAAGACCATTCCATGCACTTAGATCGGAAGAATAAACATTGTTAAAATGTTTATACTGCCTAGAGCAATCTATACTTTTAATGCCATTCTGATCAAAATTCCACTGGTATTTTTCAAAGAGCTGGAGCAAATAATCCTAAAATTTGTATGGAATCAGAAGAGACCCCGAATCACTAAGGAAATGTTGAAAAAACAAAAATAAAACTGGGGGCATCACATTACCTGATTTCAAGCTTTACTACAAAGCCGTGATCACCAAGACAGCTTGGTACTGGCATAAAAACAGACACATAGACCAGTGGAACAGAGTAGAGAGCCCAGATATGGACCCTCAACTCTATAGTCAAATAATCTTCTACAAAACAGGAAAAAATATACAGTGGAAAAAAGACAGTCTCTTCAATAAATGGTGCTGGGAAAACTGGACAGCTATATGCAGAAGAATGAAACTCGACCATTCTTTTACACCGTACACAAAGATAAACTCAAAATGGATAAAAGATCTCAACGTGAGACAGGAATCCATCAGAATCCTAGAGGAGAACATAGGCAGTAACCTCTTCGATATCAGCCACAGCAACTTCTTTCAAGATATGTCTCCAAAGGCAAAGGAAACAAAAGGAAGATGAACTTTTGGGAATTGTTTTATGTCTGGTGTCCTCACTTGACCCACAAACATTTAAATCCATCTCCTCACATGTAGTGTGGAAATCAACATGTCCCTCCTGTCCTTCAGCTATCAATCCCAGCATAAGCGAATGAATATAGCCAGTGCTGGGAGACCAGGTCTAAACACATAAGATTTATTTTCTCCTTTTCTTTTAATGATGGTATGTCTTTTGTATTTAAGCACCAATTATAATTAGTCACTTCCTAGAAAGTGTGCAAACATCACAGCACAGCTGGGAGCCTGCATAATTTAAACATTATTGCTAATTTAACTTCACAGTCTGGGATTGTGTGGGTTTTACAAAAGAGCCCTCAAACCCTGCAAGGTATGGGGAAAGGTTCTTGATTTTATTATCAGCATCTCTCCCCTAGTGCTCTGTGCAGACCTTTGTATGGATCTGTAAGGTTTCATATGAAAATGGTAATAATGTCCTCAAAATATTGAAATATTATTATTATATGAAGCTTTCAAAGAGCCTTAGTTTGCCAATTCCCAGCTACAGTTTCCATGGTTTAATGAGTGTGAATAACTGTTCTCTAACTCACATGTATAGGAAATAGCATTTTCTTTATTTCTTTTAAATCATCTTAATTATGACCATAGGCCCTTACCCAATGTGGGAAATTTAGTCTCCAACCGGAATGGGGCCTCCTTCAGGAACTGTGTGGGAGCCTCAACTGGTCAAATGTTCTCACTCTCCCAGACTGGGGGGACTCTGATGTCCAGAGCTACTTGCTTTTGGACCATTTTAAGGGTTTGGGGATCTTGCTAGATGAGCCCAGGGTCTGTCTGTCTCAGAGACCCTGAACAACTGTCCTCCCTGAAGCTCTTCCATCTTCTCAGACTTGATCACAGAGCAGTATATGGGGTTCTGCTGTACTCAATTATCAGTGTTCCTCTTCCTGGCTGGCTAAGTCTTCCTTTCTCAAAAGTCTCTCTTCCCTCCCTTTTTTTTTGGGGGGGGGGTAAGACTGACATTTTCCCCTTCACATGGCTCAGATTTGAACAAAAGATGGAAAAAACTAGCTCTGGTTGGCTTCAAATCTTCTACCCTGTAAGCAGACACATGAAGTCCATCCAGCTCCCTGCTCCAGCTGCAGGAAGGGAAAGATTTAGAAGGAACAGATACAAATCAATCTTTTAACATATTATCCTTCCAGTTAGTCCATCCTTACCAACCAGTGGGATTCTTTCCAACCTAGAGAGATTAACTTATAGGCATACCCTCTACATTTATTGAAGCAACATTCATTTCAAATCTCTGATGTAGAATGAAGTACACCAGCTACTGCAGATACAGCCACAGGAAACACGGCATTATTCACCCCTCCCTGTGTTTGTGCCCTATGCTGTCTGTCTTTGCAGTGCCCTGCGAGAGGCAAAGTGTGTTTTCCCACTCCACTAAGGTCAGACTTGGCCATATGTCTCACCTTAGTCATAGAGTGTGGACTGAGGTAGCCAGATCTAAGACCAGGACTTAAGCAACTTTGCTTTCACTGCCTCTCACACTTCTGTCTTTGCCATAGAAAAATGTGACAGTGGCTCTAAAGAATAAAAACACTGTCGTCTTGGAGTCAACTTCAGTGAAGACGAGCTTCAGTCAGTCAGACCCCAGCTGATCTGTGAATATGTAAGTGATCATAAATAGTTGTCGTTGAAAGTGAATAAGTCTGGGTATTGTTTGTTACACAGCATTAGCTGACTAATACAAGTGGTAAACAAAAAACATGACTATTTGTTTTAACGTTTATTTATTTGAGAGAGAGAGAAGGTGGGGTAGGGCTGGAGGGAGAAAATATTTTAGGCAGACTCCCCACTGGACATGGAGCCCAATGGGGGGCTTGATTCCATCACCCATGAGATCATGACCTGAGTTGAAACAAAGAGTTGGACACCTAACCTACTGACCCACCCAGGCACCCCAAAAAAGACATGATTTTTGCCTTCATGGAGTTTACAGTCTAGAGAGAAAGACAGACATTAAACCAAAGATTACTCAAGTGATTTTAAAAATTGTAATTGTGACGATGTTATGAGAATACAGAGTAATGAGAGAGTGTGCAGCAGGATCACATGGTCAAGTTTTTTGTTTTTGTTTTTGTTCTTGCTTTTGCCTTTTTTTTTTTTTTTTTTTGATGGGAAGGTAGTTCTGAAAAGAATAACACTGAGGTTTCCTATCTGTAGCTAACTAATTTTACTCTTAAATTCTATCATATAACTGACACTGCCACATTCATATGAAACTTTAAGCTACCTTAACTCTGAGAAATTAAGCAACCAAAATACATGAATAGTGCTGATAAGTATGGAAATATGAGATTCATTGTGCTCTCAAGAAACTGGGAGGGGAGGGGAAACAATATATAAGCTAATCAGTGAATCAAAGTAGAATACCTTTAGTCTGAGAGTGCCTCAGGTAAATCTTGATGGACAGGTGTAGTACACATCACTTGTGGCCCACTCCTTTATTTTTTTATCCTAGAAGAAAGCCATCTGTGCCTCTTTGGGAAAGTTCAAATATTTAAGAGGTGAGGGCCTTTTTAGGCAAAATCCTACAGGGATAAGCCAACATTTTCCAGATGCAAGTGGCCTTCTGGGAGTGGACAGGTCACATTCATAGATGCAAAAAGGACCAAATGGAGTAATGAAAAAAGAACATCAGGGCCAGGCCAGCCCAGGTGGAGGCCCAGCTCCACCACATAGACCTTGGTCAAGTGATGTAACTTCTTGGAATCTTGTTTTCCTTGGCAGGGAAATGGGAATGACTGCTATGGTGGGCACTGCTAGGGTTCATCAGTCTGGCTCCCCTCTTCTTCCTGAGCACAATGACTATATTTGCAGTTAGGTACTGCCACATGACTGAGTTGTGGTCCATAGAATAGGAGAAGAAATGATGGGAGCCTCTTCTAGAACTGGTTGATGAATATCTCCTATGTGCAATTCTTGTTCTCTTTTCCCCATCTTCCAGCTGAAGAGAGAGAATCCGGAGATCCCAGAGGAGGGTCCAGCCACAAGGTGGAAGGATCCTTGGTCCCCAAAGAACCCCAAAGAACCCCAGAGATCCCCCACCCAACCCAAACCACACTGGATTGTGAGGTGAGCAAGAAATAAACTTTCCTCGCATTCAACCACTGGGATTTCAAGGGTTGTCTTGTTATAACCATTAACTTTCCTAGCAATTTGTGCAATTATCTACTTTGCAGGATTGTTGTGACAATTCAACAAATTTGTCAAATGCCTAACTTAGGGGCTCAATACATAGTCATTGGTACCATCAGGTATTAATAATTCCTATAAAAATGGTGCAAAACAGATGCTCTGGGACTCTGGGGGAATGTGGTGTTTTCTTATCTGGCCCTCAGCTCCCTGGGTCTGGACCCTGCCAAACCACTGAGGCTGTATGAAGTCTGAAGGGCTGGGAGAGCTGAACTCGCAGTTCTCTGATACCTGCCCAGAGGCCAGCAGAGTGATCGCTCAGTGCAAGAGACTGAGGGGAAGTGTGCACAGGCTTGCAAATAGATGCAGTCATTAAAAAAAAAAAAAAAAAAGGCAATGTAGTTGTCTCTAGAATACAGACAAGCAGAGGGATTCAGCTCTCAGAAAGCTCTTCTCTGTTTTCCCTGATGATGACTGATGTTGGAAATGAGATGCCTAGACATGGCAAAGCCACAAAGTGCCTTCTGAATCAACCATGGAGCCAGCCTTAAATGCGTTGTAAGATGCTTTTAATTCTTGGAGAGCCAGCTGTCTTTGATGGGGTATATTGTATCTGATAAATCAATTAACAAGTGTTTTCACTTAAACAGAATATAGAGTTCTCCAACCCAGAATTTGCAAATTGGAAACCCCACTGTTAAAAAACTGAGCTAGTTGCCAACTTTTAAAAACTGGAAGATTTTACAGTATTTGTGTTTCTAATATCTCTCTGATAGTCAAATGACCTGTCACGCTGGGCCCATACTTCCAACTGCCAATGATTGCCTGGTGCCCCCATTAGATGTGGCAGATATTATAACGTTTGCCTCTGGACTTAACCAAGCCTGTTTTACCATCTACACTACTTGTCTGATGCTGATAGACTTTTGAGTTTGCAACGCCTCGGTTAACTAGTATCATAAATGTGACTTCAGGATGTGGTATAACTGTGAGTGGTTATGATTTATAGCTATCATCTTTATGCCAATGATATTTTGAAATATACGCATTTATTTGTTCAAAAATGCAAGTTGCTATGTGCAATGCACTGGGCAGAGTATTTATGGTGATACGTAGATGAGTTTTGCTCTCAAGAAGTCCTCAGTCCAAGAAGAGAGATATAATATGTGCAAAAACTATACAAAAAAGTCCCAAAATATCAATTTCCAGGGAAGGAGAAGAGAAAGATTTATTTCTCCTGAGAAGATAAAATAAAGCTTCGTGAAGGAGAAAGTATTTACACTGGTCTGTAAAGATTTGGTATGATTCAGGGCTGTAAAAATTGCAGAGATGGACTAGGAAGGGGAAACAGCCCGAGCAAAGGCATGGAGGTATTCAAGTATTCCGTATGTACAAGGAATGACCAATAATTAAGTTTGATGAGAGCATAGGATTCATGATTGAGAATGGTAGGAAATTAAAAAAAAAAAAAAAACCTGGATGAGACCAAAGCATTAAGGTTTGTGAAGTACCTGAGAGAGTTTAAACTTTCTGTGTACAATGGGGACCCACTGAGAGATTTGGAGCAAGAGAGAGCCAGGCTCAGAGCTATGATTCAGAGGGTAGAGCCCAGAAATGCTACAGAATGCAAAGAGAGAGACCAGAGATTACTGTAATTTTCTAAATCAAAGGTGATAGGTATCAAAACCAAGGTCATAGCCATTAAAACAACAAGGGGCATATTAAGGATGTAAAGTCTCTGACATTTTATGAGCATTGGTTGCTGGGGGCCAAGAAACAACTTGAACTGAATGCTTCTGAGAAGTAAGGGTGTAAGTGAAGAGTTATGGAGTGGGAAGTGTAGACAACTGTGTAGAAGGTGGTAACAAAGGCAGGAGTGGGGAGAGCATGGTAGAAGAGATGACTTCAGAATAGGGAGGCTTGAGCATGTTCGTAATCTACTTTGTATTCTAAGGAGGATACAGTATCAGGCAGGGCTTTGAGGGGCAAGAAAGAGAGGAATAAAGGAGGCAGGGCCTCCTAGGAGGGAGGAGGTGGGATCAGAGCACAGGAGGGGGAACTACCCCTGACCAGGGAGGGCCATCTGTTTTGTTTTCTTTTTAAGATTTTATTTATTTATTCGACAGACAGAGATCACAAGTAGGCAGAGAGGCAGGCAGGGTCGGGGGGGGGGAAGCAGGCTCCCTGCTGAGCAGAGAGCCCAATGTGGGGCTCGGGATCATGACCTAAGCTGAAAGTAGAGGGTTTTTGTTTTGTTTTGTTTTTTTTAAGATTTATTTATTTTTTTGACACACAGAGAGAGATCACAAGTAGGCAGAGAGGCAGGCAGAGAGAGAAGGAGAAGCAGGCTCCCTGCTGAGCAGAGAGCCCGATGTGGGGCTCGATCCCAGGACCCCGAGATCATGACCCGAGCTGAAGGCAGAGGCTTAACCCACTGAGCCACCCAGGCGCCCCTGGGGAGAGCCATCTTTACCTGAATTTGCCACTGTCAGCCTCAGGACCTTGTTTAATAGGTAGGACACCTTGACCATTTATATCCACTGAATAGAACATCACTGGGCAGTGCCAGCCCAGGAGGTCCCCTCTGGGCTTCTGGTAACACTAGCTTCTTTCTTAGCTTCTGGTTATCCTTTTGAATCCATCACCTGAAAAGTGACTTACAACCAAAAGGTATTATACCCCAGATAACACTATACCCTGGTCCTTCCCTACAACAGATTCAACTTACTAACCACAACACACTCTTATGTCTCTTCGCATACCATACTTTCCATTTTCTTTCTCCTTTTATTCTCTCTTCTCCATCCATGAAGACAATGATAATGACTAAGAGTTGCAGAGAGAATATTTAATCTCTGCAAAGTGTTTTCTCACTGGATTCCTCTAACAGTCTTATGGGGTAGGTAGAATCTTTAAACCCATCCTACAGATAAGGAAACTGAAACCCAGGGAAGTGAAGTATCTTGTGCAAGCATTGACAGGCAATAAACAGCAGAGCTGAGATGTGAGTCTAAGGTTCCTGATGGAAAGTTCAGAGTTCATGCTGGAAGGAGTTAAGCCATTCAAGTATTGCATCTGAACTATCAATTTTGAGATTTCAGGAATTTACAGTTAAGCAGTTTGAGTTTGATGTGTATGTCAGTTACCTACTGCCACTATAAGGTTGTGTAACAAACAACCATGAAACCTCGGTGATCTATAACAATAATCACTTATTAGATCCTCGTGGTCCATGTATTCCAGACTGGGCTGCTCTTGGCTGGGCTCACCTGTGCCTGTGATCAGTTGTATTTGGGATTATCAGCTCAGCTGACTTACTTACGCTTACTCACAGGTAAAGGAGTTGACTTGTTGAGGCCAGGATGACCTCAAATGACATGGCTGGGTCTCAGCTCTGGTCCACGTCTTTCTTCTCTCAGGGAGGTCAGATATGATTTATGGTGATGGCAGAGGAAGTAGAAACCTGCTAGTGCTTTTTCAACTTACTGTTCTATCACATTTGCTTACAGTCTTTTGGCCAAAGTAAGTCACCCATCTAGTTCAGGTTCTAGGTGAATCTTTACTGAGAAGAATTGGAAAAGGTCATGGCAAAAGACATGGATATAGAGAGGGGTGAAGCATAGGGACCCCTAACGCAGTCAGCCTATCATTTGGAGATGAACATCCAAATTGGGATCTTCTTACTTTAACAGATTGTCTATTCCATTAAAATACAACTAGAAGGCAATGGTTTTCAGCTTCAGTGACTGCCCATGGCACTTAGAGTAAAAACCCAAACTCCTCTCCATGACTACCAGGCCCTCCATTAGCGGGACCCTAACAACTTCTTCAAACTCAACTCTGACTACTCTCTCCAGCTCTCCCTTTTCTCCAGCCTCACAGGCCATCTTAGTACCTCCAGCAGGTCCAACTTCCCTGTCTCAGGACTTGGCAGATGCTGTTTGCTTTACCTGGACCGCTTCCCCATCCCTACTCTTCACCTTTTGTTTGGCTGCATCCTCCTCATCCTTTAGAAGTAAGATTCAATGTCACCTCCTCAGAGGGGTCTCCCTGGAACTCCTGACCCAAAGTTTTGTCTCTATCTCAACTTCCTATTTGGACTCCTACTTAATCCTCATCACCTTTTGCAGTAATATTCTTTATCTGTTTGCCTGTTTTCTCCACTGGAACGTAAGGTCCAGGAAAAGAGGAACCATAGCTATATTGTATTTTATCTTGCATTGTATCCCTGCACCCCACACAGCATTTGACACATAGTGCATATCAATTCACATATGAATGAATGAATGAATGAATGAACAATCTGGGACAGAGTGTTTTCTTGCAAGGAAACTAAAAGTAGAGCTCTCTGGATTTGGAATTCTTGGTCTGGCATCCTCAGAGATATCCCCATGACCCTAGAATTTCTAGATGTTTGACTTATTGGTAAGAACAACATCACAGAATGTTCTTCTTCTTACTTGGAGAGGGGTGGGCAGTAGAAGCAGAGCAGGACCAGGGAAGCCCTCCCAAAGCCTTGGGAGAGCCATGGACTCTGTGATGGGGGAGGAGTAAGTGTCACAGACCATTAGAGATGGATTCAGGGAATTGGGGCTCTAGAATTTCTCTGCCATTGTCTTGCCATGTATCCTTGGCAAGTTCCTGGAATCCGTGTGCCTCAGTTTCCTCATCTGTGAAAGAGGATAATGATTTCCAGCTTATAGGATTGCTGTGAAGGTGAAATGTCCATGGCATGAATACATCTCTCAGAAGACCCAGTGCAGGGCCAGTTCAATAAAGATGGGCTCCCCATTATTTCCTCTTTCCCAAACAGGATGCAGGTGCTTGTCTTTCCCACACTCCTCTGGAGTGCTCATCATTCCAGGCCATTCCTAGCAGCACAGGGCTGCCAGATACTCTCATTTCAGACCAGGGGTCTGTATCTAATGCCAAGGGTTGAAATCATCTCTGAACAAGAGTAGGTTGCTACTCAGCATCATCCCTAAGCCAATGGCCAGAGCAGGAAATGGTGCGGACATTGGCAAACTGGCAAACAAGGCCTTCAACATTGCCTAACTCATCACTCCATGTTCAACAAGCTGGTGGGGGAAAAAGTTCAGCGTATTGGGCACTCGCTACAGCCTGACCCTCTGCCAGGCACTTTCACAAACATTTCCTAGCGGAGGTCTCACAGTAATCATGGTATTATCCCCATTTTACAGATCAAGAAACTGAGGCTCAGGGCCATCAAGTGTCCTTCCTCAGTGTCTGACTTAACAAATGAGCGACTGGCAATGAGTGTATAAGTCAAATGTAAGTGATGAAGGAGGGGAGGCTTCTTTGTTATGAAGAATTTACAGTGGAATTCCTACTTATGCATCACCTTTGATGATGTGGTTCCATGATTCATGTTTTTTCATTTTGTTCTTTGCCTTCACAAATGAATATGATTGGCCAGATTATATCAGTAAGTGTCCATCTCAACTTAAAAATTGACAGAATGTCTTCTCCCTGTTCTCCCTCTTGGTTCTTAACAGCGTTACATTTCTGAGAGCTATATCTCTTAGTACTAATATCAATGTTATCAATTTTCTATTTTCCACTCATTTTTATAGAACAATGAAGGGAAAATAAAATAAAATAACTAACATTCATTAAGTGCGTACTATTTTGTGCAGTACTCATAAAAAATGTGTGGTGCGTTCTCAGTCGTGTATGCTGCATAATCAAGTGTTTTCCTAAAAAGAGAGAAATTCTGTTTTGATTAGGCATGGATGAGAACCCAATCCTCCACTTAGGAATTTACATGTCTGATGCTTAAAGGAATTTTCCACAGACAGGTTCTGTTTCCCTACTTCTTAAACCTTATTTCTCCCCCTCCATCCACTTTCCTCTAGAGCTAGGCTCTGTGGGACACTTTGATAGCACTGTGCCTTCTCTAGCCCTGTACCTTCAGTTTACAGCGATGGCTGAGTGTCACAGTGGGTTCTAGGAGTGCTCTGGAAACCACTTCCACAATGGGTGGCAAGCAATAGCCAAACAGACACATCACTGACTGTGAACAGCATAAACATCCCACTAGATCCAAACCAAATGGTTCCTCTTAGCCCAGATCTCCAAAATGCCCATGACCACTTCCATGCCACTGGACATGAAGAAAACTAGGAAGGAGAGGAAGTGTTATTGAAAAATCTTTCTTAGACAAATGAATTATTCATTCATTCATTCATTTATATGCAGTCCCATTGCTAGGGGCCCATCCAGAGCCTTAGAAGAAACCAGTACAAGTGAGCCTATGTAACTGAAGCCTCAGGAACTTCATGGCAATCCACCTGTGCTGCCACAGCTAATCTGGAGTCAGCCAACTACCCTGGCATCTGTATGTCACTGGCAATGGGCATTGCAGAGCAGGGGTGGTAGCAAGCATGGGTCACTAATAGATGTAAGTGATGATGACGTGGTACAAGGGTCAGCAAACTATGGCCCACAGGCCAAGTCAGGCCCACTGCCTGTGTTTGCAAATAAAGTTTTATTTGAACACAGCTGCCTTCACTCATTTACATATTGTCTGCGGTGGGTTTTGTGCTCCAAGGGCAGAGTGGAGTAGTAATTGTCACAGCTACAGTCTGGCTTATGAAGCTGAAAATATTTACGATCTGGCCTTGTATATGAAGTTGGGAGAGATTGCGAAGGTCTCAAGAAGAGGAAAAATGAGGCAAGAAAAAGCTCATGCTAGATCCACACTATTGGGATTTGATCTGGTTCCACCATTTCCTGACTGTGTGCCTTTGAGCAACTCAACTTTTCTGGCGCTCGATTGCCTCATCTGTTCATGGGGATATGAGTTCTTCTACCGTAAATTCGCTATGCGGATTACTTGAAATGCTCTGTGTAAAGTGCTGGCACCGTGCCTGGCATAAAGCCAGGGCTCAATTCATGTCCTAGGCCATCATTACCTACAGTCATCAAGATAACAGTTTTTTGGTTGAAGTACCGTTGGCTCAGGTGGAAGGATTTTATGTGTGCCATGAAACCCTGTGGTTCGATGCTAGTGCTTTGTCCCCTGAGACATTCTCATTGTATTCCACACTGATACAACAGTTCCGATGTGACTGAGTACCTCCCTTTGCCTCTCCAGTGACTCACAGCTCCAGATCACAACCAAAGTCTCAAACATTTTCCTTTTTGTCAGGATGCTCACCGTTTTCCCACGGTCAAGTGTATTCTCTAACTCGATCACTCATTCACTTATGTCTGCTTAGAAGAATTTCTGGATTTTCTCAGGAAACATCAGCTGTGGAGACCCCGTTGCTAGGGTTGCTACATCATCTCCTTTCTTTTCTCATCCCAGATCACTCTTCATCATCTAGTGTATAACGTGGGATGGGATTGACAAAAGAAACCTTTTCAGAAATAAATCTGAAATCAGTGAAAATACTTTTGACTGCAAGTCAGAGAAAATCCAACTAAATTTGGCTTAAAGAATAAGGACATTTATTCATTCATTAGCTCTCATAACCTTAAATCTAGAAGTAGGGTGGTTCCAGAGTTGGGGACTCAGGCAGCTTGGTAATGTTAGTGGAACCATCAATGGTTCCTTCCATTGTGTTGGCTCATGATCCCCGAATGGCTGCCCCAGCTCCAGTCATCTCATGCTGATGGCAACCTCGAAAGCAGAGGAAAGTTTCCGTGAAGCTAATGAAATTTGAGCTTCAAGGTCTCTCACTTTCACGGGCCCTTTCAAGGCCTGGCAATGTGCTCAGGTGGCCGTATACCTTTGTGAAATTTTTGGAAAGAAACTATGTGCATTTTCTTATTTAAAGAAGTTACTTCAAATTATATAAGTGTTATGCCCCACAAAATCCGGACCCACTCCTTGTCCTGAGGCAGCAAAGAAACAAACAAAACAATAGCAATGACAACAAAAACCTGTCCTAACCTGGGTCCCTTTTCTAAGACTATAGAAGCTTCCTAGAAGCTCCCCTCCCCACACTCCCCTTTACATCTCATTGGCCAAATTGTATGTAACACATGCTCATGATTTAATAGTTACTTGGTGTGTTGGGTCCAGGTTCTCTAAGAAGCAGATGTTGGGTTAGGATTGAACATGCTAGAAAGGTAGTAGGGGGAATGTCTGACAGAAAATGGGAAGGAGCTAGAAGGGACGGGATAGCCAGCAGACAGTAACATGGGTCTGACCCTGAGTGAAAGAGAGAGAGCAGGAGGAAGGCTGGGTGAAGAAGGCACTGCAGTGCAGCCTAAGGAATGTTCTGCAAGGCCCTTGGCAAAACAGGGCAGTCACCTGTGGGAGGAGTCCCCCGTCTCCCAGAAATAAGTCTGCCTCAGTATCCCTGCCACTCTCTGTCACTGGCTGGGAGCAGTCCAAGGGAAACGTGAGTCATGGCCAAGGCTGGGATGGATTTTCGAGCATAGCCCCTGGGCTGACTTCCAGTTACGCTCCCTACAGTAGGGGACCTCAGAGGCACATTCTCATGGCCACTGCATATAGCAACCATAGTTGGCAGAGACCAATAAGGATTCACCCCTGGGGTTGGGAAGGGCTTGTCTGGGGACTTGGCCACTCAGAGCAGGGAGAACAAAGGCGAGGAGTCTTCTCAGTGGAAGGAAGGAAGGAATGGTGATGGGGAAGCCACAGCAGTGTCAGTCAACCTCCTCCCCCTCTCCACCCAACATGGCTCTTGTACTAACAGGTGGCTGTTGAGCGTGTCCGTCTCAGCCAGACCTGAATCAGACATGGCTGCTTTTTATCATGAGCCTTCCCTGTCCCCAAGGCCAACCTAATATGTGCATTAGACAGGAGGAAAATAACTTCTCCATTATGGCTGTCCGAATCTCAGTGTTTGTGATGAGCCTGTTCTACCATGAAGTCAACAGAATGCCCCAGTCCCAGGTCTGATTCCCTGCAGATCACATGAGCTGGGGCTGGGCTGCTCCTGGTTTTGATTTTTGTGCCTGTGTGAGCCTTGGTGTCCCGTGTCTCTTCCAGTCTAGCTGATTTCATGTTGCCTATTTAAAATCTCCCCCCACTGTTTCAATTAGATACAAAGTTCTTCATGTTCTGCTTGGCAAATCAGGTTGCCAAGCACTTGGGGTCCTCCCCTCAGGAGGGAAGGTGGGCATCATTAATTCTGCACAAGGGATGGCAGGTGGAATAAATCATTTGAGGAACACTGTCATACTCTCGCCGATGACTGGGAAACCAAGGGAATATTTTATGTGACACAAGCCTGGACTGTGGCTGTCCTCTCTGAACTGGTCTCCCAGCTTTCCCTCATGCCCTCTACCCTTAATTTTTATTCTCTACCCAACACCCAGAGTGATCCTGTTAAGATGTGTTTCAGACCATGTCACTCCCATACTTAAAGCCTTCCAAGAGCTAATCAATTACTTTTAGTAAAGTCCTAGTCCTCACACCGATTTACATGGCCCTGCATTAGGGTTCTGCAAACTATGGCCATTGGGCCAAACCCAGCTGCCTGCTGCCTGTTGCAAAGAAAGTTCTGGAACCGCCACACCCTTTGTTGACATGATGTCTTTGGCTGCTTTCTTGAGCAGTTAAGCCATTGCAGTAGAGACTACATGGCTTGCAAAGGCTCAGATCTCTTGGCTCTTTACAGGAAAAGCTTGTTGACCCCTGCTCTGGTTAACCCCTCTCTTCCCCACTGCCACTGTCACCTGTCAGACCCCATCTTCCTCCACTCTCCTCTTTGCTCACTTTGCTGCCTCCACACTTAGCCCATTGCTGGCACTGGCTGGTCCCACTGTGGGAATATTCTTCCCCTCCGTGTCTTTTTGCTCTGCTCTATCCCGAGAGCCTAGAATCATATCTTGTACGTTGTACATGCTCAAGAAATGTTTGTCAAATGGATACATATAACATTAAAGTTTCGGAATTCTGCTGCCTCCCATAAGACCCAAATGACGTTGGCTGAGTCAGGCCAGTAGGATGGCTCACGATGTCATCAGGGCCCCTTGGCTCCTCCAGCTTTCCTCTCTGCCACCTGTGGTGGATGGCTTTCTTTTCCCCATGGTGTCCTTGTGGGTACAGGAGTTCAATCAATCTGTGGCCTCCCTTTCATGTTCTGGGCTGGTAAAAGAAAGAAGGGAGGGTGAAGAGGAGGTGACACATCAAGAAAGCAAATCCTTCCCGGAAACGTCTCTCAGACTTCTTCTTGTGTCCCTTAAGCCACCACCGAGCCCTGCAGCTACCCTCCGCTGCCGGAAAGATTAGGAAATGTGGTCTTCTAGCAGGACATGTGACTATCTTGAAGAAAATCAAAGTTCTTTTTTTTTTTTTTAAGATTTTTTTTATTTATCTGAAAGAGAGAGTGCACACACGAGCAGGGGGAGAGGGAGGGAGGAAGAGGGAGAAGCAGGCTCCCCACTGAGCAGGGAGCCCAATACAGGGCTTGATCCCTGGACCCTGAGATCATGACCTGAGCTGAAGGCAGACGCTTAGGCCACTGAGCCACCCAGGCTCCCGGAAATCAAAGTTCTAATGGTAGGAGAAAGAAGAGGTGGATATTGGAGAGGTGACTTATAGCATCTGTCATATCTGGACTTTGATTTTTTTTTTTTCTCTCAGTTGGGAGAAGTATAGAGGAAGAAACCCGGGAGAGCTTCCAAGACTTTGGCAAACTGCGAAGTGCTGATTTTTACTAGAGGTCAGTCCCAATGTTCCCTATCACATGGCCTTAGCTCCCTGAATATCCCTTGACATTTGTCCCACCCCTCATAAGGTTTATCTCATTGCCCACAACTGAGTCTCGGCCGTTAGCACTGCATGCAGTATACAGGAGACACTCTATTTTTATACTCCTATATGAATGAATAAAATCTCTATGACCATTTCTATATGAATTAATAAAATAAAAGGGAAGTGCATTGTGGAGAGTATGTGCACACACACACACACAGGTACATATCTAAATGCCTATTTCCGTTTATTGTAGGCTCCCTCTATACCATCATATAAATTCAATTCTGGCAACAATCCTGGGAAGCCAATACTAGCATCTCCATTCTGTGCTGAGGATTACAGAAGTCTCCGTTTCCAGGCTCAGTGACTTAACGGGACACAGCACACAGCTAATAAATGCGTAGAGGCAAGACTTGAACCCTAGCTTGTCGATTCTAACGCCACGTGCTCCTGCTCACACTCATTCATCGAGCCACTCAACAGATCCGTACTTACTTACGGCTTCCGGTGTGCCAAGTACTGTTGCAATAATCATATTTCCTGTGTCGGGAAAATATTTTTCAAATGGAAAGATGTAAATTTTGGTCGGTGAAGGGTGGGATGGAGAGATTAAAATAGATATGCCCTACTTTTTAAATTTATGTGTTTCCTAGGTAAAGAACTCACCCCAGAGCCTCCAGTGTCACCCCAGGCTTATTTTAAATTTCTCAACAAGTTTCATTCACGTGCATATTAGTTGTTTAGTGAGGTTAGAAATTACTTGAGATCAAGGAGTAAGGAATATGTCGTATTCGTTATTGAGTTTCAGTCTTAAACTTGCCTGCTGTTGGGACAATGATGACTACCCTGGGTTCAAGAGATTCCTGTTGAATGAAACAGAATTAGTATCAGACAAGGTTTTGGGCCGCAAGCAAAAGAAACCTGCCCTGAGTGACGTATGCAGGAGAGGGGTTCATTGGTGGGATACTGGAAGGGAATAAGCTCACAGAGAAGCTTCATAGCTCAGACGGGAATGAAGAGAGGTTAGAAAAAATACAGCCAAGGTCATGGCTTCTTAAGCTGATAACATTGGCACCAACATGACTGGACGCTCCATCCGCCATTGCCGGGCTCCTGGGCCAGCAAGTCTACGCTGGCATGACAAACCACACCAACATCTCAGTGGCTTAAGTGACAAAGGTTCATTTCTCATTCCCGTTGCATCTCTACAGTAATGGGCAGGGTGACTCTGCTCATCAGAGTCATTCAAAGTCCCAAGCCAATGGAGGCCTTGTGCTTCCATGATCCCAGAATCTGGGAAAGAGAAGGATAAGGGCAGCCTATCAATTGAACCAGCTCTTTTTTTTTTTTTTTTAAAGATTTTATTTGTTTATTTGACAGACAGAGATCACAAGTAGCCAGAGAGGCAGGCAGAGAGAGGAAGGGAAGCAGGCTTCCTGCTGAGCAGAGAGCCCGATGTGGGGCTCGATCCCAGGACCCTGGGATCATGACCTGAGCCGAAGGTAGAGGCTTTAACCCACTGAGCCACCCAGGTGCCCCTGAACCAGCTCTTAAAGCTTCTTTTTGATGTGGTGTATGCTACTTCCCCTCCCATTTCTCTGACCAAAGCAAGGCATATGACCATGCCCAATTTTGGGAGGGGGATGGGGAGTGTAGGAAATGCAATTCTATGAAGTACCCATAAATAAGAATCCTTATATTTTTTATCAGTTTTGATGACTTCACAAGCTCCAATGCCACGTCCACCACAAATGCTGGCTCACTTGCTCTGTATTTTGTGTGACTCTTAAAATTCAAAGTCTGGAGGCACCTGGCTTGCTCTGTATCACATGCAACTCTTGATCTCGGGGCTGCAAGTTTGAGCCCCACGTTGGGTGTAGAGGTCACTTAAAAAAAAGTTCAAAATCCTGGTGGAAGCAGCCCTCCAGCCAAGGTTAGGTCATGTCCGGTGCTCCATCAAGAAGGCACAGGAGGAAAGGCACAATCTAGTCAGTCAGAAGGCCATAACCATGACAGAATTCTTCCCCATCCCTTTCAGTTGGAATCTGTATTGGTGATCTGTTAAGTGTTCTTCTCCCAAGGTGATATGTTCTAAAAGGGATTCTCAGATTGGGGTGAAGCTCTAAGCTCTTCAAGGAGACAGTGCTAATTCCTGAAAATTTGGTTTTTTAGGGCATCTGGGTGGCTCAGTCAGTTAAGCATCTGCCTTCGGCTCAATTCATGATCCCAGGGTCCTGCTCAGCAAAGAGCCTGCTTTTTCTTCTCCCTCTGCCTTCCGATCCCCCTCCTGGTGTAAGCTCTCTCTCTGCCGAATAAATAACTAAAATCTTTAATGTATATCCTCCACTGCCAGTAATCACACCCTTGGGTGTGGGTTGGGTTTGTTGACTCACATCTAACAGAACATATCAAAAGTGATGGCATTAAATTGGAAGGGGAGGTGAACCATGAGAGACTATGGACTCTGAAAAACAATCTGAGGGTCTGAGGGTTTTGAAGGGGCGGGGGGTGGGAGGTTGGGGGAACCAGGTGGGGGGTATTAGAGAGGGCACAGATTGCATGGAGCACTGGGTGTGGTGCAAAAACAATGAATACTGTTATGCTGAAAAAAAAATTAAAAATTAAAAAAAAAGAAGTATAAAGAGGGGAAAGGAAATAGAAGAGGTTCTGCAATGTTTGAACAAAGTCAAAAAAAAGTGATGGCATGTCAATTCTGATATTAGGTTATAAAAAACTGTGGCTTCTGTCTTGCCTTCTCTTGTGGCTACCTTCTCTTGCTTTTGACTCAGAGGGAAAGAAACCAGCTGTTAATTTGTGAGCTACCCACGTGATGCCTCCAGCCAATAGTTAGTGAGCACCTGAGGCCAGCAACAGCCAATTGAGTGATCTTGAAAGTGAGTCCTTCCTAGATGAGGCTCGAGATGACTGTAGCCTGTGGGACCCTGAGCAGCGGACCCGCCTTAGCTGGACCCAGAATCCTAACCCACAGACACTGTGAGGTAATCAGTGTTTGTCGTTTTAATCCTCGGAGCTTTGGGGTAATTCTTTATCAGCAATAGACAACTAGGACATCCTTTTCATTCAATAAATATCTAATAGCGTTGGATGCAGCTCTTGGGACACATCAAGCACGACAGACCTGACTTCTGCCCTTATGGGGTTTAAGTTAATTTAAACATGTTTCTATGCCGTGGGAAGAGACAGGGCTTTTAATATGCAAATGTTCATCCTGACTCTCTAAGAGAGGGAGAATGGGTCTGTAACTTTTCAACTTTTTTTTTTGTCTGCATTTCATAGGGCAAATGTTTTATGGAACACACATTGGAAAATTCTCTATTAGCTAAATGAGTAAATGAATTAAAGTTGTAATTTCAAAGGCTTAAGCTCTTCTACAAAAATTTCAGAGTATGCCCCCTTTGTTCATTATAGACTTAATAGCTATTCTTCTTTCCCTGGACCCCATGCACACGTTGCTAATTTGCTCAGCAAACATTGACTGATTATCTACTATGTTAAAGGCACCACAAAGCACCAAATTGTTACTTGGGTGATGGGGTTGCTGTATTTTTAATGAAGTATTTTTGGAAATACGCTAATTGTTTCATTTTGTGAGTAATGGTTTCAGCCACAATATTTGGGCAAAGAGCAAAGGAGAGAAAGAATGGGATTGGCTAATGTTAAAATCAAAGGTCTGCTGAAAACACTAATGTGTACTGAAGCAAGGCATTGTCTTCAAGGAGAGGAGACATAATCGTTATTGAGACAGTGCCTGAAACACTTCATCGGACTGTATTTAAAATGTTTAAAGAACTCTTGGAATAAATAAAGCCCTGAAAAGGTCTTTCAAATTGAAATGAATTCTTGGCATGCCTTTCCCTCAACTACCACTGCTCTCTCCATCTAGCCCTCTTCAGAGAAGGCTGGAGAAACAGGGCTTTTGTCTTAACTGTCTAACATGTACCAAGCGTTTCATATTTGAGATGGAAAGCAGTAGGGGAAAAGGGTAGCTCATTTAGGAAACAGATTGAAATGGCAATCCTATTTTGTCTTTGGCGCACTGTCCCTTAGGAATGCACGTGACCTTTCCAGATTTAATAAAATCGTAAATGTCCCTGGACCGACCTCTCAGCAAACAATGTCCCATTTCTACCCCTGGAAGGTATTTGGGGTCTGCTTTAGAAATAAGGCCGAGCTGGTGTTGGCAAAGGTGCTGAGAAATGAGATGGATTGAGGATTTTAAAGTAAAATGTGAAGATGTAAGAGGAAAATATAATGTTTATCCTCTAGAAAGTAGGGCAGACTTTTTTTCCCTTAGCAAACTTAAGCAGAAAGATTGACAAATTTAACTATGAGAAAATAAAAGAACTTATGCTAGATGGATAAACAGACAAGTAAATAAATAAATAAGTTTAAAGGGGAAAAGGTTGAGCCGTGGAGAATTACCTGTAATACAGAAAAATTGTTATTATTTTTTAAAGGTTTTATTTATTTATTTGTCAGAGAAAGAGAGACAGAGAGAGAGCACAAGCTAGGGGAGCGGCAGGCAGAGGGAGAAGCAGGCTCCCCGCTGAGCAAGGAGCCCCATGAAGGACTCTACCCCAGGACCCTAAGATCATGATCAAGCCAAAGACAGTCGCTCAACCCGCTGAGCCAGCCAGGCATCCCAAAACTGTTATATTTTTCTTTTACAAGTTATTCTTTAAAATTATTAAGAAAAAGAACACCTCGGGACCTACTTCATACCCCCCCAAAGGATATTCTTACAAGCAAAGGTATAAAAGACAAATATGTAAAAAAATTCAACTTCAAGGGTGATCAAATTAATGTTAGACACTCTACTGAGAGGTAATAGTATAAGGCAGATCATGACACAGTCTCTAGATTTGGGCTCCCCAGGTTGCTGCTCTCTAGCTGTGTGACCTTGGGAAAGCTGCTGAAACCCTCTTTGCTCAGTTTCCTGATCTGTAAAATGAAGGTTATAGGGTAATGACAAGGGCGAAGCAAGTTGATGTATGTCAGACTCTTGGAGTGCAGCTTGCATATTAGGAATGTCACATAAATGTTAGTTATTATTTCTCTTATTCAATTGATAAATATAGAAATGATACTAGCAGTGGTGTTAATGGTGTGGAGATGCCCTTTTGTACACTGCTGGTGGGCATAAAGTGGTACAATCTTCTCCCAGGGAAAGTAAGCTTCCTGCAGCAGGTTCTTAGAATGCTGCTTTGCCTTGGACCAAGTTTCCCTGTAGGAATTTTTCCCAAGGAAATAAGTCAAATATACTTAAAAAATAACTGTCAAGATCTTTTTTTTTTCAGAGCTGTGTACCATGATGCAATACTGGAAAGAACCAAAATGATGTCCAAAAATAATAGATTCATTGAACAAATTATTGGACATCCATTCAGTAGAATTCTCTGTAGTCATCAGACGATGTAAGGAAAAAACACTCCAAAGGATATTTGGGGGACAACTGAAATATGAATTATATGTTAGATAATGTTAATACATCAGTGCTATTTCTTGGGTATGCTTTGTAAGAGAATGTAGTATGCATAGTGGGAATACATGCTGAAATGTCATGATCTTTGCAGCTTACTTTCAAATGGTTCAGGAAGAAAGGGACATTATGTCATACACATATGCATGCATGCACACACACATACACACTTTTCACAGAGAACTAGAAAGAAGGCAAATGTCAGCCCTAATGAATCTGGTAAATGGTGGATGGGGTGTATTTCTATCAACTTTCCTGTTTAAAAAATTTCAAAAGTACAAAATGTACAAAATGTACAAAAAAGAACACTTTTTTAGTGATGTGATATATTTTAATGAAAAGAATTTTTGTGATATATTTTATGATATTATGATAATATTTTGTGATTTTTGGGTGATAATCTATTTTGTGATATATCTTAATGAAAAAAGTAGTTTGCAAATCAATATGTGCAATATACTCTCATTATCATTATTGTTATTATTACCTTGAAGATTAGGATTACGTAACAGTAGCTGGTATTTATTGAGTGGAGCCTTTTTATGTGTCAGGCACTGTGCTAAGTATTTTACATGCACTGTTTCATGTAGCTAAAGCTCTACGAGGTAATGGGGAATCATGATTTTCCCCACATAAAAAAATAATAGAAACTTAGAGGTTAAAAACTGATCTAAAAACCACAGCCAGCCACTGGTAAACATGGATCTTTATGACCTCAAGTCTACACTCTTAGTTACTGCTCTTTCACACAGAGAAAAGAACAGAAGGCTGTTGTGGCCACTGACAATGATATCAATAGCTAATAATTTTCGATCAAGGCTATAATGGAAGCCTGTGATTAATATTTCAAAGAAGCAGAGCAAAGAGAAAGGCTAGTTCTACAGTGCAGGACAGGATGACTGTGGAAGTTCTTACCAAGTCGTAAAATTTGAGATGGGCTTTGAAGGATGCATAGGAGTCCAATGGGCTAAAAAAAGGTGGGGGGGGGGGACATTCAATACAGAGAAAATAGCATGAATAAAGCCACACAGTGTATTTAAGAAACTATTCTTAGTTTGTAGAGAGTGTGGAAGCAGGTAACCAGGGTAGATGGCGGTGAATGAGACTGGACAGTCCCTCAGGAGGTGATGAATTATTTTACCAGGCAAGGACAGTGAGAATGAAGAGGGGACAGAATCAAAGCTTCTGCTTCTGAATGTTGTAGCATTATGTTGGGTCACTCCATAATAGATACATGTCTAGAAATAATCTTCTTGTCTTCCTGAACTGGTCCTTTGCTTATTTATGCTCATTTCCATACCTCCCCTTCTCTTGACCTGCTTTGTCACCTTCGTATCACAGGCACTACCTTTCCCAGACTCCCTCACCCTCCAGCTTCTTGCTGGGTTTGGCTAATGGGAAGCACTAGCAGAAGACAGGGGTTGGAGGATCATGGAGAGCCCAAAGTTTTTTAATCCCTATCTGTCCACCTCAGGTTGTGTTCTTGGCAGGAGCTGTGTCTCATCCTTGAGTCCAAACCCTGCCAGGCAGCCCCTCCCAACATCGAGCAACCACTCCAGCTCAGCCTCCATTTGGCTCTAGAGCCTGTCCAACTCAGCCTGGCTTGTGAGGTCTTGTAATACCATCTTCTCCCTGTCCCACCAGCCCTAGTGTTGATAGCATCTTCTTGTTGATGCTACTATCCTGGTTGTCTCCTTTCTGTCCCACATAGCTTCTCAGCTCTGCCATTTCTTCTGTAACTGATTCTTTGTATTAGATTTCTTCAGATGGAAACACCTAGAGTGGTGTCTATTTCCTGGCAGGATCCCCCACTGAAGCAGAAGTTCCCAGTGGACAGGGACAGTACCTCCTCTCCATTTTTAGATATATTTTTTTTAATTTTGAGAGAGGGCAAGAGAGAGAGAGCATGAGAAGTGGTGAGGAGGCAGAGGGAGAGGGAGAAGAAGACTTTCTACTGAGCAGGGACCTGATACAGGGTTCGATCCCACAACTTTGACATCGTGACCTGAGCCGAAGCAGAGGTACAACAAACTGAGCCACCCAGGCCTCTCTCCATGTTTAGAATTCCAAGAAGAAGGATATGGCAATCACTCAAGAAAGATTTGATTGATTTCTAGCCTTGGATCCCAATGATCATCATCATTAACTCCCTTGTGCGGAATCTGAAAGGAGAAGAGACACAAGGAAGGGTAAGGAGCTCTAGTTCTGTCTTCCTGGTGCTTTACTTGGGTTATGGTGCAGTTTCCACCTATCTACCCATTCATTCATTCATTCATTCATTCAATAACCATGTATTGAGTGCCTAGTAAATGCTGGGCACTTTTGTAGGGCACATTATTCTAGCAGTGATGTTTTCCTTTGGAGTATATTTTAGTAGAAGACTTTGGTGCAGCAACAAGCCACTGGGGAGAAGGGGCCTGTCCATTTTCCCTAGAGTCGCTGCCCAGAGATCTTCACCAGATAATGTGGTTAGGAGATGGAGCATTTCAGTTGGAAAATAATGACCAGACACTGTTCTACTGATCTCATTTAATCCTCACAGGCAAACATTGATGCATGTGGCATTATTCTCCCCAATTAAAGATGAAAAACTGAGGCATGGAGAGGCTGAGAGATTTGCTCAAGGTTACCTGGCTGGTAGATAATTGAACCCACTTCTTCTTCCTTTTTTTTTTTTGGCTTACATATTTTTATTACATTTACATTTATTACAAGATCAAATTAGGAATGAGCTATAGAAGCAATAAATGCCCCCAAACATTGTTATTCAGGCTATTGTCACATTTACTTTCATCCTTTTAAAGAGAGGTGATTTAACAGTGTTACTGTCTTACAGATAAACAAATCTGAGTGAGAAACACTATCTCAACAACCGTTCCTTAACTGTAACAGAAAATTCATTATAATCTTTTGACGTCCCACCTGTGGTTAGAACCTGGATTTGCCTTTGTTAATTACCTTCCTTCCTGTGGGGGAGGGGGACACAAGAATAAACATACCTTGATATATATCAACTCAGCCCACTTCTAATGTAAGTGGCCTTGCTGCTCTGGCACAGTAGATGTGTTGGAAGCATGTGCTGAAGCACCCAACACGTGAGAATCCAGCCAAGCGGAGCTGGTTCACCTTATGGTTGTTGGGTTTGTTTGTTTGTTTTTATAGATTTTATTTATTTATTTGACAGAGATTGCAAGTAGGCAGAGAAGCAGGCGGGGTAGGGGAGGGCAGGCTCCCTGCTGAGCAGAGAGCCTGTTGTGGGGCTCCATCCTAGGACCCCGAGATCATGACCTGAGCTGAAGGCAGAGGCTTAACCCACTGTGCCACCCAGGCACCCCTGGTTGTTGGGTTAGTTGCTACACTTTCTCTTGGGCTTCTAGAACGCAGAAGGACAAAGATTATGTTACTACTTTGATTAACTGGTGGGCTTCAGAAAAGTAGGTGGAAAACAATTTAATTTTCTTTTGACAGTAGCTTTCTGGGCTCTGGTAAAAATGATATGTATTTTGATATGATATGTATTACATCAAAGTTCAGAAGTACAAAGAAGAAAGTTGAAAATCATGAGGTTAAAAAAGGAGAGAAAGAAGGAAAAAAGGGATAGAACTAGAATAAACCAAACTCCTTCAAAAAGAAAAACCCTCCAGAAATCCAACAAACTATTTATAGCTGTTATTTCCGTCCTTTCAGGCACATTTACATGCTTATAGACATATTTAGTTCTACATAAAGCATTTTACACAAATGGGATCATATTATATATGCAATTCCAAAACCTATTTTCAAAAATTTCTTCACTCACCAATATGATGTGGAACTAAAGATCACCACCATTATTCTTTGCAACTGCGTGGTATTATCTTGTATGAGTCACTATCATACATTTCATCAGACCTAACTGAAAGACATTTAGATTGTTTCCCAAAGTCCTATGTGAAAACATTACCAAGATCATCCTGTATACTTTTGAAAAATTCATAAGAATCCCCTTGGGTAATCAGAAGATATGATTTCTGGGAAATCACAAGGAATGCACACTGACATATTGATATGTATTGGCGAACTGTCCTCCCAAAAGATTGCCCCAGTTTATGCCCCACCATGATACACATCCATCATGACTGAATTTAGAAATCTTTGCTAATCTGATAGGCAAAATAATCCCAGGAATTTAATTTCCTGGAGGGGGTTGTTTTTGTTTATTTTTTAATCTTCAGTATATGTTTACTGTCCATCTGAATTTCTTAGAGGATAACATTTTACCAGGCAAGGACAGTGAGAATGAAGAGGGGACTTCTGGTTTCAAAGAAGAGACTTATTTATATGCAAAGAGGTCCATCCCAGCATTACCTACACTAGTTAGAAAACAGCAACAACCAGAGGAGAAACCAACACACCAATTAAGATATAAACATGTGTTGGAATATTTTGTAGCCACACAAAAAAGAATAATTTTGGATAAATATCTAATAGGAATTTTTTTGAGGAAAGAAATCAAAATGCAAAATAATTTACAGAATAATTCCAACTGTTAAACTATAAGTTTAGAAGAAAAAAGACGGGAAAGAAATTAGACTAGAAGGAAATGCAAGAAATTGTTCATGTAAATGATCTCTGTAAGGTGGGATTTTGGGCAATTTGAATTTTCTTCATCATATATTTTTGCAGACATGGAATTTTCTAATACAGGGACTAATTTTGATGCATTCACTCTTCCTACTGTTTAGAGGTCTTTTACCTTTAGATGCATAACATTATCATTAAGGACTTATTTTAGTGAACTAAATGGACCTATGCTTTAGTTTATCCATAATACTAAGGAATACACCCATTAGTGCTGGCACTGCGCTAGGGCCCAGATCCTGGCTCTCAAGGGGTGTGTCCCTGGAAGGTGGGAGAAGGCATATGCCCAACATCTACAGCGTAAGAGAGAAGAGCATGTCTGCTGAGATATTAGGAAAACCTTCCAGGGAAGTTAGTATTTCAGCACATCCTGGAAGAAGTTAGATTTTTATGTAACAGTTGTCATTCTCCCGCTGACTCTATAAGAGAAAGGTGTTTCTTGTAGAGGATAGGAAAATGCATAAAATGACAACAGACATTATTACATGTGGAATTATCACATGTGGAACACTGTGGTTATTATCACATGTGGTTATTATCACATGTGGAACACTGTGTTCAGTCCTTATGTGGAAACATCTCACTTAACCCCCAGCAGCCCTCTAAAGGTGGCTGTGATTATTTTGTGCATTTCAAAGGCAAAGAAAGGGAGAATAAAAGATGAAATGAGTGAACACCAGGTACATGATTGGAGAATTGGCAGAAGCAGTCCTGGAATGCAAGTTGACCTGGTGCTACAGAAGAAAATAAATCAATGTTAAGCTCATTCTTTCAGTCTCTCTTCCCCCGCTCCCTCCCCCCCATGCATGAGGCTTTCCTCAGTCCTCTGCACCACTGGGCGGTTCTCACTTAAGCATCATCAGCACATAGGTGGTATGTGAAGGTATATGAGTGGATGAGATCACCAGGGAAACATGCAAAGGAGAAGAAAAAGGGCCCTGGGAACAAAGCCAGAGCAAAAGAGATGGAGATACCTTCCCAGGTCTGGGCTGGGTGGAGAGCAGGCATGGGGAAATTTTCACAGTGATAACAATCTTGGAGTTGAACCTTAGAGGATGAGAAGTTTGCCAGGTGGAGAAGACAGAGACAAGTGTCCAGAGCAAAAGTAACAGCTTCTGCAAAAGCATATGGGATGCAAGGGATAACATGGTAACTTGGAAAACCAGCAAGTGATTTTAGTATGGCTAAAAATAGAATGTGTGTGTGTGTGTGTGTCTACGTGAGTGTGAATATACTTTTAGGAGGTTAGTGTGATGGTTCATAATCTAGAGAGGAAGGCACGCTTTATGTCATTAAAGACCATGTGGTAGGTATTTTTCCAGAGAATCAGATGTGTGTTTGTGTGTGTGTGTGTGTGTGTGTGTGTGTGTGTGTGTGTGTGTGTCTCCTATTGGTTCTGATTCTCTGGAAAAACAGAGAAAACAAATATATAGAGATTTATTATGAGGAATTAGCTCATATGAATAATAGAGGCTGAGAAGTCCCACAGGCTGACATATGTGAGCTAGAGACCCAGGAAAGCTGGTGGTATTCAGTCCAAGTCCAAAGACCTGAGAACCGGGCGGAACCAGTGGTGTAAATCCCTGTTGGAGGGCTGAAGAAGATGAGATATTGTCCCAGCTCCATCAGTGAGGTAGGAAAAAACTCAACGAATTCTTCCTTCCTCTACCTTTTCTACTGTTTGGATTGGATAATGCCCAGCCACATTGGGGAGGGTGATCTACTTCCCTGGGTCCGCAGATTCAAATTCTGATCTCCTCTGAAAAGACCCTCAGAGACATATCCAGAGACAATGTTTAAACTGGGCACCTGTGGCCCAAGTTGATACATAAAATTAATCATCTTGCTCCCTCATTAAAAGATTTGGGATTTTATGGAAAGAGAGTCTGGGAATAGAGTGGAGAGATCCCTGAAGCTAGTCAGTATAAACTTTATTTATCTGGAAGGCAATTGGGAGCCTTTGAATTTTTTTCAAGGAAGTGACAAGTGACAAGATCAGAACTGGGCTTTTCAAGACCCCGGACTGGATGGTTTGGAGAAGGAAGGGGCAGGGGAGAAGGCCAACAGTTGGTAGAATATTATAATAGAGTGAGAGGTGCTGAGCATATGTACTCCTGGGTACAAGAATGATAGCTACGAGGGGCGTGGTTTATTGGGGGGTGAAATGATGGGTGGATTTGAGATGACAGATAAGAGAAACGTCAGATAATCTATGGAGTTATCTGGGAAAGTCCATTGTTGAACGTTCAAACCAACAGTTCAAAAGCATGTACTTCCTTCATCCACCCAATTATAGCAAATTATTTACTGAGTGCCTACTCTGTGACAGGTCTATGCACAGTGAAACCCTAGTCCGGTGTGCAATCTAGACATGTTATTGTATGGTAACTACCTAGTATTACAAGGGCCCGGAAATCAACAGCTTTAAAAGGGGAATGGGCAGGTAAGGCCCCCAGGTGGACACTGGGGATCTGGGCTACCTTTCTGTAGGAGGGGATTTCTAAGCTGAAAATTCCTAACCTCAGGCAGAGGCCTGTGTGGGAGCTGGAACCCCCTGGTGAAAAGGTATGGTTTTTTCATGCATATGTTACAGCTTTCTTTAGCCAAAGAAGAAAACTCCTCCCTGCAAATTTACCTTTTTTTTTTTTTTAAAGATTTTATTTATTTGAGACAGAGAGAAAATGAGAGAGAGCATGAGAGGAGAGAGGTCAGCTGGAGAAGCAGACTCCCTGCCGGAGCAGGGAGCCCCACGTGGGACTCCATCCTGAGACTCCAGACTCAGTTGCCTAACCAACTGAGCCACCCAGGTGCCCCAAATTTACCCTTTTAAGGCCGAGCTGTCTGGAACTAAGGGCACCAAGCTGGCAAAGTGGGACAGGAGCTTTCCCTCCTGGGGCACCTCCCAGGCCTTTGAAGGATGGGTGCAGGGTCGTCCTCCTGTCTATGGAAAAGAATCGAGTTAATGTGCCCTAGTGGCAGGTGGCTAAAATGTCCTGAGATTTCAGCCTTCCAGTGGTGTCCAGCGCCCAGGCCTCTGGGCTCGGTGGCCTGGTTTCTAACCTTGCTTCCACGCTGTAGAAAACTAGAGCTGAAAGAGGACCGCCTTGACTGGTTTGGGGACCCGAAGGTGGGGGAAGGGGTAAGGCAGAAAAAACACGCTTTGCGTGTTAAAGAAAAAAAGGAAAGTGAAATCCAAAACTAAGCGGCAGGAAGCGACCCCAGGTCGACACTTTGTGAACCACTGGCGGGTAGCACACCTTGGGGCAGGGGGGTTGGGGGATGGGGGGGTGGGGGGGCGTCACCTGCTCAACCTACCACCCTTCCATTCTGGTACCAAAGCCACGAGCCTGAGGGGCAGGGATAGCAACAGGGAGATAACATTCGCGTCTCTACGTTGCCCCCGGCCCCCCAATCCCCAGGCCGCTGCCCCTTACTTCCTGCAGCCCTTGTCACCGCCGGGGGCGTGTGTGAGGGGCGGGGCTACGTGGAGCTGAGGAATATATTTAAAGAAAAAGGCGAGGTAATTAGCATCCTCTGATCCCATTGGCTCTCCGCCGGCCCTGCTTTGCATACGCCCGCCCCGCTGGCTGCCGGGGGTTTGCGGGGTTGGGCCGGGTTTGCAGCCGCCGCGGTAGCCGCTGCGCTTCAGTGCCGGGTGGGCGCCCAGCGAACCCCGGGCCGGGAGCCGGGAGCCAGCTGCCGGCAGAGCGGCTGCGGCGGCAGCATCTGCGTCCATTTCCGTCCTACGAACACTAAGGCCGGCGGCCGGCGGCTTCTGCGCCCAGCAGGGCCCAGGGAGGAGCAGATCGGACACTTTTTATTTTATTTGGGAAGAAAGGGGCGAGTCCCGGCGTGAGCTTCCCTCCTGGCCTCGCTCGCTCCCCAGTGCGCCCCAGCTCCGGCCCGGGTTCTGGAAGATGACTTCAGGGTCCGCCCGGAGTCTACCAGCGGTGGCGGCTCGGGTAGGCAGCCGAAAGTAGTAACACTTGGTAGTAGCAGCTGGTGAAAAGTGAGCCGAGGCAGCGAGGACTGGGCTCTCCCCGCGCGCCGGCGCCCGCTGCTCTCGCTGCTCCTTCCTCTCGGCTCCCCGGCGGCCGCAGCATGAAGTGGCGCAGCGATGGCCAGGAGAGGTAAGAAGCCTGTGGTGCGGACGCTGGAGGATCTGACGCTGGACTCGGGTTATGGTGGCGCGGCGGACTCGGTGCGCTCCTCCAACTTGTCCCTGTGCTGTTCCGACTCGCACCCGGCGTCCCCGTATGGCGGGAGCTGCTGGCCGCCTCTAGCTGACTCCATGCACAGCCGGCACAACAGCTTTGACACCGTCAACACTGCCCTGGTGGAAGACTCCGAGGGGCTGGACTGCGCCGGCCAGCACTGTTCGCGGCTGCTGCCGGACCTCGACGAGGTCCCCTGGACCCTCCAGGAGCTGGAGGCGCTACTGCTGCGCTCGCGGGATCCCCGGGCAGGCCCGGCGGCCCCCGGCGGCCTGCCCAAAGACGCGCTGGCCAAGCTGTCGATGCTGGTGAGCCGGGCGCTGGTTCGCATCGCCAAGGAGGCGCAGCGCCTGAGCCTGCGCTTCGCTAAGTGCACCAAGTACGAGATCCAGAGCGCCATGGAGATAGTGCTGTCCTGGGGCCTGGCGGCGCACTGCACAGCGGCCGCGCTGGCCGCGCTGTCCCTCTACAACATGAGCAGTGCCGGCGGCGACCGCCTGGGCCGCGGCAAGTCTGCACGCTGCGGCCTCACCTTCTCTGTGGGCCGCGTGTACCGCTGGATGGTGGACAGCCGCGTGGCGCTGCGCATCCACGAACACGCCGCCATCTACCTGACCGCCTGCATGGAGAGCCTCTTCCGGGACATCTACTCGCGGGTCGTGGCCTCCGGGCTGCCCCGGAGCTGCAGCGGCCCTGGCTCGGGCTCCAGCTCGGGCCCAGGCCCGGGCTCCGGCCCCGGCACGGCCCCCGCGACAGATAAGGAGCGGGAGGCACCCGGAGGGGGAGCGGCGAGCGGCGGCGCCTGCAGCGCAGCCAGCAGCGCCAGCGGGGGCAGCAGCTGTTGCGCCCCGCCGGTCGCCGCTGCCGCCGCCGCCGCCGCCGCCGCAGCCCCACCCGCAGCCGCAGCCGCAGCCGCCGCAGCCGCCGCAGCCGCTGCCGCCAACCACCACCATCACCACCACCACGCACTCCACGAGGCGCCTAGGTTCACCGTGGAGACTCTGGAGCACACGGTCAACAACGACTCTGAGATCTGGGGGCTCCTGCAGCCCTACCAGCACCTCATCTGCGGGAAGAATGCCAGCGGTAAGTGGCCGCGCTGTGCCGCCTCCTCCCACCCCACTTGGCCAACTCTGGTTGCAAGTTTGCCTCGCGCCCTCACTCCCGCGTCGTTCCGGCCACCCACAACTGTCCCAAGCCTCTGAGAGGGCCGCGGAGCGGGAGGCGGCGCGAAACTCGCCTGCTCACTCGCGCGCTCGGAATCAGCGTACTTTATGCGGCTCCTAAGGTTCCCAAGTCCGGGAGCGCACTGTTCCGCCCCTAGTGCCGGACCGGGTGGCGACTGCGGCCCTCAGTCTGTGGGAAGAACCCATCACCGTTTGCGGACACAGGTTTTATCATTTGGCCCTAGTACATATTTCTGCCAGAGCCCCGTGTTGTGTTGTGTTTTGTTTTGTTTTGTTTTGTTTTGACCTTGAAGATGCCAAATTCTCGGGCGCACGAGTGTGGCTCCCTGGAATTCCGGAGGAGGAACATTCCTCCTTCCACCGACCGGTTCACGTACTTCCCCGCGCCTTCCGGGACACTATGCTGGTGCGGGTGTACCAGAGGCCCCGCGGCCGTCAAGGCAGAACGTTTTAGAGCTCGCATGGCCTAGAAACAGTGGGGGAGAGGGGTGTGTGGTGGGAGTGTGGAGCCGAAGACTTATAGGTCCTGAGTTTTCCCGGGGCAGTTTTTGAAGGCCAGAGCGCACAGCTGGTGGGTGCAGCGCGATGCACACCCCCTCCCCCGATTTCCGACTTCCCAGCTCACGCCTCTCTGAGTTCGCGGTGGCAGGGAGCTGCAGCTGTCACCACTTTGCTTAAGGAGAGCCACTAGGGATCCGGGCAAGATGGGAGTGGGGCGGGGTTCTGGAGGGGGCTGTCAGTTTAGGGTGTCGTTTCCAGCAGGTTCTGTTGTCCCCTCCCACATCCCCTCTTTCGGAAGCGGCAGCTGGGTGGGTTTGAACCTGCAGTTCTGGAGGCGGAGGGGGTGGGGTCGGGGGCTCTTGTTTTGGAGAGCTCGAGCTGGCCGTCCTGCCTGTCTGCGAAAGCCCGAGCTAGACACTTCACAGCTTCAGTTTTCCACAGGAAATGGTAGAAGCGTAACTGGAGACTCTAAAGCGAAATAAAACTTTGCTACATAGTCGGCGGTTTGGCCGGAGATTACGTGGTTGGAGTTGAAATGCAGTCTTTCTGGGTAGATTTCATTCATGTTGCTGCCTGCCTGTTTCCCGGGGGCTGAAAGAGAGATCCAGCGGGCGCGGCCTGGCCTCTGGGGGGTGCCGAGTGTGTGCATGTGAGTGTGTGCTTGTTTGTGAGAGTCTGTGAGCCTGTGCGTGTGTATGTTAAGTGTGCCTGTGAGTGTGCGCAGGAAAGAGCAGGCGCGCGGGGCTCCAGCAAGAGCTCTCGGGAAACTGACCCTCCAGCTCTCGGTGCTTTCACCTGGTTTTGATCAACGTTGGAGGAAGAGAAGGAAGGAAAAGTGGGCGTGGTGGTGGGGGAGGGGCGGGATCGCGACTTCCGCGTTGATCTGGAGACTACTGAGAATCTCTTTGCCAGAGACCTTTCCCTTCTGCAGGCAGTCGAGGACGCAGAGCCTCCCCATTCCCCCCACCCCGAACACACGTGAAATCCGGTGAAAACATGCAGGAGAAGGCATTGGTTTTTGTATGAGCTTCTTCAGAAGGGGGAGGATTCACCTGAAAAACCTGAGAGCTTTGGACTGGATTGCTCTTGTCCGCTGCCCTACCCCCACAAAAACCATAGAAGGGCTTAGTTTTCTTCCCACAAGATGTGTCCCACCTCCCCTGTTCTTACCTTTCCCATTACAATCGTCCTTTTACTTCTTACTGGCCCCCAAACCTTTTTCCCCTGCTGGGACTGGACCCTGCTTTTCCTAAGCTCTCACAGTGTTTTCTTCCAAGGAAGGAGCATTTCCCTTAGGAGGCACCATTGTGGGAATCTGGGAATCCTGCTCCACCTGTCTTTGCCATGCTCTTGAACTTGTGACTTTGGCTGACTGTCCTTGGGCCTCAGTCTCCTCCGTAAATCAAGGGCCTCTTGTAGCTCTGTATTAGTAGCCTCTAGGTTTTTTCAAATCGGTTTTACTTTTATGATCCTTAACATATTTTAAAGACAGTTTTTGTGTTTATCCTTTACGGAGCAAGTATAATTTAAGGAAGGAGAAGACCACAGAGTTGGTTTTGGGCAGGGTGAGTGTGTGACGGTTGGGGTTTGCTGCCCTCGGAAAGATTCCCACACCACAGAGCTTTAACTCCTGGGTTTCTGAGCCCTTCAGCCCATCCCTTACTATGAGATATGCTGTCATTTCATTGTGATCTCTCTCTCTCTCTGCTTTCCTTGAGCTTGTGTAAAATGGCAGGTCATTTATGCTGAAGAGTAAGGAATGAGCAATTAATTTCTTAGGTATCTGAAACATACATTAAACATCAAACCTTTTAAACTATTTTTCATGGCAGTCTTTCTGATCTACATGCCTTATTAAGGAGCCCTCGCCTTATGTGATCGATTTTTTTCCCCTTTAACTTGGCAGTCTCACTTACTCATTTGTGAATTTGTTTATTCATCGATATTTATTGAGCAGTTAATAAACTTAAGGACCAAGCAAGTACTGGGGTCCAGAGGTAGTAACCGTGCCTCCAATGTGCCTCCAACACTATGAATGTTGACCCATTTGATCTTCAGCATTCCCTTGGAAAGCTGCTCCTGTTATCCCCAATGCATAGAGGAGGCACTGAGGCACAGGGAACTTAAGTGTTTTGCTCTTATGAATTCCCTGTCTTTAGGCCATCGACTTGCCCTTCATTATCTACCCAGTTGAACAGAGACCCTATACAGACCCTATGAAAGGAACTTTCTGTTCCTTTCAAACCGCACTGGGCTGTACCAGATTTTACATTTTTATAACCTCTGCCTAAGTCTAAGAGAGAGCCTGGTATACAGCTGGAGCTTACTAGATGCCTGTTCAGTTGCTCAAGCTGTTGTGTAATATTATACAATGATGTTCCCAAAGAAGCTATTGATTTTTGAGTTTCTTGAATCATCTTTTCAAATCCTTCTACTTTGGTTGCCCCCTCTTCCTGCCATCTCTACACCTGCCCACCCTTCTAAATTTGCTGGGGCTAAACTGCCACGCCTGGGGAATTATGAAACTAATCACATGGGACTCAGTTCAGAAAACGGAAGATACCTAGCTGTAAGCAGGGGCTTGGCGGCTCTCAAAAATGATAGGACTGGGTTTAGGACATGTACTTTGTGGGGACTGTTTTACGCTTCAGAGGGCTTTTTTCTTATGTTGATTTTGAACTGTTTTGAGGAGCTGGGGTAGGAGCTAAGAGACCCCAGTGGACGTTGGGTTTCTGTGGGGTTTTAAAATTTGGCTTGATTGATTTTTGCAAAAGCTAAATAAGGGGCCGGCAGAAGTGCTTCTGCAAGCCATTTTGTGTGTGTGAGTCATTTTACTTACTCAAACACTTAAGAGCCGGCCAGTTCTCATCCCTGGAGACTTGGTCAAGAATGATCTTTCCAGCACCTCCGTGAGACCGCCCTCGATGCAGCCCCTTCCCCAATCCCCATACCTGTGCCATAGGCAGACCTTTCCCCCTCCCTTGGGAATCCTGACCCTGACCTTGCTTTAAGTCGCTCCCCATCACACAGTGGCCCCTCCAGTGCAAGCTTATGTCGGATTCATCTTTGTCTCTCCTTTCATATCACTCAGCACAGCACCTAGTACCTAGCAGATGCCGGGTACTATTTGTTGAATGAATAAAAGTGGTGCCTTAAGCCCTTGGGATTTAAAATTCACCCACTGGCATCTGTCATCGACCTCTCTAAAGGCCGCTGAAGTCAGGCCTCCTGGATCCAAATTTCAAGGCTGTCATGGTACAGCTCTGTGTTCTTAGGCTTGTTACCTAACCTCTCTGAGCCCAGTTTCTTCAGCTATAAAATAGAGGTAATAATTAGGATTAAGTGAGATTATGTGTGTAAGGATGTTATAGTCTGCTGCCTGACACAGGGTAGGGGCCAAAATGGTGGTGGTAGTTGTGGTAATCCAGGCATAATGTTATCTCACATCTCTATCTCATCCAGATTAGCTCATCTCCATGAGTTCAGTAGGGATGGAGCCAGCAGGGTACAGAATTTTACTTGGATGGATTCCCCTTTCCTGATATTCCCAAAGTCAAATAATTCAGGGGGCTCATCTCAGGGATTGGCTCCATGGGCTCAGCCCCCACTGCCAAGGTCACAAAAAGATGGTTTGGGTCAAAGGAAAGTAGCTCATTTTATTTGCTGTATTTTTTATTAAAGACATGCTTAGTGAAGGGGCACTAGGGAACTTTCCAGGGTGATAGGGTTCAGGGGGTACGTGCATTTGTCAAAATGCAATGATTGCATTGTAAACTTAAGATGTGTGCATTTTGCTGTATTTTAAAATGTTACAGCAGTAAAAAAGACATTAAAAACAAAGCCGTAGGCATCCTTGAATGAAATTTAGTTTTAAATGCAGAAAGAGTGTGAAGGGAAGACTGGAAGAGGCAATGTGGTGTGATGAAAGGGATAAGGACTTTACACTGGGAAAGATTCCGCCTCATGTTTCAGCTCTGCTGCTTTCCAGCAAATGACTTAATTCTGCTGAATTTGGTTTTCTCATCTGTGCAGTGAGGATTGCCAAAACAAAACAAAAAGGCATAAAGAAGGAAGAAAATCCAAATCTACCCCATATAGCGATTAAAGGATTAAATCAGATCAAGTATGTGAAAACACCTGTCACATAGTAGGTACTCAATTATAATGGCTTCCCTAAAACACTGATTATCCAGGCTGGTGATTTTGAATAGTCTCTTTCATTCAGGGATCCCAAATTACTTTATAAACATCAATTAACATGAGCCCTGGCCCCTGGCAGCACTGGCTTGTTGAGTAGGACCGTTTTCAGGTCTTTTGCTTCACTGTTGCCCCTGTAGATTCCGATCTGCACTAAATGCTTACTCGGCTGTTTTCTGGTTCCCTCCAGCTGGCCATGCTGTTCCATGGTGCAGTGTTGCTGTGCTGAACAAAAATGTCACAGAAGAAACCTAGCTTCTGACGAAGACTCGGAAAACTATCTCAGGAGTCAGCCATGGCCGTGTCTGTGCTCACAGAGCACGTTTTTAATTAACTGGCTGCATGTAAATTAAAACTTGGAATTTGGGTCAGTGGAGGGTTTTTGGTTTTCTCTGCAGACTTGCCAGTTCAGTGCAGGGGCATCCGCAAGGCGTTTCATGGAACAGAAAATAAAAATAACAGCAAAATAAGACAATGAGGGATCAATCTAGGACCTGGGGTCGGGTGTGGCACGCTGATGGCTTTCAAATAGGGAAAGGCCTCTAATTGTGGATCTATTATTATTTGTGGTCTTGAGCCAAACTCACCTGTAAAATACGTCTCATTGTCATCAACTGAAAAGTATATATAAAAAAAAATCATTGACTTTGAAGTCAGACACACCCACAACTTGCAGTTTTCCTATCTGTAAAATGGGTATTATAATAATAGCACACTTGTGTCGTGCTTATTATATGCCGGGCATTGTTTCTCTATATTATAATCATTACAATTACATTAGCTATTATAGAAACCAAGCCCCAAATCTCAGGATTTGAACATAATAAAAGGTTGTTTCTTACTCTCTAAAGTCTGGGAGAGGAGCGAGGTGGGGGGCAGCAAGAGGGTCATTTAGGCACCAAGACTGAAGGATTTGGCTTTCTTTATCATCAGTATGTAGCCTTCAGTTCAGTTATCCAGCCAATAGGCAGAGGAAGAAGGAGATGGTAGTGGATCTTACGAAAGCCTGGAAGGGATCTCCATCCCTTGTGCCCATATATCCTTGGCCAGGTGTGTCACTAGCTCCCTAGCGGCCAAATATCTATGGGTATCCTTCTGCCATGCAACACGTGTTCCCTCTTTCCCAAGGGAAGAGACTAACATTCTATGCAATCACTGCTTCCAGGGAAAGTTCAGGATCTTGGGGTGAAGCTCAGTCCTACCCATTGGACTGTGTGTGTGGCTTCTTGGGGAAGGGAGCCCTGAGCCAATACAGACATGTTATCTGCCACTCTGCGTCCATACGCCATCTCGGAGCAGGGCAGGACAGCCACAGGAAAACTCCCATTAGGGAAGCGCACAGTCATGGAAGGCTCACACAAGGGGCTGCCCTTAGTTCTTAGGAAACCTTGGCAGGCAGGCACTGTGTGGTTGTGTTCTGGACACGGGTGACGCTCCTTGCTTGAACAGTTTCCTGGTTTGTTGTTCTCCAACCTCCTGGCTCTGCCTTGTGGGAAGATCGTCTTTGTCCATTTTCCTTCTTGGTCACTCCCCAAGTGGCTCTTGAGGAATATGGCCTACCCGAGACTCTCCATCTTTTGTAACCTAGTTCCTGCCCTTGAACTGTGAGGGCCCCAAGGATAGCGCTGATGGTGTAACCGTGGAAGACCTGAAATGCAAGCTCATAGATCTTGCCAGTGGAGCTCCCTTAACTACGTAGCAGGGTTTTCATCTACGACATCTAGTGCATCAATAGCCACGCCCATAGTCCTTTCCTAGGGCTAATTATCGAGCCTGGATGATTTCTTCCCTTTCTTAAGCAGGTACCCTTCCTTATCTCTCCGTGTCATGACAGCTACCTTGGGGCCATCAGACTTAGGCGGGAAGCTTCTACCCTGAATCTGATCCTTTCTTTCACTTAAAAGTCTTCTTGTCTCTTACCGTTTGGGGTCTAGAAATAGTTGTCCTTTTCAGTTCTCCATGATTCTTTTCCAATTTCACTTGCAAATTTGTGCCACAGCTCCTCTTTTCTTTCCAGTACCAAACTCCCACCAGGAGCAACCAGCTCCTGCTATTTGCGTTATTTATTTATTTATTTATTTATTTATTTTCAGACCTCTTTCTCTGGGGGCTACAGGCTCAGTTGGCCCAGTTTGGGTCTCTGAGTTATCCTCAGTGACAGTTTAACCAAACATTTTACCACTTTTTCCTGGGCTCTGCTCTCTGACTTCTAAGCGAGGGCCACATATGTAAGCACCTCACTTCTGGTACCAATTTCTGTGGCAGGGTGAGGCTAGATGTCGCATCAGATAAACCCTAAGATCTTAGTGGCTAACCACAGTAAAAGTGGCCTTCTGATTGGTGACAGGGCAGGGACTCTTTGTCCCGTGGTGGTTGATGGAGGCTCTGCCCTCTGGAACACTGACTCTGGGGAACTTTCCTGCTTGGAGACAACAGAAGTGCAAGAGGCTGTGTAGGAAGGTTTTAGAGGACAGTCTGGATGTGCGTATGTCATCTCTTTCCACTGTCCAGTGACCAGAATTCAAGTCACCTGGCCTCGACTAGAAACAAGGCTGCTGGGAATGCCAGACTCTGGTAGGGCAGCCACTCCTAGCTGTACTTCTAGATTAGAAAGTGAAGGAACAGAAAGTTGAAAGAATTTGGCTAAGGTAAAGCTAACAAGCGGTTGGATCTGATGTGAACCCAGGCAGACTGGCTCTGGACCACCTTGTAGGATATTTTGTGAAGATTATAAAAGACCCAAAATAGTGTCTACAAAGTATTTTTCCCAATGTCTCATGTTAAGTACATACTTCATAGCTATCATCCCTTATGTGTATCATCATTGTTATTGCCATCCTATTCTGGAAGTCGGGTGCTGTATGGATTCATAGTGAATCAGTATGAAGCTCTCAGGCCTGGATCAAATAGGAATCCCAGAGAGTGGATGCCCTGGGCAAATTGTATTATCACCTGTCTTTTCGCCTGTGCTCTCCCAGCATTTTTCCTGCTGAGGGACTGACCCTCGCTGGGCCAGGCACTGGACTCTGACTTATCCTAGGCGACAGACTGGACTCGTAAATATATTATTCATAATATTTCACTCAGTCTTCACACCGTTCCTGTGAAGTGGGTGTTTCTTATTCCCATTTTACGGGGGAGAAAACCGAAGCTCAGACAGGTTTAGTTGCGATAGATACGAAGGGGTAGAATTGGGGTTTGGGCTTCAGAACCTGTGCTCTGAAGGGCCACAGCATCGTGGTGTACTCCGGCTCAGATGAACCTCTGAGGGGATCCCAGAAGGACTCTAGTGCGTGGCCTGAGGGGTGTGTGGAGTGAGGGGCTCAGCTTGGCCGGGTGTGGTGATCCTGGTCGAGGATCGTCATTTATGCAATATGTGGTTACAGCTCTTTTCTTAGCCCTTGTTGGCTTTCCCTGTCCTGCCTGCCCAGTGAGGTCGTCTGTGTAGCCTCCTCAGCGGAGGCCCCGGGGCCAGTGGCTGGCTTTGGGGTCTCCAGGGGGCAGCTCTGTCCATATTCTGCCTAGCTGGGCAGGCTCAGTGCCAGGAGGCGTGCGGGCCTTCTCACTAGGACTGAATGTAGAAATCTGTGGCGTGGTGGAGAATTTGTCTTGGTCCTCCCTGAGAATCCCAGAGTTGGCGTCTTCCCAGACTTTAGAGTTGAGGGACCATGGGGTAAACTCTGATGACCTTGGGAAAGTGAAAGAACCTTCTGAGACTCAGTTTACTCATCTGTTAAATGAGGGCATTGGTAGTACTTCCTCATGGGGTCCTTAGGAGAATGAGTTGATTCGTGTAAAAATCCATAGAGTATGTAGTATTGGACATATCGTAAATGCTTAGTGTCTGCTGGCAGTAATAATTATTATTATCAAATGTTTAAGAAGTGCCAGTTTCCTTGCTTAAAGATCTGAACCTTGCTTCATGCGGAGTGAAAGGCTCCCAATAGTCTCCCAGGAACCAGACTTCAGGGTTTGACCTCTTACTAGCTGTGTGATACTGGGCAAGTTACCTAATCTCTCTGTGACTCAGTCTTCCCTTTTGTTAAGTGAGAGTAATAACACAGTCTAATTCTTAGGGCTGTAGGGAAGTGTCTGACAGTAGAAATTGCTTGATAAATGTTGCTTAATAAATGAATTTTGTTATATTCATTATGACTTACTGTACGTACTATGTTAGTTAAGCAGCGCGGTCCCTATCCTCATGGAGCTTACTTTTTTATAATGAGCTTACTTTTTTCATCAAATAACAGCTGTGATAGTTGCTACAAAGGGGAGATACATGGGACTGGAAGAGCCTCTTCTGAGGCTCTTGATACAGTCAGGAGTAAGAGAAAGCTTCGACCAGGTGAGGCTTGAGTGAAGTGGAAGTGTGGCCCATTTGGTTAAAAAGGTAGAAGAGTCCTCCATGAATGCAAACAGAATGTGCAAAGGGCCTGTGGCAGAAGGGAGCCTGGTGAGAAGGAGAGCATCCAATGTGGCCTGATTGGGAGAACAAAGTGAGGGGAGCTGGGTAGAGGTTGGACCCGGCCACCTGCCAGATTAAGGAGTCTGTCTTTTCCCAAGGACACTGGAAAGCCTTTGAAAGTTTTTAAGGAGGGAAATGCTATGATCAGATTTGTATTCTAAGAAGCTCATGCAGGCTGCAGTACTGGGACAGACAGGAAGGAAGGGAAGGATGTATGTCGGAAGGCCAGTTAGGCATTGTTACCACGCCCACTGTACACAAGAAGAGTCTGAAGCTGTGAGACATTTCGTAACTTGCCCAGAGTCGCTGACCCATAAATGGCAGGGTGGGGATTTGAGCTCAAGTCTAAGGGACTTCATTTCTCCCTTCCTCCTAGCTGTGCCAAGCCCCATCCCTGGGGAACCCTTGGTTCAACTCTCACACCTTTATAGGTGGGGAAACTGAGGCTCAGAGTGAGACCCTCCTTGCCCCCTGTCACAAGGTCACACAGCAGAGCAGGAACCAGTACCTAGGTTTCTGGATTCTTAGCCCATTTCCTGCCCTCTGTGATGCATTGTCTCCTCCAAACCAGATCGCTCCTTGGGGGGCATATAGGGCTGAGAGGCTGCGTTGTCTACAGCAGTTCCGGAGATGAATTTATGACCAGGCCGTAACATCTCTGGTCTTCACCGCACAGATCAGGGAGGTCCCCGTTAGCTCGTGGCTGTGCCAGTGAAGGCAATTACTGCGAAGATCAGGTGTGTTCAGTGTGGAATCATGTTAGCAGTTCCCCAGTGCATTGACATCAGAAAGCAAATCAGAGAGGCTGCTTGCATTTCCCTGGGGATCTTGGGTGGCATGTATCATTGTTTCGTCCTGATCCCGGGGCACAACGCCACCCATAAGTCAGGACGTGCACGAGAGCTGGCTGGCACAGATTCCCCCAGATCCCCTTCCCTCTCTCTTTGCCTCAGAGAATTTTGGGTCCTGGAGAGCGGATACAGCTTTTCCTTTCCTAGGCCCTCCTGCCCCCACCCCTTGCAGCCTTATCTTTGCTGACTTTGAGGGTCTAGGGCCTGGACTCGCCGCTGTGGGCCGCGCCAGACATGGGGTTGGCTCTCCTGAGGCTTCGAGGCCTGAGGTGGGTTTAGCTGATTCACGAATTATCCCCCGAATGTAAAACAGCACCCATGGCAGGAGCTTCTGAGGAGAGGTTCATGGTGCCCTGTGACAAAGCCTCCTCAGGCGGTGGGATGAAGTGTGGGGAGGCCTAGCTGCCCCTCTTGGGGGCCTCCAGGGGTGGCTGAGGCCAGCCTCAGGATACCGGACATTCAAGGGCCCTGGGGGTGGGGGTAGGGGTTAAGATTTCCGATTCTCCTTCCTGCACTCGAACAGTGTCATCAGGGTGGGAAGGGAACAGAGCCGGGACTCTCAACTCTCAATTCGGAGCTCTGTGTGTGCCCCTCTCTCTTGAGAACCACCCTCCCCACCCCAACCCCCTTCTGTAGCTGCCATTTTCAGGGCCTGATGCTGGGTCTCCTGATGCTGCTGCTTCCAACCACTGAGGCAGGCCAATGTGGGTGGGAAGCCAAGGGAGCAGCCAGGTGTGGGCCCCCCCCCCCGCCGTTCCCCTTCTCCTCTCAACCTTCCCCACACACCTTCCCACCTGGTCTGCGGCTGTTGCTGACCCTCCCGCTGCTCCCCAAGCTTCCCTTTCTCTCAGTCGGAGAGCTGTGGAGGAAAGATCAGACCAGGAGCAAGCTGGCGATTTCACGGCCTTTGGTGGTCTCAGCCAGTGGAACTGCTGGCTTGGGGCAGCTGGGAGCCTGTGGGGAGGGTGGTGGGGGGAGGTGCAGAAGAGGAGGGGGTACAGGAAGGTGCTCAAACCCTCTAGCAAGGAGGAGGGCTTCAACGTAGGCCTAGCCAGGTGTGCACGTGCCATGGGACCTCAGACAGGCCCCTGACCTCTCTGAACCTGTTTCTTATAGAAATGGGAAATAGTGATGATACCAGGTTCTGGTATTCATGAAGTCACAAGTGTCAAACGAGGCACCCCTGTGGAAAACTGTAAAGCCTGGCTCTTGCTGGTGGTAAAAGGCAGTATTTATTGTTTACCACTGTGTTAGGGTTTTCCAGAGAAACAGAACCAATAGATTATATAGAGATGATATATGAGATTTGTAGTAGGAATCAATCCACACGGCCGTGGAAATCAGGAGGTCCCACAATTTGCCATCTTTAAGATGGAGAACCAGGAAAGCAGGTGGTATTATTTGGTCTAAATCCTAAAGCCTGGGAAGCGGGGGATGCTGGTTAAGTCCTGGAGACTGAAGGCCTGAGAACCAGGATTTGCTGCTCTTGAGCTTCCCAGCAGCCTGGGCAAAAAGAGCAATTGTGAGCAGTGACGCAATTCATCGTATGGTGGGTGAGGCGGAAATAACCCAGCTGCTGTAACTCTTCCTAGTGTGGGCCTAGACCTGAAAGACTGTCAGCAGGGGACTAGAAGCAGTTATGAAGGTACACTTAGCAACCTCACATTTCAACCCATGGTCGGTAGGACAGAACAAAGAAAGCCTCCTCTTGATCGCAAAGTGTGTCTTGCTTCTCTCTGTCCCCCCCCACCCTCCTTCCTTACAGAATGTCCAGTTGTGATATGTGGGGAGACAAAAGGCCAGGGATGGGGCAGCCTCTTGGTGACCCTCCTGTGTTCTGGTGGAGGGTCTTAGGGTCAGCAGTTAGCCTGGAAGCTTATGTCTGTGTCATATGGTCCCTAGAGACAAGATCCGAGTTCATTTGAGTAAAAGTATATCAGTGCTCCTCTAGGAAAAAATAAGCAGCCTGTGCACTGTATCTACAAACACTGTCTTCCACAAACCTGGGTGTGAGTTTGGAGAGGAAGGAGAAAGCTGGATGGAGTCTGGGTCTTGGAGAGATCAGCACCACTGTGGTTGGATGCCTTGCTCATAGGGGTTAAGGACAGAAGAGGGCATGAGGCCCATGGTAGAACAAGCTGTGTGATCTCAGGCAAGTGATTTAACTTCTCTAGACTTGTTTTCTTATCTGAAAAATCCGAGAGAGTTTCGAGGCCCAAAGGAATCATCAGACATGAAAGTGATCTGTAAACTGCAAAATAATCTTTCGGTCATTCATTCATTCAACACATATTTATAAAGAGCCTACTATGTAGAAGGCATGGTTCTAGGCAGTTGGCATATATCAATGCACAAATAGACAAAATTTCTTGCCTTCACAGACTGTGAATTCTAGTCAGGGGGAGACCCTACTCAATTAACAGAAGTATGCAAGTACGGGATGTTAGAAAGTGATACCTGCCATAGAAAAAAGAAGTCAGAGAGAGGGGGTACTGGGTGGGCTGGGATGGTGGATTGTAATTATTAATAGTGTGGTTAGGGTGGTCTCGCTGAGAAGGTGACATTGGTGCAGAGAGGTGAAGGAGGTGAGGGATTTAAATGAGGGAGGAGTATTCCTGGCAGAGGGAACAGCCAGTGCAAAGGCCCTGAGGCAGGGATGGCAAAGAAGCTAGTATGGTAGAGAAGTATGAGGAGTAAGAGGTAAAAGCAGAGAATCAGAGAAAGCAAGGTCAGGTAGGTCCTCATCGGCTACTGTAGTTGTTGACTTTTATTTTTAGTGAACTGGATTACAGGATTTTGAGTAAGGATTTGCAGGTCCGACTTATGATTTGAAAAGATCACTTTGGCTGCTGTTTGAAAATGGGCTCTAGAGGAGCAAGAGTGAAACCATAACCCAGTGTGTGGAGGTTCTTAAGACAATCCAGGTGAGAGATGTTGGTGCACTAGACCTTGGGGACAACAGAAGAGGTGGGCTAAGAAGTGGTTGGCTTTGGGCCCTAATGAAAAGGAAGAGGCAACAGGATGTTGCTGATATATTGGATGTGGGCTGTCAGGACACGAGAGGAGTCCCAAGATGAGTCCGTGGTTTTGGTGGGAACAACTGGAAGGAGGGACTGGCACAAACTGAGCTGGGGAAGACTCAGGGAAGGAGTAGGTTTCCAGATGGCAGAGAAGTTGGGAGTCCAGTTTGGGACATGCTAAGTCTGAGGAGCCTTCGATTTTGTGGCTTACGTTACTTACCCACTAAAATGCCTCACCTGGCTGACGTTCTAGGGAGGAGTCAGCGTGGTATATCGTGTTGTATAACCAAGCATCTGAGGTCAGGCAGCCCGGGTCCACGTCCCAGCGTCATCCTTTACTGGCTGGGCTGCCCTGGATGGGTGTCTCTCTCTGCCTCAGTTTCCCCCCAGTGCATAAGAATGTTTTGATGAAATACCATGATGTGATAGGCCCTTAGCGTGGGGGTGGTGAGCGCTCACACATGACAGCTGGTGTCACTGGGATTCTCATCCCGCAGCCCCGGAACCTCTACTGTAACACTCATCACGTTCCCTGTTCATCTTTATGGTCCAGACTGTTTCTTCTTCATCTTTGGGTCTCTAGGTGGCATGTAGTTGGCACTTCGGTGAATGAATGAGGCCATAGACCATAAGCCCCGTGCGAGCAGGGTATTTGTCTGTTTCATTGCCCACTGTCAGCCCTAGACTTACAACAGTGTCCACACATAGTGGGCTCTGAGTGAACACTGGTCGTCTATGAAATGAACCACGATGGAACGTTACTAGCAGGCAAGCCCCGAGCCTGGAGCTAACCACTGGCTAACTGGCTGGGAGTCTCCCACTCTGTTTCCAAATTCCCAGCCCTGAAAACCTCTCCTTTTCAAAGCTTGCCCCTCTTTGCAGCGCGGAAAAAAAGAATGATTGCTCCTGATTCCCTCATACCCACTTTCTTCCTGTGAGATGGCACCTCGCTCTAATTCAGAATTGAAGTTTGTGTCTGCATAGGATCTTAGAGCTGGAGGAAGAGCTGCATGGATCTTAGAGCTGGAGGAAGCCCACACGATGCTCCTGGGGGGCCCTGCTGCCTTCAGGTTGGGTGTTGGGTGGATTTTGCACACCAGAGACCTGAGAGCCCTGGGGGCTTACCGGAGGTGTGTGGGGCCACACGGCTGCTGGCAGATGAGCAGGAGAGGGAGAGTCCTGAGCTTTCCAAGTGGGAGGTCCTCACCTCTCGGCTGGGGCTGGACCTGTGCTCCCTGAATACCCAGGTTGGCATTCCCATTGCCAGGCTGCCCCAGGAAGAAAAAACAAGGCTTTGTTCCTTTTCCTCAGTTGTGCTTACCACTCACCCACCCCCCGCTCAGATCCTGCACAGCCTGGGGACCTGACCCAGAGAAGCTAACAGGGCTCATGGACGGCCACGCTGGCAGGGTGCAGGAGCTGGGTGTCCCCCCACCCTACTGGCCACCTGGCCTGCCATCAGTGGGTTGTCCGGTGAACCTTGCCGGTGGTCTGCAACAAGGCTGCAGTGTGACTTGTTGAAAATTTCTTAAATGTTCTGGTAGCCTAAGACTGTGTCAAGACCATGAGGAGGCAGCTGGTCAGTCCCCTGGGGATTAAAAAAAACATCAGCTATCAGATGAGTGATCAGTTTCATCAGATCGGCAGTGTGGAATTGTAAAGATAAAGCAAGCATGTATCTTGTTGACTCAGTGTTTGTGGATGTATTGGTCTCTCTCCATCTCTCCTGGTCCTTCATTTGGGAAGCAGGGTTCAGGGTCTACTAAGTGCCAGGCACTGGCATAGGAGGAAAGCACACACCACTACCAATATCCAGTCCGCTTTTGTGGAAGGAAGCAGAGGAAGCAGAGGAAGCAGAGGAAGCAGAGTGTGGCACAGGGGACATACTTTGCCCAGAGTCGCCAAGTAAGTGGCAACACTGGGCAGCTGTTGGACTCCTAGTCCAGTGCTCTTTCTGTGTTTCCCAAGGCCACTCTTTGTGCATTGTTGGTGCTCAAGTGCTTTATGAACCTGGATTGACTATCCTAAGGTGGGGGATGGGGGGCGGGAAGGAAGAGTACACAGGGATCCCATCTGAAGACTAAGCAGGATGTGAAGGTTACCCCAGCTTTGGGTCCTCCCAACCTTTGGATGCATGGAGTTACTGTGTCCTTCCCCTGCAGTCTGCCAGGCCTCAGTGGAACCTTGCATCCGACCAGCCTCTACCTTTGCATCTTCAGCCATGGTGGGGGACTCCTCGTGATTTGGGCTCCCATGCTGCTATTTGAAGGTTGGGAAGTCCTTGGAATGTCCTCTCAGAAAGGAGGAGTGTACCTGTCGGGCTCTGCAGAACCCAGACAGCCCCGTCACCAATTTCCCAGTGGCCTGGACAGAATGGGCCTCTGGCCTCTGCACTGGTAGACTTTCTAGAGGAATCTGGCCCAGCCTGAGCAATCTCTTTCTGAAAGAAAACACAAGCACAGAGGCTCCCAAAGCTTTGTGTGCCTCAGCTCAACTGCAAAATCCGTCCTGTTCTTTCATGAAAGAAGAGGTTGACCTGTGTTGTACCGGTGCTTGTAGAGAGGGGGCGTGCCCAGGGGGAGATCTGCTCCCAGACAGGTTTCTAACCTCTGTTTTCAGTTTGCCCAAAGTTTTCCATTGCAAAGACTTGTCATAACTAGAAATCCTTATGTATTCTGTGCGCAGGGTCTCTGTTATGGATCTTAATCATTCATCATGTTTTCTTTAAAGTAAAATGAGTTTTCTATGAAAGGAGAAGTAGGAGGTTATTGATTATACATCGTTTATCAAGGAAAACTTCAGTTTGTTTCCATTGGGAAGAAGCGAGGGCAGGTACTTCTTAACTGCCGCAGGACCAGGAGACAGGGAGCTGGTGTGTGTGTGCACGCACAGGTCTCTGTTCAGCAAGACTGTCAGAAATCCAGCATTTGCCAGGACTTCTGAGTCTGGGTTGAGTTTCGATAGCTAAAATTTGCAGACTCTCACGTAGGTAGTTTTAACGTCTTCCTTAATTCTAGTCTCCCTGTCTTTGGCGGCACCATCCCACATCACACTCAGATGGACCCCATCAGATTTCTGTTACCGCTGGGAAAAAAAAATTGTAATGGTTTTGCTTTTGGAATTATTTTGCTGTGTGTACTTCTCAGTTTTCAGTGGGCCCTGATTTCTCTGCTGTCATCGTGTGTCCTCAGGAATTCTTACAAAGCGAGAAAAATCTCACCAGCCTCTCCCCCGCCTCAGCACAAATGTAATGAAATTGTGATGAATGTCAATATCAGCTGTTCATAATGTTGACTTTGTGTTACGGGTTTTAGCCACTTAATTACACCGCTATTAGTTATGGCTTTGCAGTTTTCTTTTCATGTTTTGGAGCTGATAATTTTCACTTTTAAGGCATTGGGTAGTTCTGTAGGCCCAAGAAGAGGCCCAGAAACTGAGTTGCCTTGCTGGAAAAAATGACCCCATGATTTTGACGTCAAGAAACCAAATTGAGGGGCGCCTGAGTGGCTCAGTGGGTTAAAGCCTCTGCCTTTGGCTCAGGTCATGATCCCAGGTCCTGGGATCGAGCCCCGCTTCGGGCTCTCTGCTTAGCGGGGAGCCAGCTTCCCTTCCTCTCTCTCTCTCTCTCTCTGCCTACTTGTTGTGATCTCTGTCAAATAAATAAAATCTTAAAAAAAAAAAAAAGTAAAGAAAAAGAAACCAAGTTGAGATTGGCCTCAGAAAGGTCATTCTGAGAGGTCCATTGCCCAACGGAGGCCCCTCACACAGACACACACTCACTTACACGTGGTCTCACACATGCTCACACTCATCCTACGATGCATGCGTTGGCATAGTTAGAATCTAGTGCCAAACCTAATGGCCATCGCTCTCTAGCCCCTCCCCGCTCCCTGTGGACGGCGCTGTGTGTCGTCTACAGGTCTGGAGAGGAAGTTTGGTCCACGGGTGTCTGGGTTCAGAGGTGTGGAACGAAACCACAGCTGGTGGCCTGCAGTGTGCTGTGCTTCCTTGTGTCCAGGATTCACCGGTTCCTTTTCCTGCAGCTACACGGAGCACTGATGCAGCCCTCGGAGGCTGATGAAGCAGCCAACCTTCCCATTTTAGAGAGAATGAGAAAAATGAACACCAGACGGAAAAAACCACTCCTGGGAGGCTCACCAGAGACGTCCCACAATGGAGCCCCTTCCTAGCTCAGTGTCTGCAACCGTCTGCACGTTCCCAGCGTTTTCAAAGACCTGCCATTTTTAAAAAATTATTATTATTTTTTTTAAATCAGGGATTTGGTAGAGAGAAGCAGAAGGGTGGTGCTGAGTGCTGGAGAGGCAGCCATGGATATGATGCACTTGGTGCCTCTGAGAAGCTCGTGCCCTTACTCAGGGACAGGATGATGGGGGCTGGCGTGGAGGGGGAAGGCAGCTGGCCCTGGGGAGGGCGGGAACACATCCCCCTACCCCCCGCCCCGCCACAGGCAGCTGGGAGCTTGGTGTACAGAGGAACCGAGGATGCTGTTCACACATGCCCGAGCTCGGCCCCTGCCTGAATGGGCCATGCTGAGCCACAGGCGTGGCGGGGATTGAGTCACCATGGCTCTGCCGCTGAAAGCCACCTCCAAGCACCTTCATTCGTGGCTCTGTTTCGAAGGTATCTATGAATTACCTACCTTGTGGCTGGCCGGTCCTGTGCTGGGAGCTGAGGGCCCCGCAGTGAGTGGGAACAGTGTTGCCCCAACCTTAGGAGGCTGTCCTGGAAATGTACACACTGACCATGTGACGACAGGATCCATGGGAGTTATAAGCAAAGAGGGTTCAGGGTTCTGTGTGCCTCCGTTCCTGCCCCTGGAGCATGAGAGGAGGGAGCTGGGTTGTTGGTGGATTTCGGACTTGGTTTGGAATGCAGCCTTTTGGGGAACCTCAGTATACACAACAGAAAAGGCAGAGTTGTTTTGGTTCGATCACTCTCCCTTCTGCGAGTAGTGGACCCTAGTGCTGTATGGAACCAGTTTGAAAACTGGTAGGTGAGATGATCCGAGGAGCCCATGCCGTTCTAGAGTTCTGTGGCTTCTTGATGACAGGTGAGGTCCCTTCCATTCCGAGTTGTCATAATCCTGTGTCTGGAATCCTGAACCATCAGTTGGATCAGTTGGATCGAGGCTGTCATCCTTCTCTGCCTCTGGATGCCAGATCTGTGTCCTGCTTCTCTTTGGGGGATAGGAGGAGCATAAACACCGAGGCTTCCATCCAAGAAGCCTGCCTGCAGGGGAGGAGGGGAAGGGATGATGTGTGGTTGGCTCACTCTGTTCTAGTTCTTCAGGGTGTCTCTCAGTTGGGAGGATTGGCTTGTGCCATTGCCACTGTCATTTTATCTGCCACCTGGACCAGAGCCGCTGAATGCCATCCCCACCCAGAACATCTCAGGGCCCCCTACAGAGCACAGTCAGCCTCATTCCTGGAGCCTCACCCTAGGCTCCTCGCCCAGTCCATTCCTCCTGGTACCTGCCCCTCGCCAAGTCCTGCCTCAGTGGAACCTCTGTGGCTTCCCAAGCTCCTTCCACCCTCCCCCAAACGCTTTCCTTCATAATTCCAAGCCTCTGCTCAAGTACCTTGTCCACCTGGAATGGCTCCTTTCTTCCCCTTCTCTCAGCTGCAGGCTCCAAATTAAGCCCTACATCCTTCCTGGGGCTACCCCAGAATAAGCAGATTTTTCTCTTCTTTGAAATCCCACAGCATTTGGTTGCTGTCTGAAATGCTTTGGCTGTGGGTCACATGGGTCCTTTTGTTGGCAACCTTTTGTGTGGCTGTGACCTGCTTCTCCCATTACCCATAAGCTCTTTGAGGGCAGAGTTTGGATCTTTTAGTTCTTCTGCCCCTTTTCCTGCCCTGTGTTCAGTGAAGATATGACTTGATCAGCCCTTCCAGAATTAGAGCACAAACTGTATTATCTAATTAGAGCATTCTGATTGTTAAAGGTGTCCCAGGGTGAATTGCAGATGTCATTTTTGACCAATAAGAACCCTTGATTTTAATTGGCCCATCTGATGTCAGATTGTGTTTGGCAGCTAGTGTCAGAGACCAAACTAACTGGCTTAAATAAGGCAAGGAGTTGGTTTTCTCTCTTACAACAACCCAAGGCAGATAGGAATTCCAAGGTCAGGTAGGGGTTCTGCAACATCTCAGGCTCTTGTCTTTCTGACCTGTCATCTTTAGCGCATAGTTTGCATTCTCAAGGTACCTTATGGTCCCAAGATGGCGGCTATAGTTCTAGTCCTTGCTTCCACATTTTAAGCACCATGAAGAATGAGGAGGGATGGAATACAGGGTGCCTGCCAGCGGCCTCAGTTCTTCTTTTAAGGTGCCTCACTGATACCCCCACGCAGTAATTCTGCTTATATCTCTTTGACCAACACTTAGTCCCTCTTGAGCCACCACTTCTCCAAGGGAGGCTAAGACATTCAGTTCTTTAGCTGGACATATTTTTTCCCACCACCACTACCCAATCTGAGCGCTTTTACTAAGGAAGAGCACTGGAAGGAATATTGATTGGGTTGGCAGCCAGCAATGCCTGTTGTGGTGGTGAAGAGCACCTGTTGTTTTTGAGGCTCAGGAGGTACCTGTCAAAGAAGGCAGCCGATATTTCTAGTTCATTCTTTGCAATTTTCTGCCAGTGAATCCCAGGACTTCAGTGGTCAGGTTTCTCCAAGATTTCATCCTCAGACAAGTATTTCTTGAATGATTCACCTTGAGTCCCCATGGTCACTGAATGTAACTGGCCTCATAAAGGGGGTGATGGCTGACACCCTTGTCATGGCCAGCTCCTCCTTTAGCACTGAAGAATGGTCCTGGTGTTCTGGATTACTTGAAAGATTTGCTAAAGCAAACTTGGAGCCAGGCCATGACCTCTGTGTTTAAGTCATTGTCCCCAGACTTGATAATGATCATGATATTGATTCCACACAACTTTGGGCTTCAATTTGTCTGTAGGATTTAATGGAACAGCCTGATTATATAAATAAGAATAAATTCTGATTTTCAAAAATAACTCATTTGCTTTTAAAATCACTCTGGTCCATAAAGGGACTCTAAAGGACATTGTAGTTGGACCAAAAAGCACTCATGACTTTATGGCCAGACCTTGTTTATTTCCAATGGAAGACCGTAGTCTTCCAGCCTGGTCTGGTCCTTCATCCCAGCTCACTAGATAAGGCTTTAGCTGGATACCTCTCTTGCTTTTACTGGTGTTCAGGAGGTTCCCTCTGTCTGGAAGTGAGTCCCTTTTTACCCGCCTGTTTTCTGTTCGCAGGGTAGGTTTGGGGAGGTGAGTGTGAAGTATCTTATTTGTGAATCACCATGGACTGTCTCCGGGTTGAAAACATGGGCAGAATCAAGCATGATGGAGACAAGGGACCCTTTATAAATAAGCAGACACTTGGGTGGGCCTGAAAAATCTATCTCTGAGGCCACATGTAAGATCAGGAAGAAGCTCCGTTCTTTGAATTTAGAACTCTCTGTGAAGGTAGAGTTTTGTGGGATTTGCCCACAAAGAGAATTAGAGGGAGCTTTGATTTTGTCCATAAATAGAAAGAGCAAGTTGTCCGTTTCAGGTGATAAAACATCCAAACCAACGTGAACATAAAGAGGAAGGAAATGCTGGCTCATGAAAATGAGAAGTCTAGAACAGGGCTGGCTTCAGGAGCTGTGCTTGAGGACGCCATCATGAGCTCTGGCCTCAGCTGCCCTCTGCCCTTGCCAGCCATACCTTCCTCCCTGGGTGGGTTTATCTTCAGCTCAGCTTCTTGTGGGCTAGTCATATGACCATCACTATCCCAGATCTGACTTCCTCAGATTGTATTAGGAGGAGAGAAACATTTTCCTTTCCCAGACATTCTCATCCCTGTGTCCTGTGCACACTGGTTCTGACCAAATGGGGGTGGGGCCCGCCTTTGATCTAGTCACTTTGGGGGGTTTGCCCATGTCAAAATGAGGCTCCTTCCCAATGCAGGGTGGTCCCAAAGAGCTGGAGACCATGCAGGTCCAACATCCAGAAACTCTAGGGAGTGAAGTCGGGATCTAGAATGGCCAAGAGGTTTTATGGGGCTGTTGGGGCTGCAGCACAAAAGCTGTTATTTCAGGCTAAAGTTGACGGATTGTTAGAGTGTGCTCAGTCCTCGTTAGCGATGTTCACCCATTCACCCCACACACCCATCTCATGCAGTCTTCTTGGGACTCATTCCCATGAGCATCCTTGGCCTTGGTAGACCCAATGAGGTCATGGGACTTGTCTAAGGCCCCATTGTCTATAAATAGTGGAATCACAACTCCTGCCTGGGGCTGGTGAGGTACGGTTTGTCCCTGGTCCCCTGAGCTGCGTTGCACACTGGAAGAAGAAGGCCTGTCTGTGTTCTGGAGCGGAGGTTTGACCAGGGCATGACCTAGGTGACTCCAAGGTCCCTTTAGGTTCTGAGTTTGTGATTTCAGGAAAGATGGAAGGTCTAGACTTAGGTGGGGGCTCAGCTGAGAGGATCTTGCAGAAGCACTCTCCCCGAGGAAAGTTAGAGGGTAGGCTACATGAAGGGACATCTTAGACCAGAGAATGTCCTTTGTGATGGGCCAGGGAAGGTGTCCTGAAGCCGGATCTCAGCTGCAGGACACATCCTCTTCCTCCTCAGAACAGGAAGCCCTTCACGTCGAGGCTGCTCCCATATCTTAGCCAATAAAAAGTAAATGTGATTTTCACTGGCAACAGGGACCCTGACTTGCCAGACCCTATCTCTGAGTGCCTGGGAGTAAACAGGCAAGGCCATAGGATCACATCTCCATTCTGGTCCTTCAGGGAATGGGGAAATACATCAGGGCTTCCTGGCACCAGACACAAAATTGGGAGTATTTTTATGCGATGTTTTTACAGTGACTGTCATAACCGGCAATATTCCTAGAACTTACTAGGGATAATCGTAGTTTTATTTCATCCCTGTAAAAGTCTGTTGTTTAGAGTAGCATGTAATATTCTATAAATTTCCATATAAGCTCTACCCTTCCATTCTGCACATGGGCCAACTTATAGCTTCAGCTGATGACTGAGGACACTTTGGCTTTATTTACTAAAGTAGTCCTTCTAAATTGGGGAAAATTAAATTCAATCTGAGCCAGTTCAACTCAGCTGAATTTTATTGAGCTACGAGCCTTGCACAGTTTTAGACTAGGGGATGTAAAGTTAAATAAAATAGAGTTCCTGTCTTCAAGGATGTTCCAATGAACTGTTGCTCAAAACAAACTACCCCGACACTTACTGGTTCAAAGCAACCTGTTTATTTTGCTCTCAGTTTTGTGCATTAGGAATCTAGAAAGGGCTCAGTCGGGCCGTTCTTCTCTGGTGAGTGTGTATGGGGTTGCGGAGGCTCAAGAATTCCCTCCCGAGAGGGCCTCCTTACTCACGCCTTTCGGTGCCATGATGCTTTTCCACCCATCTCTCGCTACATAGTATCTTGTTTCTGGGGCCTCTCCCCATGGCTTGGACTTTGTGCAGCATGGAGGTCTTAGGGTAATTGTCCTTCTGATGCGGTGGCCAGCTTCCAAGAGGCAAGAAGTAGAAGCTTTGAGGTCTGCTAACGGTCCTATCTCAAACCGACAGGGCCTCACTTCCGCCATCGAGCGGAAGCAGTCAGAAGGCACAAAGCCCAGCCCCGTAGCCCACTTCCAAGGGAGGAGGAGGAATTCCACGTCCTGGTGGGGGAGGGGCAAGGTCACCGCTCAGCCAAGCACGTGCAGTGGACAGATTGCGGCAGCTGTCTTTGGTAAAATGAGGTCCCGCAACAAGGGCGTCAAAATGTGCAATTGAGTAAATTATAAGGCAGCATAATAACCACAACAGTGAACACACCAGCAAGTCAAAAGAGGGGACAGGGTAATGGGCTCTCCAACCGGGTGGGGAGGGGGTCAGGGTCAGAGAAGGAGGCAACCCAGCTGGGTTTTGAAAGTTGAATAGTTGGTGCATTTCAGGGAGAGGGAATAGTATGGATGAAGGCATGTGATAGGGTCCTCTGAGGGTTTACCCGGGAACACCTCCACACTTGTATTTAATTTTAGTTGGGTTTGTTTTATTTCTCTGTGTGTGTGTATGGATATGGGTATATACGTGTGTGCATATGTGTTTATCTATATATAAAAATATATACCCATATCCATATATATATATATATATATATATATATATATATATTTTAAGATTTTATTTATTTATGTATTAGAGAGAGAGAGTACAAGCAGGCAGAGCGACAGACAGAGGCAGAGAGAGAAGCAGGCTCCCCACTGAGCAGGGAGCCTGATGCGGGACTCGATGCCAGGACCCCGGGATCACAACCCGAGCACCAAGCTGAAGCCAGCCACCTAACCCACCGAGCCACCCAGTCGTTCCTATTATTTTTCTTTTAACCAGAGACCCCAGTTCAGGCTTTCTCTCAGCAGCTGCATCCTGAGTACCTCACGTATGCCAGAGTGTTCTGGGTGCTACGGCTATGATGGTGAAGAAAGTAAAAGTGCGGAGCAAGAGAGACTGTTGGTGAACTTCAGGTCTGTGATGTAGACCAGCGGTAAACTAGTGAACTTTGCAGTCCGCCGTGTGATTTGGGGTTGAGACTGCAGGGGATGCTGTTTTAGTCAGGACAGCCGGAAGACCTCCGGGGAGGGGACCCTTGAGCAGAGGTGAGGGGTTTGGGCAGAGAGTTCCAAGAAGAGCGAGCAGCTGGGGTGTGAACCGCTTTGGTGTCAGTCTTGCGCCTCACACTGCGGTTCTCTCTGCGAGGCCGCCTTCCTGCACCCTAAGCTCCAGGAGGTCACACGGCTGCAGTGGGCATGGGACCCCTGTCCTGTGCTCTTCTGCCTGCTCTGAGCTCAGAGGAGGGCGGCTGCCGGTGGGGGATGGCCAGCGTCCGGGCCTTGATCCCCAGCACCCCGAGGTTTCTCAGGGTGCTGAGCCGCCAGCCCTATAACCAGCCGCCCTCCCCTCTGCTGTTCCTGGCATCGGGAGGTTTGTTTTCACTTAGGGAGAACCTGGCCTCAGCCACGGCATCAGTGCTGTTCCCAGGAAGCTGGCCCTTTCCCAAGAAGAGGAATGTGGGGCAGCACTCTGGCTAATAAGGAAGTGTGGCTGGAATTCCAGAGCGGGAAGGATGACTCAGAGTGAGGCGCAGAGCGGGTTCCCTCGCGGCTCATCGGGAGTGAATGCGCGCGCGCGCGCTCATTCATTCCCCAACAGGTCCCGAGCCCGTGGGTGGAACCGTAGCGAGGTGCACGTTCCGCTCTCCCACCTGCTAGCCGTGTGCGTTCAGCAGGGTGTTTAGCCCTTCTGAGCCTTTGTTTCTTCGACTATAAAACGGGAAAATGGGTATGACTTCTCCGAGTCAAGTAGATGAGAGGAGAAGGAACCTCGGGTCAGGATTGCTGAGTTTAGCAAATGAAAAGGGTGCCAAGGAGATTTTGAATGTCGGATAAACAAGGAGCGCTTTTTACCGTACCTGAGGTCCTAAATATTGCATGCTTCTCTGATGTTAAGTCTTAGTCTTAACTGTGCATTTGGTATTTTAATTGGCAACCCTGCCTGGGGATAAAGATGCAAGGCGGGGCAGGGGAGGGATGCTTGAGTTTGAGGAGCACCTTCTGGGGGGGTGGGGACGGGCATGAGGAACAGAATGGCAGTGCAGGGCAATGTGACTCCCGTCAGAGGTACAGACTGTGTGCTGTGGAAACACAGACAACCCCCTTTGGGCTCTTAAAAAAAAATCCAGACCTCCTCCCTTGCGGAATGCTGGCATGCTTATTGAACATACCCAGTGACTGTGCAATTAAAGCCACGAGAGCACAAAATCCAGGCCCATTAGATGAGGTGGAGAGTTCACGTTCACTTTCCATCTACTAATCTGGGAAAATGAATTCTTTTTCTTCCCTCTCAAAGCACAAGGTGATCTTTGTTGATCACGAAACAGGCAGTCTATTTCTCCCTCTCATTTTCTATAAGCCATTTTAAAATGAAATGAAATTAATTTGGGGGAAAATCCCATTGTTCCCTGACTTTGTGGAATGTGCATCTCGCAGATAAAATGCTAATAATTCATTATTCTGCTTCCCTGGAGATCTAGAGGTAAATTTGCCACATGCCACCCAGGGATCTCATAGGAGACACACAATTAGAGTCTTTGCTTCCAAACTAAAATTTACCCAAAGCTGCAAGCATCGATATACTGGGGGGGGGGGGGGGGGGGACAGGTTGCAAATATTTTTAAAAAGGTGCTACCTGCCAGACACATTCTTATCTTCCCTTGCAAATGAATGGCCTCATATTGAACATGGTCTGATCTGCATTCCTGAAGTCTCCCTCTTCTCTCCCAGACATAGAAGGGGACATTTTAGATTGAGGGGGTGGTTGGAAAGGCCTGCAAACCTGAAGACTGTTTTTGGAGTCCTCTGTTTGCTTTCAGTGAGGTTTGAGTTGGCCCTTGGTCCACAGTGAGGAGTGGAGGGGAGGCGGAGGTAAGGGTTTATGCTGGTGGGATTGGCATGGGGGAAAACCTGGACCTGGGGCCCAGCGGGGGAGGAGGGAGGATGCATCATGGAGATAGGAAGCATTACTCAGTTACCGGATTCATAGCTCATTTTAACTGATGAGCTGGCGACCAGGCCCTGTGCTAAGTGCTTTTCACACTGAATCTCTTCCATCTCTACCCACACCTCATGCAGTATGGGCCCCGGGTTCCCATTTTACAGACTGGAGACCCGAAGTGTAGGGCTAGTAAGCAGCCTTGGGCCTTCTGATCGCTGATGCAAAGGCCTGGAGCTTAAGCACCGTGTTCTGCAGCATTTTGCCATCAGACTTTCTCCTGTAGGAGTGTCCCCTTTGCAGCAGGGACTTCTGTTTTCTCTGCCTGCTGTCATGGTGGAGGGTTGGCCTGGGCTCTAATGACTGGTGCATGTGAGCTGAGCAAAATCATGGGACCTCCCTAACGCATCGGCCTCCTTCCTCCTCAGTAGATGATGGGTCCAGCCCAGTTAGTAGGAACCCTTTCTTGAACTGAACTTCTGTGTCCTACAGCAAACCATTTTGTCTCACTGACCTCTGTTAGTTGATTGGTTAATTCTTTCAATAAATATCTACCTCGTGCCAAGGATATGCCCCAGATACACTGGTGAATAAGTAGCAGGTTCCTGCCCTTGCAAAGCTTGGGGTCCAGGGGACAGACAGCCGAGTAAGTAGGCTTTTATGGTGGTACGGGGAAAGAAGGCTATTATTAGGAGGGAGACACATGTTTGGGATGGTGGGGTCAGTTGAGGCTCTGGTGGAGGAAGGGACATTTAAGGTAATAGTTGAAAGATGTGCAGGAGTTGGCTAGGCTTAGAGGGAACAGTTTGTGCGAAGGGAGGGCACACATGGAACGCTTGGGGAATCCAGAGCTGTACTGACTGTCCAGACAGAGGGTAGAGTGCAGTGGTGGGCAGAGGGGTGGTGCCCAGCCTGGAGGGGGAGAACCTGCGGAAATAGAGCAGAGCTACATTGTGCAGGACCTTAGAGGGCCCTGGCAAGAATTTGGTGTTTGTTCTCATAGCAGTGGGCAGACAGTGAAGCTGAGGGTTGCCCTGGTCAGCTACCCAGGTTGTGTCCTGCACAAGGGTGCCAACTAAGGGGGTGACTCTCAGCTCAACAAGGTATGGGCCCCAGTACAGGTATGTGGCTGCCTGGAGGAGGGCACTTTTTGCTCATTCTTATCAAGAAGCCTTAAGGGCCGATGCCATCCTCGGTATCAGGAGAGTGATGTGATCAGATTCATGTTTTTAAGCCTTTTCTCTGGTTGTGGAGTATGTTGGGTGAAGGATCAGGCCTGGGGAGGAGACTGGCCCAGGGTGGTGGGAGAGATTGTAGGCAGAAGTGGTTGTGATGGGAGCCTGGGGAGACAGCTGGAATGGAGAGAAGGAAGTAACAGAGGAAGCATGTAGCCTGTGGGAAAGACCTGGTTCTCATTGCCTCCTGTGAGTGAGTGAAGTGAGGAAATTCTTTCAGAAGCAGCAATACTAAATCTTTGAGGAACTCAGCCAGGAGGCTAAGCGTTTTGCCCCCAGGCTACTAAGAGAGCCAGAGTTTAGGTGTGGTCTCAGCTCTCCAGCTCAGGCTCAGATGTTTGATCCAACTGCGGGAGGCCCGTGGAGTGAGGGCGTGTGGCCGCCTGGCCAGACTAGAGGCCAAGAGTCAGGAGACCCGAGAATTCAGCTCTCAGACTACTCAACTGCATTTCCAAAGGGCATTCACGCTGCCTCTCTTTCATTATACCCCAGTCCAATCCGCTGTTAAAGTGCCTGGCTCTGTGCCCAGCACTGTGGGCGATACAAAGCTCTCAGGCACAGTCTCAGCCCTAAAGGAATGCGCCCATGGGGCCGTCATGAGTAGACAGGCCACCATCGAAGACGACCCAAGAGGTGCTCAGAGAATATTCCAGATGATCAGTGTGTAGGCGGGTAGAGCACAGTGGATATTGATGTGGGATCTGGAGTCAGACAGAACTGGGTTCAAGTTCTAAAAACATTTCCTAACTGTGATCCAAGACAAGTCACAAAACCTCTCTGAGCCTCAGTTTGCCCACTGATAAAATGGGGGAGAGTAATACTTAAGTGGTTTGCTTTAAGGATTAAATTCAAGGCCTATAAAGTGCTTAGCATAGGGTCTACATAGGGTAACCATTTTTTTTTTAAAGACTTATTTATTTAGGCTAGAGAGAGAGAGAGAGAGAGAGAGAGCAGGAGCAGGGGCAGGGGCAGAGGGAGGAATTCTCAAGCAGACCCCTGCTGAGTGTGGAGCCTGATGTAGGGGCTTGATCCCACAATCCTGAGATGATGACCTGAGCTGAAATCAAGAGTTGGTTGCTTAACCGACTGAACCACCCAGGCACTCTGAGGATAACCATTTTTAATAATTAATTGGGATAGGCTAATTTATTTCTGCATTTTTGGTGTACGGTTTTGAGAGTTTGGACAAATGTGTAGAGTCAGGCAATCAGAACCACAAATAAGATCTAGACTATTCTATTAACCGCCCCTACCCCAATTCCCTTGCCTTATCCCTTTGTAGTTAAGCTTTTCCTATACTTTTTAAAAAGCTTGTGGTAATTTGTTATCTCTTAGTTTTTGTAACAGCTTTTTTGAGATATGATTGACATACCATCCAACTCACCTGTTGAAAGTATACAATTCAGTGCTTTTTAGTGTACTCACAGAGCTGTTCAGGTTTAGGACCCCTTCATCACCCCCAAAGGAAGCCCTGTGCCTTTAGAAATCACAGGCCGTTCCCTCTACCTCTGCCTTCCTCCCCTGCCCCAGCCCTTGGCAACCACTCGTCTACTTTCCGACTCTATGGATTCACTTATTCCGGACATTTCATACAAACAGATTCCTATGCGATCTGGGCTTTTGTCGACTGGCTTACTTACTGAGCAGCCTATTTTCAAGGTTCATCTGTTTGTAGCATGGATCTGTACTTTATTCGTTTTCACTGATGAATAATGTTCCATGGCATGGCTGTGCCATATTTTGTTTCTTGTCAGGATAGGCGTTTGGGTTGTTTCTGCTTTTTGGCTGTTACCAAGAATGCAGCTGTGAACGTCGGCGCACATGTTTTCGTGTGGAATTCCTGGGTCACAAGGTAGCTGCGTGGAAAACCTTTCTAGAAACTTCCAGGCTCTTCTGCACGGGGGCAGCACCATTTTATAATTCCACAATCAGCATGTGAGGGCTCCTCGCTCTCCCCATGTGTTAATATCCATATTTTTGATCACAGCCATCCTAGTGGGTATGAAGTGTTATCTCTACGTATCGCCACATACGTACCCTTAACCCCTGGCCACCCTGGCTTACTTTCTGGCCCTCTTGTTTGGCCTTTTCTGGAATGTGTGAGCTGTAACCATGAGTTCTGAAGGCAGATGCCTAACTGACTGAGCCACCCAGGCATCCCACCGTTCATGCTTTCTTTCTCTCTCTCAAATAGTCTTTAAAAAAATAAATAAAATATCCTTTATTTCATGAAATGGTGGTGTTTGGAGTGCCATGTGGTGCTACACAGGCTGCTGACTGTTCATCTCCAGGGCCACTATCCACCCAGGTAGACTACCCTGTACTCATGGCTTCTGATCCCCCCTGCAGGGCCCTGATGAGATAGGAGATGTTAGTTGAAGTTTCGGAGCTTTTAAAGCTCTTATGTGACAGAATCACAAAGTTGGTGTCCATGTTGTTGATCTATAGCTATTAAGAGATATTACTTCTCTAAAATTCCTTCCTTCCTTCTTTGTTTCCTTCTGCCCTCCCCACTCTCTTCATCTGCTTCCTTTCCTCCATTTCCCCTCCTTCCCCCTCTGCTTTGGTCATTCTCTCCCTTCCTTCCATAAATACTAGATTACCTGCAATAGACCAGATGCTATTCTGGAATACAGCAGGAAACAAAATCAAGAAAAGCCCCTGCCCGCAGTCTAGTCCAAGGCACAGAGATAAATAAAACCAGTGACATAAAAATATATATATATATATATAAATATATATATAAATAAAACCAGTGACATAAAATAGTATGCTATGTGAGGTTAAGTCCTACAGAGAAAAATACAGTGGGGAAAGCCTCACCGAGAGAGTGGCATTTTAGCAAAGACTTTCAGAGAAATTAGGAAAGGGCTATAGAGATAATGGAGGAAGAGCTTCCTAGGCAGTGTGGATAGTCCATGCAAAGGCCCTGGGGCAGGAATGTGCTTGGCATGTTTGAAGAGTAGTGAGGAGTCCGAGTGGAGTCAGTTGAGCAAGGGGAAAGTGTAGATGAGTTCAGACAAGTAATGGGGGGGTGGGAACCAGACCTTGAAAGGTCTCAAATAATGGTTCTCAAAATGTCATCTCAGAACCAGCCCAGACCTGCTGAATCAGAACCTCTGGGGGTGGGATCCACAACCTTTATTTGAACCAGCTCTCCTGGGAGATTTGATGTGAGAGCTACTGCTATCAAACACCTAGGCTACACATGACCGTCCCTGCACAGACTGTTGTTCCTCTGGTATGTGGGCTAAGACAGAAGGGGCAGTCATCCTTGACGTGATCTCCTGACCTCAAAAAAATGCCATCCTCTTAGTGTCTGGAAGTTGACGTTCACATTGATGGGAAAGGTCAAATGCTGGGACTGGGCTTAAACCGATGTTGGATGGCTGTAAGGAACAGAAGGTAGGAGGCAAGGAGGCAGGGGCTCATGCCCTGGAGATGGGATCACTGACTATCAGAGAGAGGGCCTGAGGACTCCCGGTCCTGGCCTCCAATTTGTCAGAGAAGATCAAAGGGAGAAATGAGTCCTAATTAGATCCATGTGGAATTCCTGTGGGTTGTCTGGGCTTGTAGGCACCTGCTCCTTCTCAGGTTGTACCCATAGGCTCAGAGCTTTGTGATGCCCAGAGAACACCGATGTTGGGTTGTAATAGAGGGTGTTGGTTGTGTCAATGTAGGGGTGTTGTGATATAGGGAGGTGTGAGGGACAGTGGTGGTGCAGGTAGGCATGGGGGACACTGGCAACGTAGGCAGACATAGGCAATGTTGGTGGTACAGAAGAGCATCAGAAAGAGATGGGAGGGGCGCCTGGGTGGCTCAGTGGGTTAAAGCCTCTGCCTTCGGCTCAGGTCATGATCCCAGGGTCCTGGGATCGAGACCTGCATTGGGCTCTCTGCTCGGCAGGGAGCCTGCTTCCTCCTCTCTCTCTGCCTGCCTCTCTGCCTACTTGTGATCTCCGTTTGTCAAATAAATAAATAAAATCTTAAAAAAAAAAAAAAGAAAGAAAGAAGCAGGAGCTGGTTGGAGGCGGGGGGGAAGAAGACACACCTCATCAGAGGCTTTGAGGGACCAGGGTATGAACCATTTGAGGAGTGGCAAGAATTTTGTTGGGCTGAAACTGAGCCAGTGGGATAGGTACGAGGGTCAGATCAGAAAGGCCTCAGATGCCTAGCACTGGGGACTCTCACCTTTGTCAGGGAAGCCACCCAAGTCCCAGGTGCCCATTTCCTTTTGGGTGTTTCCAGGCTTTTCCAGGCTCCTTTCTTGGGTCAGCACCTCCCACCCTTCCCAGCCAGCGCTGTCAGTCCTGTGAGAGCTCCTGCTCCATATAGAACCCCAACCCGACTTCTTTCAAAACAGTCAGAACAAGCAGACCCTCCACCACTAAGTCAGGGAAGACTTGACTATATGAGCCCAGTCATGTGGACCTCCTGGCTCTTTTCCAAAGAAGCAAGAAACAGAGGTTGAGCCCTTCAAAGGAATTCTCTCCATCAGCCATTGTGTACCTGGCTTTTTGAAAAAGGAAAAATACCTTCCTTGCTTATTTTAGAAGAAATAGATGTCCATCAGGGAGACATTTTGAGCATTTTTACATAAGCAATAACAGAAAAAATTGAAGGGACCCACCATGTCACCATCTAAAGTGTTAACAATGGGTATATTTTTTCCAAATGTTTTTATGTGTCTGATATTTTCCTTATAAAATAGTACATGTTCTGCACTCACCTGACTATGAACATCTGTACAGGTCATTGATACCCCTTGACAGCATCATTTAAGCTAGGTGTACCATGCTCTGTCTTACGGTCAGTTCCCTAATATTGAACATTTAGGTTGTATCCCAGTCTTTGATTCTGTAAACAGCTCTGTAGTGAATTACCCTGTAATACAGCTTTTTGCATGTGATTGGTTATATCCTAAGGATACGTGGCTAACCGTGGGATGGTGGGGCGGGACCAGGCAGCTCATAAAAAGCCTTGAGTGCCTGCCAGTGAGATTGCCGTGACAGTCACTGAGGTTAGAGGGAATCTTGTAAACGCTATCTCCTTTCTCTACACCTGTCCTAATGCAGCTGATGGAGACAGGACATGCCAGGCAGATAGAAAAAAAATACCCCTTTTATTACTAATAAAGACTAGTTTGGAGAACATGGCCTAGATATGCAGTAACAACGACCTTCCTAATCCTAGACCCCGCAACAAATCAGGTGTAAGTTCCTACTCGTGGGCCATGTAGGAAAACTGCAGCCCCCCCCCCTGGAAAGCTATGGCAATGCTGGAGGTCAGCAGAATGCTGGCTTCCTAGAGGCAGCTGGCGTCCAGGGAGAAGGTGAGCCGAGGGGCTGAGCCATGCCAGCTCAGCTCTCCAGGCAAACTCAGCAACCAGATGACTCATTCCAGCTCCCCAGGGAAGGAGTGCGTAAGGGAGTGAGAAAAGCCAGGAGTGTTATACAAATGGATGTTCCCCCCACAAGGCAGGAAACAACCATAAAGGGCAATAAGTATTCTCTGATAATTATTATTAAAATGACAGCTAATTTGTATTGCTACTATGCTAGGCTTTTTACTTGCATCCTTTCCTTTGATCCTTCTAACAATGAAGTAGATATTCTGGCCTTTTTTTTTTTTTTTTTTGTAAATGAGGTTTAGAGGATTAAGCAGTATGTCCCAAATCTCCTAGCTGGGACTGGAAGGAGCTGGAATTTGGACCCAGGCCACCTGACTACAGAGACTATACTGTCCCAGCAGTTAGTAATCTGTCTCTCACCATCAGCATCATCTGACTTTTGAAAGGTTGACACGCCCTCCACGTAGGGGGAAGAGTCAGCTGAGAGCCAGACTGGCCTGCTTATCAGGGTCCCCAGGTTGAAATGGCATACCCCTTATACATTCCGTAGACCTTCTGACCAGCCCTGTTCCCATGAAATTCATTAATTGCTTTGGAAAGAACCACTTAACCAAGTGTCCTAAATTACGACCAGCAGCGATGATGACGACTGTATACAGAGGGGACCTTGACAAGTGTCCTTGCTTCAAAGAGGACTGGGAGAGACACACGATGTGCGGTTTCTGATGATTCCAATTTATCTGGGGGAATCTCAGCAACTCATTAAGGATTTGCTTTGATTTAAGAAGAATATAATGAATCTGTTAAAGAAATATTTTTTTTTAATTAGGGAAAAACGTGTATTTGGGGGCGGTGGGTGAGAACACTAATTATACTCTTAACTGTGCCTGTGGCCCTTTAGGGTAAACTCTAAGGAATTGGGTAAAGAAAGAGAAACTGAGTTTTTCTTTAAGTGGTTTTCCCTCGTTCCAGGCAATTCTCCAAAGAACAGTCACCTCTGCTATAACCCATTTTCAGTTTTAACTGCCTTACGAGCAGAAGCTAGGCTGGTTTTCTTTTTTCTTCTTCTTTTTTGAAAGCAAGCAGTTTTGGTGTTTCTTTAATTATATGTTCTTATAATTCTTAAAATTCTTTTATTCTTCAAACATTGGCTACGATATATCAAGAAACTTACAGACCTTGATGTTTATGCATTAGTATATCTGATTAAAAATGTTAGTGGGGAATTACAGGGTACTGATAAAGAACATGGATTCTGGAGTCTGAGTTCCTGAGGTCCATGATTGGCTCTACCTTTTACTAGCTGTGGCTTTGGCAAGTTACCTAGTCCCTCTGTGCTCTGGTTTCCCGTCTGTAAAATGGGGATAATGCACCCGCATCGTACACCTGATAGGAGGATTCGTTGACTCTTCATCAGAGTAGGCTAGCTTCTGCTCCTTATGCTGCTGTAACAGACAAATCCGAGAACTCAGAGGTTTGCCACAACCAAAGTTTATTTCTTACTCATGTGAAGTCCTCCAAAGGTCTGGATGACTCCCAACGCAGCTGCCCTCGGTGTGTTGGCTCAACACACTTGCGCCTGCTTTGGTGTTACCGCCCCTCTGTAGCTATGTCCTTGCACGCTCGCTTTTGCGAAGAAGACAGATTACCGGGAATTATGTACTGGCTCTCCAGCGCCTCAAAGGACGGTGACGCAAGTCACTCTGCTCGCGTTTCATTGGCCAGAGCAAAGTGCATGGCCGTGCGTAAATTCAAGGTAGCAGAAGTGGCCCCGAAGGCCAAGAATAGGGTGAGTTGCGCTGTGTCTGCCACCGTAGGAATAGTGCTTGTTAGCACAGTTCAGGTCGTCATCATCATGCTGGCAGCACAGGTTGCTGTGATAAGGAAGGAAGGGAATAGAAATACAGTGTTTGCAGAGCTTGATACAAAGTAACTGTGTTGGGATAGCCAAACAAGGGGATGGTACCAAGCTTGCCTGAACTTGCTCATTGGCAACATGGGAATAGTAATACCTCTTAGAGATTTTCAGAACGCGTATGTGGACACTTAATACGCAAACACCCAAAAGTTCTTGCTTTTTTCCTTTTTCCTTTTCTGTCCACCTGCTTCATAATTCTATCAGATTTTGATCCTGATCTAGCCGTCGGGAAACCACTTGGGTGGCTTCACTCCTTCCCAGGCTCCCAAGGTTGTTGAGGTAGGTAAGTGGAGGTAAACCTCGTAGCTGCTTGGTAAAGTCTGGTGTCCATTGCCCTCCCCCGTCCCCTCATGTCCTCTCTTTGATAAAGAACTGTTCCCCTGATGGGGTGGAATTCCAGACATCAGGAAGGGAGGTGTTTTGTGATCTTGGGTGGATCCAACTGGGCACTGATCTCAACGGGTAACCATCCAATCCACCTGCTGTCATGAATGGACCCAGCCCAGAGTAAAAGGTTAGATTTCCCTCACGGGAGAGTAGCAGCCACAGAATGTGACCACCTGCAAAGGAGGGCTGGCTGTCAATGACCGTTTCATCCTGGGATCGACTGACGGTCGGCCTCGGTGTCCACCTTCTTTCTCTTTGAAACCAGTTGGTTGGCCACTCCTTGCTCTGTGCCCTGTTTGAACCTCTGTCAGTATCTGTTGGTGAGCCTGCGGGAGGAGACCTGGATCTCCTGCATCTTGGCCATCCAGACACTAGCACACAGTAGGCAGTGAGCAGATGATCGCTGGATGAATAATTAAGGGAGGAAATCAGGGACCTTGCAAATGACTATTTTCCAAAGAAAACTTCTTACATAAGCTCTTTGGATATGAGTCCCCTGCGAAGGGAAGAATGAATATTTTTGTCTTCTAATGTCTTTAAAGGAAAAAGAAAGGGAAAGGAAGTAGGAAAGGAAAAGCCTACCACCAGGAAGACTGCAGCGGACCATGGGAGGCTGGGAAAAGGTTCAGGCTTGGGGGAAAAGCTCACGGCAATTGATTAGTCATGTCTGCTGGGAGGGGTGAAATGCTGGGAGGGGGCAGCATTTTCCACCTGACAGGTGCCATCTCTCTTAAACCCTTAACTAGTGACCAAATTAGTGAAAAGGCAGCTTAAACAGTGAAGTATGGCCTTTTCTCCAACCTTTAATTGGGTTATTTAGCAAATGTGTTTTACTATTAAGATGAAAATGGGGTGGAAAATAGACTTCATTTTCTAATCCATCTTGAGTATATAGTGGTATGCTATCAACAGAAAGTATTTTTTTAATGAACGAGAAGGAAAGCAACCCCCTATATCGGAATGACTCGTGATTCTTTCTGGCTAGAAAGGGATTTGATGGCAGTCCTGGGGACAGGGAGGAGAGACATTGCTTGCACACCAAAATCCTCCTAGGGGGTGGGTCAATGTTCTGGGTAATCCTTGGCTTTAAAATCAGAACACCTGGGGCGCCTGGGTGGCTCAGTGGGTTAAGCCTCTGCCTTTGGCTCAGGTCATGATCCCAGGGTCCTGGGATCAAGCCCCGCTTTGGGCTCTCTGCTCAGTGGGGAGCCTGCTTCCCTTCCTCTCTCTCTGCCTGCTTCTCTGCCTACTTGTGATCTGTCTGTCAAATAAATAAATAAAAATCTTAAAAAAAAAGTCAGAACACCTATGTTTTCCTCCCAACTTTATCTTAATTGAAAATTTTCAAACCTACAGAAAATTTGAAGGAATAGGCAAATGAATACCTATATACCCTTTATCTCCACCTTGATTCCCCAGCAGTGAGCATTTGGTACCTTTCCCTGCCCTCCCTCCTTTGCCCTCCCTTTACACACCCACACTCTTCTGTGTTGCTGAACCATTTAGTGTCAGCCAGCGAGACACTTTACCCCTAACCGTGACTCCCAGTGTTTCAGTTGCATTTCCTAAGAATATGGGTATTCTCGTATATAATCCCAAGACCATTATCACAATAAAGAGATCTAACATAATATTATCACACATCCCCAAATTAATATTAATTCAGTAATACCATGCATTATTCAGTCCTTATGTAATTTTCCTCCAATGTCCCAAGAATGACTTTTGTAACTTTTTAAGAACATAGAAAGCAAATGCATTACATTTGGCTGCTCTATCTCTTTAGTCACCCTGCCTTTTTTTTTTTTTTTTTAAGATAGGGAGCGGGGAGGGACGGAGGGAGAGGGAGAGAGAGAATCTTAAGCAGGCTTCATGTGTGGAGCCTGATGTGGGGCTCGAACTCACAACCCTGAGATCATGACCTGAGCCAAAATCAAGGGTTGGACACTTAACCAACTGGAGCCACCCAGGCGCCCCTCTTTAGTCCCTTTTAGTCTAGAACAGCTCCCCTGCCTTTCTATGTTTTCATAAACGACCGTTCTTGAAGAAAAACAGACTACTTGTCTTGTAGAATGTGCCCCCTTCTGGGTTTGTCCGATGGCTTCCTCATGGTTATAAGGAAATGAAAGATGTTTGGCAGGAATAGCCACAGGCATTACTGTGTGCTTGTTAACTGTGTCCTTTTGGGAGCACATAATACTTGAATGCCTTACAGTTGGAGACACTGTTAGATCTCTTGGTTAAAGGTGGTGACGACAAGATCTTCCCATTGTAAAGACATATTTTCCCTTTGTAGCTATTATGGGATCCGTGAGTGATACCTGGAGAGCATGTGAACATCCTGTTCTCCAACTGTCTTTCTCCCAGAAGTCTTTGCATCTCTTGCCAATCCTTACCTGAGCTGGTTGTTATGCTGAGGATTGCAAATTGCTGGTTTGCTAATTCTGTTGTTCCTTCCACATTGATTAGCGTGCATTCCCAAAAACCCGTGGGTTGATTACTTACCCTCTTTGAGCTTTATCCTACTTATCTATATAAAGAGCATAATAAGAGAGTTCATATAAAGATTAATCTTGAAAATGAGTATGAAAGAACCTTGTGTCACACGTTTGATAATTGAAAAGAATTACTGTTATTTACATTCTAGGAGAAAGTGCCTCAAATAAAATGAATGCACTTACCCAAGTTGGTGGTTTCTTGAGGAAGATGAATAAGAAGCACATAAACAGTTCTGTTCAACAAATATTTATATGCTTCCGCTGTGTGTCTGACACAGTACCAGGCATGGAGAAAAATAACCCAGGGCCCTGAATTAATTCAGTGCCTAGGGGGAGAGAGCACAGACTCAGGTCTGCCTGACTCCAAGCCCAGCCCCCTTTGCACTAAACCCAGGAAAGAAAAGGATGGCAGGGAGCCTCTCCAGTGAGCTGTTTGAGCTGCACTGTGTTTGTCTCTCAGCGTGCTGGGCACAGCCATTGCTATGATGAGGCTAGGTAGTGGAATTCCAAGCCAGCCAACTCCTGAACCCACCATTCCCGGGACCCAGGAAACACAGCCTGCCAGGAGCACTTGACTGAGCCTTGCATCATCTCCTGCACGTGTGGACCTGAGCTGGCTATTTGTTCTCAACTCAGATGTTGTTGGGATCCAGGAGTGCTCCCCACAAGGGAGGACACAGCTGATCAATGCCATCGGCTTGGAGTTTGTCAGAGTTGGTGCATTTCCCTTCTTGTGTCTCCAGTCGGGCTGCTTGATGTCTGTTCCCTCAGGAGGCATCTTCCCTCAGCTCACAGAGAAATGGGAGCTGGGCAGTTGCTGCTGTGGCTGGCATCTATGGCTTTGTACCAAGAAGGTGTGGTCACTACAGAGACTGTGAGGTGAAAGCCTGTCTGGGTGGGTCAATGAGCACCGGAGAAAGAGCTTATTCTTTTTTATCGCTGTGTAATATTCCTGTGAGTGTGTGTGTGTAATATATACACCACTCTTCTTTATCTGTTCATCTATTGATGGATGCTTGGGCTGCTTCCGTATCTCAGCTGTTGTAAATAATGCTGCAATAAACATAGAGGGAGCATGTATATTTCTGAACCAACATTTTCATTTTCCTTAGGTAAAGGTAGGAATTCCGGGATCCTATGATGTTTCTATTTTTAAATTTTGGAGGCGTCTCCACACTGTTTTCCTCAGCAGCGGCACCAGTTTACGTTCTCAGCCATAGTGCACGAGGGTTTCCTAACTACATACTTCGATCATTAAAAAAATGAAAAAATTAAAAAAAAAAAACAAACAGTTTGGTGGGAAAAGGGAAGCGCTGTGCCAGTAGGAGACTGATTGGCCTGCAGGATTTAAAATGCATCCCGAAGTCAACCCAGAAGAGTTATTTACACCCTTTCCTCTTTCCTTTTCTTTTTGATCTTCGATAGAGAGTTGAGTTATTCATGCTCGAGGATTCATGGAAGTTTCATCATACCCAGTGCCAGGCTCTCTCCCCATTTCAGTCCTTCATGTTTTTTTTTCTCTTCCTCTGTGATCTTCCCTCCCGTAAAAGAACCCATCTCAAGTGTTCAATACCCTGGAATGTGTGTGTCTATCAAACATGCATTGCTGATGTGTGTGCATGTGTGTGTGCGTGTGCGTATGTGTTTGTGTGTGTGTGTGTTACTGATTTCTGGAAATGGTATGGCACCTAGGAGCTTCATATCACCACATTCTCACCATGGTTTTAAGATCTATCCTTGCAGTTGGCTGTATGTCTGGTTCATTATCTCTAGCAGGTGCCTAGTTGTATCATTTGACATAGGCGGAGTTATTCTTCAGTAGCAACACCAAAATCTTAGAGCCCTAAAATAATAAAGGTTTACTGTTGGGCCATATCCCATGCCCGTCAAGTCAGTAGGAGCTCTGCTTCACATCTCATTTGGGGGCTTAGGCTGAGGGAGCCCCCACCTCTCACCCTGGCAGAGAGAGGAGAAAGTGGCCACTCACTAGGTTGTCAAGACTCTGTTCAGAAGGTAGCAAATGGCACCTGGGTCCAGGTGGCTTCAACTCCAAAGGTGGTCATTCCCAACTTCATAAGGAGGGGGGACTGTAATCCTGCCATGAATCAGGAGGAGGAAAGCTGAAAATAATTATTGAGTGGTGCTAACAACTACCATATAGTAGGAACCCCCTCTACGTTGAATTTATTCATTCTTCAGGGATAGGCAACCAGGGGCTCCCAGGTCCCCCCACAGCCCCATGAATATCCTCCTCTCCTCCTACTTATCCCCTCAAGAACCTGTGCAATCTCTCTTTCGGGGCTTTAATCTCTGAGTGTGGGTGTATTGGGTCATAGGACTTACACATATTTGGTTTCTGTGGTCACTACCAGATGAGTTTCTAGAACGGTTGCCCAAATCTGAACCATCACCAGCAGTGTGTGAGGGTTCCCGTTTACTCATATCCCACCCCCACTGGGATGAGATTGGCATTTTCATTTTTGCCATCTTAGTGTGGCAATAATATTGCAACTACACTACATTGTCCATGGTGTCTTTTGTTGAACAGAATCCCTTAATTTTGGTGTAATCAAATCTATCAACTTACTGGGCTTTGTGGTTTGTGCTCTGGGGGATCTTATGTAAGAGGCTCTTCATACCCTAAGTTCACAAAGATAGTCTCACACTTTCTTCTGTTAGCTTTGGGGTTGTCTTTTCACATGCAGCTTTGTCATCCATTTGGAGTCTCCCTTTATGTCGAGTGCACAGGAAGGATCCAAATTCACTTAGTGATCAGTTTTCTCAACATTACTAGAGAGTCGTTCCTTTTTCCAGCGATACGAGGTACAACCTTTATCATTAAGTCGGGTTCTTCCATGCATGGGTTCGTTTCTGAGATTCTTTCTCTCTTCTGAGTGCTCTGAACTTTATCATTCAAAAACTGAGGCTGAAGGAGGCTTTGTTTTGCAGAATTTGTATAGTGTGTCCCAAATAGGGGAACCTTGACGATTTCCGGTAATGCTGAGAGGTGGTGAAGCATAATGAAATAAACAGGAACCTTGGGGTCAGATGAACCTGCACTCAGACCTGGCTCCCCCATTTACCAGCCGTGTGAACTTGAGCATCTTCTTCAACCCCTCTGAACCTCTGTTTCTTCATCTGTAAAACAGGGATAACATGTACCTCCTGGGAGTATCCTAACAATTAAATGCTATAATATATGTGAATGCATATCACTTAATAAATGTTATTTCCTCTTTGATCCTCGTTATCTAACAATGACTTTTTTTTTTTTTAAAGATTTTATTTATTCATTTGACAGACAGAGATCACAAGTAGACAGAGAGGCAGGCAGAGAGAGAGAAGGAAGCAGGCTCCCTGCTGAGCAGAGAGCCCGACGCGGGACTCGATCCCAGGACCCTGAGATCACGACCCGAGCCGAAGGCAGCGGCCCAACCCACTGAGCCACCCAGGCGCCCCACTAACAATGACTTTAATGGCTCTGTAAGCCATTTCCCCAGGCTGGCAAACTGTGGGTATACGTTACCCCAATCCCCCAAATGTCATTGCCTTTTGCCCCCACCTGCTAATCCATGACTTGTACTCAATTGTTTCTGGCTGTCCCCACGGTGGCCCATGTGGCCTCATGAAAGCTTCCCATCGGGCTTCCCACCAGCACACCTGTGGGCACAGCAGGGGTTTCCATAGAGCACCTGCTTTGTCCAGCTGTACAAGGCTTGGAGACAAGGGCCTGGCCCATGGTAGATGCTTAGCTAAGTAGGCTGAATGAGTCATCAGAATGCTTCTGTTGCCTGGCCATTTGTACAGATGAACTTTCGGAACATGTAGTATTTCTGTTTTGTTCTCCCCCCCTGCCCACCCCCCAACCTCAGCCTTTCCCCTGAAATGAAAAATAAAAATAAAAGCAAAATAAAGCTAGGTCTCTGAGCCATCTGTGTGAAGGAAGTACTAAAGGTTTTACAGCCAAGCCCTGGGGTGGGCAGCCTGGTGGGCTGCTCAGCCCCTGCTGCTGGAAGTGGTTGGGGCTAAAGTCCCCGTAGAGCTGGCTCCGTGAAGGCACTTTTGGGGCCACCTTCCAAGAAAAGATTTGAAAAAAAATTTTATAATTTAAGCTTTTGATCCTTTGGTCGTGGTTCTCTTCTGTCACCTTCCTTCCTGAGTCTCGGAGGGCTGACCTGTTAGGTGAGAGGACATAGCAGTTCCTCTTGACAACATGTGACCAGGAAGGGCCACCACTTCCTCCCAAGATGGCGGCCCTCAGAGGACGTGAATCCACCTGGCCTCCTCTTCTCCATAATGAAGCTCTACTGGCACAGCAAATCCAGAACACTCTTTTTTTCTCCTCCACTTTGTGATATTAAGAAGGCAGTTCCATCTCGCTCTGGATCCTGTGTGCTTCCTCTTTGGCTCCACTGCAGCTTGACTGGCTAGTGGGGAGAGCATTCTGGAGCTTTGTTGTGTCAGAATGAGACTACATCCCCCCTCTGGGTTGCTTCCACCATGCCCACGGGGTTCTTCAAATGGCTGGGTGTGAGCAGGGTCCCAGCGAAGGGACACAGGAAGTCTACCACAGAAGCTGTTGCTGAACAGCCTCTTGAAGGACTGGACAGTCACAGAAGGACACCTTGCCCTCTCTGTTCAGTTCCTGGGAAGGGCGGATTTGACTGGCAAATCTAGTTCTAGGATGAGATTTCACTGTTCCCCTGCCAGGCTCCCTACGATGGTCTTGGTGGATCTTTGGGGAGAGAAGGTGTGCCAGTGGACAGGGGAGGGGCCCTCAGCCCAGAGCGCTGCCCTGATTTCAAGTGGTGAGTCTCTTTCTCTTGCTTTTTAAATACTCCTAGAGTTAAGGAGGTAAATAAATACACACTTAGCATTAAGCTGAGTTTTTACTACTCCTTCCTTTCTACTCTGATAGTGTAACATAGTTATTGTATTTCTATGTTAAACATTAAAAGGATGGACATAATTCATTCTTAAAGCTACACGTCCACTTAATTGGTCTCTACTTTACGTTTGGAGGACAAAGATACTTGCTACACCTGCCATGTAGTTTCTCTGTTTACAGCAGACACAATCAACTGAGCCTAGCACTAACTCTCACTGAGCTCAGATGGGACTTCAGAATCCTTCTCAACACTATTCTTGGCAACCGCTCTTGATCACAGTTGGCACGTGAGATGAAATCTTCACGCTATCCTGCTTTCTACGTAAACATCGCATTCTCCTCAGTTAGGACTTTGTACCTAATATTATTAACTAGATAGGTGTTGGAACTTTTCTACCATCCCGTAAGTCGCTTGAGAGAAGAATCAGTGCTTGACTCACCTTCGCGTCATCTGCCCTCTCGTCATTGCCAACAACTACTTGTTGGATCAATGAATGACTGCCTTCCTGTTGAGACTAAAAGGACAGTGTTGAAATGCTCGGACTCAGCTCTAGGGCTCGCTGCCCTCTTCTTGGCGGTGTTTATCCCAGGGTCACGGCGCCTGTACCGATGTGAGACCAAAGAAAACCCATAGAACTGTTGTTTCCCAGTGACCCAGTAAAGAAGTCCTTTCTCTGGACCCAGCAGTGAACTTCAGTGACAGCTAGAGCGATTGTGAACATCAGTGTCAATGGGGGCCCGTGACAGGAAGACGTTTCCTGACACGATGGGAAGGGACATCAGCAATGCGAGGCCAGGGGGCCGTAAGAGAAATATTTCACAGGCAGGAGCTATGGCAAATCTTCATTTTAGTAATGACACAGTAGCGGTGCGGCCCCCATGAACCAGGACCACCCCGGGCTTAGGTGTTTTCTCTGGGGGATGATATGATATATTCTCCCCTTTGTATCACCAGAGGGTATGTCTCTGTTGGACCCGGGCGTCTGGGTTGGCACCGGACTAACAGCCCTAACAGTACCAAGTATCAGAGGCTCAGTTATCATTATGGTCTCTCTCTCCTGAAATTAATGAAAGCCAACCAATAATTATAAAAAGCTGACAGCACATTTAAACTCATTTCCTGCCCCAAACCAGAACAAAGCGGGGACAATTTGTCTCGTGTAAATTTTGCAGTACAGGAAACCGCCTCCCCTGAGCCAAAATGCAGTTCAACTTGGCTTCTTCCTCAGCCCAGTTCCAGCAAATGTGTGGCACAGAGGGGTTGTATCCAATGGTATGACCTGTGTCCTCAAGGAGGGTACTGACCACCTCCAGGAGCATCCACACGGCTCACTAAATTGTCTGAGCACCTTTCCGACCTTGACTCTGACCACTCGATCTGTGCTCACAGCCTTCCAGCCACGAAGCCCTCCTGCTCCCCCAAGGGTGCCTGTATGCCTTGCACAGGGCCTTGGCCCATCACAGCAGGAGGCCCCAGTTTCAGCCCCTCACTTCCTTCTGCTCTCTTCTCACATGACCTCTTATGTCACTCTCTCTTCTCCTGTCCTACTTTATTTTTCTCCTCAGCATGTAGCACCAACAGATACCTGTACATTTACTTGTTCTTTATCTGTCCACGCTCTTGGCACATGAGCTCCAGGGATGTTGTCCTTTTGGTGCATTCCTGGGTCCCCAGTCCCGGAGCAGGGTTTGTCAACCACAGCATGACTGACAGTTTGGACTAGATAATTCTCCATCATGGGGACTGTGCTGTGCATTGTAAGACGGTGAGCATCATCCTTGCCCCCTGCTCACTTAGATGCCAGCAGCGCTGTCCGCCCTCCTCCTCCCCCCCCCCCCCCCCCGCCAAATTGCTCAGTGTCCTCTGGTTGAGAACCACTGGCCTCAAAACATCTAGCACATAGGAAACATGAACAGGTGTCAGCCTTTGTTCCCAGTCCTACTATGGGCTGAGCATTGAGCCAGGTTCGCATCTGTGTGGGCCAAGATCGAGCAATTCCCACCTGGTGGGGCAATTGTCGGATGAGTAATGATAGCCATACGCATCCAAAACAGTTCCAGACACTTCGTACCAGGTGCTTTCATAAATGGCAATTGTGATGTTACGCAGAGGCCCCGACCCGACCCCTCCTCCTTTGCTCTTTTAGCCTTATCACCCCCACCCCCATCCCCATGCCCCTCCCTTTTACAGAGACATGAAATGGAGACCAGGGGAGGAATTTGCCCCGGGTTGCAGAGCCAGGAAGTGACCCAGCTGGCCTCGGGATCACTGAAGTCCTTGAGAGAGGAATGATCTTGTAACAGCATCCTTCACAAACCCCCAGCCCAACGCCTTATTTATGCTCCATAAATATTTGTGGAAGAATCTGAGTGCAAACCCTGCAAATAAAAGTCAGACGAGATAAATGCTGGAGTGGAGTCCATGGTGAGAACTCAGGATGCACGGCGGGGCGACTGTTCATTCTGGCAGAAAGGATGTTAGCGGAACACTGCCCAGTGAGCCTGAGGGCCGGCCTCCGGTCTCCATTGGTGCCCATGGTGGCCGGGGATGCCCAGCCCCTGTATCCCTTAGCCTCCGTGTCCACTGCGGGAGTGGGCAGAGGAGGGGGCTCCTGGCAGCTCTGCCCCGCCTTGGCCGGCCTCCCCAGCACCCCTCCTGCTTCATCAGAGGGACTCTTTTTTCTGCCCCCTGTGCTCCTTTTCCAAATTGGAGGCTTTGAGGCCCTCTTGGTCCTTTGTCTTTTTCTACTTCCCACCTCGTCCCACCCCTGCCTGACTTCCTGGCAGACACAGCCCCGGCTTCAGAACTGTCCTAGATGTCTAACCTACATTTCCCTCCCCTGCTGTTCCCTCTGGCCAGGCCCCTCCTGGAGCTGCAGAGATTTCTCCCCTGCCCTACAGGGTGGGGTGTGTTCTGAGGCCTTGCTGCTGTCCTCCCCTCCTTGCCCTCCCAGCCTGGGACCCTCCCCACATCAAGCCCAGGATCTGGCTTTCAGATCTCTGAGCTTTGGCCTGCCACCGGGAGGCACTTTCCTCCAGCCGCCACCCTCCTTGGCCTTTTCCAAAGGAGCTACGGTCTTTGTCCCGAATATTAGCAGCTCCGCCCAGCCTGCCTGGACAGGGATTCTTGGCCACACTGCCTTAGAGTGATGCTTCAGGTACAGAAAGCGAGTCCCAGGACAGCAGGCGAGCATTTGATGTCCAGGCCCTGGTGCAGTTAAGAAGGACTCAAGCCAGTGGCCTCTTGGCATTGGCCTGAAACTTCTCACGTTTTTCTGTAAAGCCGCCACCCCGAGGAAACATTTAGGAGCAGAGCCCAACCATGGTGCAGGAGCCTGCTGTGCGCACTCCCTGAGAACAGGACTGTTATGTCTCCTGGGCCCTGTGTAAGTGCTTCAGGAAGGAGGAGGACACGTTCCTCTGGGGAAAGGTTAATTCTTTTTGGCCTCACCCAGGGTTTGGAACAGAGAGAGGCTGCTCAGAGGACACGAAGAGACTGTTTAGCCCCTGACAGTCAGCTGCCATGACCGCGGAACCTCCCCGAAATGTTTCTTGGTATAACCCGCATTAGGGGGAGGCTAAGAAACAGAAACCCTACAGCTGTGGCCTGAAGCAAGCAGTTTCCTCCTCAATTCTGGGTGTGTGAGAGAGACCACGGCGGGTACGTGACAGAGACCACGGCGGGTGTGTGATAGAGACCACAGCTGCCTTGCTCTGTGTTGTTTGGGTCAAGCTCCTACAGGAGCTGACGTGCACGACACTCTTGGTGGCCCCATTTTACAGGTGAGGGGCTTAGAGGGGTAAGGGACAGGTTCTCCACGGGAGTGCAGGCCAACATCTGAACCCCAGCCATGTGTCTTCCTGCTGTTCAATGGGTAAAGGAGTTGGAGGCTATTACCTGAACTGTCTTGGACACAGAGAGGAATGGTCAGGATCCCCTTTAGACTGAGGACTGGTACAGTCCCCTGCTCCTGTCGTCTTTAGAAATTGCTTTAGTTCAAGAGAGCATTGGAGGTGAAGTCACGCCCCCTTCCTAGGCAGCCCCCACTCAGCGACCCATAGACATAAGGTATAAAAGCCTGGCCCCACTCACCAACTTAGGGTAGTTCTAAAGGGCCCTCCCAGCTTCTCCCTGTGCCAGTCCTGCTTCTCACCTTCCGTTACATGGGGTCAAGCCCAAGAGCTACACCTTTAAGTGTGTATATAGGATATATGTGTATATATATGACATGTATGATACATGGGAAATATATATCCTGTATTTCTCTCTGTATGACCACATGCTCATATCCACCTCCTCTTCTGCTTCTCGGGGACCCAGCCTGTCCCGTAGACTCCCCTGCATCCCCTTAGAAGTGTCTTGGGGCTTAGAGGGCCAGAATGTGCTGGTTGAAGGCTTGCAACTGTTAGCGGGTCGTGGATGACCAGAGGAAGGGGACCGGTCAGCATCAGACCCCATATGGTTCTCACTGTGGTTCAGAGTTGTAATACTTCACTGCTGAGATGAATGAGTGTTTCCTGGGCCACGGTAAGCCCACGTCATGGCCTTAGGCAAATGTCTGTTGGGGACCAGATGGTTTGGGAATGGGAAAGCAGAAGGGGATTGCCCTTTGAAGATTTCACATGTCGCCTGCACAGGCAAGGGAAAGAACTTGTTTTGGGTAGGCGGTGGGATAACGGCTGCGTGTAATACATAATTTATATTCTGGTTGTTCAATGTTTATGTCTGGTTGCTTCAATTACAGTCCTGTCCGGGACATCTTTTAATACCCTCCTCTTTTCCAGAAGGACTGCGACATAGAGTAGATGGTCAAGAAGTGTGGAAGAAGATAAATGAATCAGCAGGGAGGGAAGGAAAAAGGAACCAGGGAAAGGGAGGCAGTGGGGAGTGTAATCTCAGGATAGACTTTGGGAGCCTCAGCCACTTGTAGGTTTCTCAGCCATTAGTGGAGTGCAAAGCCAATGCCAGGGACTGGACTATCAGATGAGTCAGCCAGGTCCCTGCCCAGAAAATGCTGTGACTCAGCCTTGGGCATGTCACAGAACCACTTTCTTTGGCTTGGCTGGATTCAGATGTGGTCTGTGAACATTGCATCACTTGCAGATAGGGGTGGGGTGGTGGCTCCTCCTTCCGTCTTACCTGCGCCTGCCTTTGCTCCCACCCCGTCACTTTACGTATCAGTTCCTGCCTGTGCTAGCACCACCACCAATCACAGTTGCTTAATGGAGCATTTCCCCGTGTTTAAAGCAATTTATAGACTTTATTTAATCCTCCTAACAACTCTATAAGGTAGGTACTATTCCTATTCTCATTTTATAGATGACAGTCGGAGGCTCTGGGAGGATGATTTGTCCAATGTCTCAGAGAAGGGAGCCGTGGAACCAGGATGAGGCAGCCATGCAGCCCGTTCTCCCGGTGGCTCTCCTCCTGGAGACGGATGCCCGCTTTCCCATCATTTTGGCTTCCACCTTGGCAGCCTGGCATGCCCCAGAAGCCAGCCCTCATTCCCCCTGTGCTCCCTGGTCGTGCCTCCACACACTGGCCCTTCTTCCCCCCGCTTTCTCTTTCCCGTCCTGGTCCCGACTGGTAACGCCGAGATCGACAATTGCGTTGGCTCCTTCTGCCTTTGGGAATGAGAACGGATCTTCTGTCCCTTGAGAAAATGCCCCATGACAGTGCTTTGGCTGCACCCCCTGCCCTGTGGACAAGCCGTGTGATTCCTTAGAAGGCTGTGACATCGGGATCACCGGGATGCTGCCTCCACGGATTTGAGAGTCGCTCCTGCTTTGGGCCGTAGAGTAACAGAAGGTGCCGGGAAGCGTTTAAGAAGTGGATTTCTGCTCAGGAGCAGGCGGTGTGCGGTGGTGGTTAAGCACCAGAACTGTCAAAGTTGACTTTCTGGATTTACCACCTACCTGCTGAGTGACCTTGGGCAAGTTACTGAACCTCTCAGAGCCTCCACTTCCCTTTCTGTGCAATGGCAACAACAGTGGCTTCCCCAGAGGTCGCTGGGAGTTGGAGAGTAGATGAGTCATTACATTTAAGGTGGCATTGGTCTAGCTGGTGTGGAGTAAGTGGACTAACTGTCCTTATTTTAGCGTCGTTCTCAGGATTGGCAGACAAGCCGTACCTTGAATTTCCTACTCTCATCTCCCTCCCTCCCTTCCTCTCTCACTCCCTTTCTTCCTTCCTCACTGTCCGTTACCACCTACTGCCAGCAAAGCCTTGTGCCAGGGCACTGGGAGACAGAGAGTGATGGAGAGCGACCCAACCTTGAGGAGCTTAGAGAACCTTCCAGAAAACTGGCGATCACGGGTCAGCCTGCCAGGAAGCCCTGGTTTGAGGCTGGGCTCCACTCCTAAACTGTGACTCAAGGACAAGTTCATTTCTCCAAGCCCTGGATCCCTTAACCCAACAGCAGCCCCACCCCCGTCCCCGTGAGCCCTTGACAATGGTGTGTCCGGCTGCGGTCCAGAGGGGAAGCGCCCTCCCACCATCTGTGTCCCCATGGCCACAGCAAGCTCAGGGCCCTTGCCACTGGCTCTGGTGCAATGAGGAGAGTCATGTGTGACCCTTAAAGGACCCGCCTTAACACCCAGCATGCAGAACAACAGAATGGGTTCTCGGCGCCGGCAAATTGTTCCGAACTGAGCACTAGTAAACGGACCTGGGATTTATGAATGGGTGTCACTGGCCTGCTGTTTTGCGTTTTATCACCAAAGATTATGGAAGATTGGGAGCTCTTATTTCAGTGAATGCTTTATGGTTTTCATTACTCTCTTGAATCTCTGCATAATTGGCCCAGGTTGGAGATGGAGTGCCTTTGTTTCCTTGTTTGCATTTTTTTTCTCCTTCTGTGTAAACCAGTAAAAATCAATAAAAGGCCAGCAAAAGAAAGCCCTGCCCACACCAGAACTCGGCTGCACGTCACACTCCCACTGAGGGGCCCCCTTCCTACCCGGGGAGCAGCTCCGTGAACTGCAGCCTCCCCTCTGAGCCAGTGTAGACTGAATCCCATGGGGATTCAGACCACACCCTCTGTTTACAGATGGGGAAACTGAGACCAGGAATTAGGAAATGACCTGAGGCTGACTTACCTAACAGCTACTGAACACCACCCCCTGAGTCATTTGACAGATTATTTTGGGGTGCCTGCTGTGTGTAATTAGCTAGGATCTGAGAGTAGCCTTGTTTCTTTGTTTGCGTTTTTCCTCTTTAACTCTAAGCTGAGCTGATGTTCTGGCACAATAGTCTCTAAATCAGAGTGCATGCATGGGCGTGTAGGGTGATGCCCTGGGGGGGCAAGAAGAACATTCTAGAACATCTCTTCCTATGAATTGTTTGCTCATCCTTTTCTTATTTCTATATTTTATATATATTTTATAGTGAACTGTGTAACACAGAAACACAGCAGTGATTATGTGTAGTCTCTAATTAAATGTAACCATATATCCGTATACTGGGGAGGTATCCCCAAGGATTGTAGGGGTGTGTGATCAAAAATATTTGGACCCTGCGGGTTTAGTGGATGCAGACCATCCTCACCACTCTGTCTAGGATATAGCTCTACCTCCTAATCCTTTCCCATTCCTCTGCCTCTGTCTCCTTCATTCTTCCTGACGTTACATTATATTTTTGTTTGCTTCTTGTCTGTCTCCCCCACTAGAAAGCTCTGCTTAGTTGGAGACTTTGATTTGCCTGCTGACATCTCTCCAGTACCCATAGGGCTGGGCATGTAGTGGGCGCACAGTAAATAATTGCTGAAACAAATGAATGGGTCTGGCCGGGTGTCTCAGCAGACAGGTGAATACAAACGCCCATCAGAGTAGATTAGGTACAGGGTTAGGGGACGTGCAGGGAGTCGAGGAGGCACCGAGGGAGTGTCTGAACTGGGAGAGGCTTCTTAGGCAGAGGCTGCCTGAGCTGGTCCCTGAAGGGTAAGGCAGGAGTTGGTCAAGAAAGATGAGAGCTCCCGGTGGAGAACAGCAAGGCCAAATGGCAGAGACAAGAGAGCGCAGGGTCTTCCAGAAGGTTCCGCAGGGCCGAGACTTCATGTGTGCTTCAGGGAATGGTGCTAGAAAGGAGATTAGATCGGTCACCAAAACCTTGCTCGTGGTTTTCAGGAGTCGAGGCTGGATCCTGAGGGCAGGGTGGACAGGTTTGTCCTCGTGGTGGTGTGGAGCGGGAACCTAGCAAGCCAGGCTGCCTGGATTCGCATCCTGGCACTATCATTTCAGAAGGTGGTTTCATCCTTCTGCCTCAGTGCCCTCATCTGTAAAATGGGGATGATAATAGGACTGGCCTCCGCAGGGTGTTGTGAGGATTAAATGAGCTAATTTATGTAAATCACAGAGACGGTTCCTGGCATGGGATAACTGCTCAGCAAGTGTTGCTTATTATAATTCATTCAACAAATATTAATTGAGCATCATGCTGTTCTCCAGGCTGGGGATACAGTCGTGACCAAATCAGACATAAACCACCCTGGCATGGAGCTTGCATTGTAATTAGGGGAGGAAAAATAATAAATGAATAAACAAGTTAATAAGAACAAATCATCCAGTGAGAAGCCTACAAAGAGAATTGGGATAGGGCTATATAGAGAGAGGTGCCTGGGGACCCCCTCAGGCTGGGCACCCCGGGAGGGCCTCCTGGAGGAGGTGACTTACCTGCTGCAAGATTGCGTGTGTGTGAGACCCCAAAGAACCAGTGCATCTGGGTGTAGCAGGGGGAAAGGGAATGGAGGGGAAGATTTTGGAGAGATAGCAGAGGACCCAGTCTTGTCAAGGTAAAGGGTTTGGGTGGAAAAGTGTTTGATCAGGCAGCGACGGGATTTGGCTCTCTTTCAAAAGATCCCATGGCTCTGCCTGAACTCAAGCAGAGTGGGAGGAAAAGATGATATGGAGAAAGAGGGTCTTGTCTGTCTTCCCCTTCTCGAGTCCCTTCACCCCTGGATGGGACCTTCACCTGCCATTCCTACCAGGGACCTCATGTTGTCTCGCTGTCGCATGTCGCACTCTGATGCTCAGCCAGGCAAAGGTCCAGATGACGGCAGTGGATGACTTGGTGGCTCTTGGTTTGGGGGTAAGACCAGCTAGCAAGTGAATGCCACGTCTGGGGTGCGGACCCTCTTCTGAAGTCGGGGCCTGCCGGCCTTCTGCATTCTCCCTGCATGTGTCACTGGCCTGGGGCTGTCACCCTCACTGAGGTGTCCCCCACCCACAACTCTGACTTTTGCATTTGTCCCCGGTGCCTCGTTGATTCCTGGGTTTGGGGAGGCGGCCCGGTGCAGGGATGAAGCCGGCAGGCCCCGAGGAGCAGGCCGTGTGGGGCGGGGTCACCTGCTTCTCGGCTCCTGCCCCTTTCCGCTCTCTAGACGCTAGTTTCCTCCTCTGTGAAATGAGGTTAATAATAGTCATTACCTCACAGAGTTACAAGTGAGTTAATATTTATAAAGGGCTTGAAATAGGGCCCAGCACCGAATAAAAGATCAATAAGCATTCCCGGTCACTCTCAGTATTCTTTTCCTGCCTGTTCAAGGGGAGAGGCTCGTGTTCGCTGCCCGCCTCTCCCAAGATGGCTGTAACGTTAACAGGAATAATGATTCTTGACTGTTCGGAGCCTCGCAGAACAAAGGCGCCGCATAAATACGCATGATTATTATTGTCATCTTAGGCTTTGCCCGGTGGGCCTGTTGTGTGGTCGGTTGATTTATGGAAATGGCATGTCCCTAGTTGATCTGAATCGGTGATATGCAAGTTTCAGACAGTGTAGATAATAACAGTATCTTCCATCTATCCCGGGGCTTTCATTCTGGAAGCTTCTAGAGGGCTGCGTAAGGTGGAAGCAAGGGGATACCCCTCCAAGTGCAGGCGGGCTTTGCACCCCTAGGCCCCTCTGCCTGGGATGAGCATCAGGCCCGGGCTGGGCCGGGCTGCAGTGTGGTCCCTACAGGAGAGAGGGCACATGCGCCCTGTGTAAAACCAGCAGCAGCCAAGAGCTAACGGGTCTCGGGCTCTTACAGGGTGCAAGGTCATGTTCTGAAGGCCTCTGTGTCGCCACCTGTGTGATCCTCCACCTCCTGGGAGACAGAATTCCCTTTTACCAATGAGGAAACTGAAAAGGCTTGCTTAGGGTCCTGTAGCTGGGGAGGGTGGTGCTGGGATTCGAACTCAGAGCCTCAACGTCCTTACCCAGCGTGTGGCCGTTTCTCGCCAGGAACAAGAAGCTCTCCAAGTCCCAGTGGGTAGAGCAGCGGGATTACTGGGAGCCAGTGGCACTGACCCCACACTGAGATCCTGGTTGGGTTTCCTTGGTTTCCAAAGCACATCTTGGGAGGTGTCTTAGGTTGGTTTTCTGGAAAAGCAACTCTAGATTTGCCTGCTGGAGGTTCATTGGAGGGAGCTCTTGGACTCGACTCTGAGAAGCAGAAGAAGACAGAGGGGGTGATCTGGTTGCAACAGAGGCCTCGGCCGATAGCGTGGGGAGCTCTGAGGCCGGAAGCCCCCTTTAGACCTGTCTTCAACTCAGGCGAGGGGGCCAGGCCTCTGTACCGCCACACGAACCGGCCGTTAGATACAGCTGTCCCTGCGGGGTGCGTGACTGGGTCAGGCTCCTGAGAAGGGACTCGGCAGCTGGGGGCAGAGTGCCGGTGAACCAGAAGGCCGTGGGAGGAAGCCCCACAGTGTCCCCTCCATCAGGCACTGCGGACGTGACCAATTCTACGGTTTTCTAATCGCTGTGAAGTCGGGATGGAATCACTGTGGGTTCAGGAGTCATACCCCGGAACCTAGGTGATAGGTGGCCTGCACCTCGTTTCTTTCTCGGCCCCCACATGACGTCACCTCTCCTGCTGTTTTTCCTTAGGCACATCCATGATTGTCCCCACTTCTCTCAGTTGCCCTCGTGGGTTCAGCACTTCTCGCTGGGCTGCGTCTAGACTCCGAAGCTCACGCACTGGGTGGTGGGAACGAGCCCGTCCTTTCAGGGAAGTGCCGGAGTCAGTGGACTGAGGTAGAAAGCTCTGGGCCCGGGCTCTGGCTCGTTTGGACCCCCCGCATTCGTTCTTCTTCCCTTTCTTGAAGGAGTCCTTCATTCTTCTTTATTAAAGATTTTATTTATGTATTTATTTGAGAGAGAGAGAGTGCAAGCCAGGGGAGGGAGAGGGGCCTGTGACTCCCTGCTGAGCACAGAGCCCACCGCAGGGCTCCATCTCACAACCTTGAGATCAGAACCTGAACTGAAATCAAGAGTCTTCTCAACTGACCGAGCCCCCTAGGTCCCCCCATTCTTCTCCTTGTTGCTCATTCCCCTGCTGCGTACTGAGTAAGGGCCAGGTTCTGAGATACAGCCGTGACAAGGCGGGCGAGGATGGGCTCGCTCCTCAGAGCACATGCCTTCTCCTGGGCAGACAGACAACGGATGGGTCACCCCATAGGATAACTTCCGGTAGTGATGAGCGCTGGGGTAGAGGTACAGCAAGGGATTACGAGAGCGTCTGGTGGGCTTCCCGAAGGTGACCAAAAGATGAGTTGGTGGCTTCTCCGTCTTTGCAACCTGGCTAGAGCGTGATGAGTACTAACTATTTGAACAGAACTGACTGACAGTCTGGGGGGTCATTGTCAGGGCTCGGGAGCCTGTCTCCTTCCTGCTGGCTAGGGCGGGGCTCCGCACGGCTTCTCCAGAGGTGTGGTGTCTTCTGCCGGGCAGGGCTGACGTGTTCCTTGGGAAACCTCCTCCCTTGGCACTTGCCCCAGGACCCTAGAGGTGAGGATCAGAGCAGCTCTGGCGTGCTGACAGCTTCCGGGGCCCGATGGCTAACCGCATGCCCCGAGTCCTGTTGGGCAATCACTCGGTGCAATTTCCTGCCCCTTCCTGGCCTGCAGGGCCTTGTGGCTACACCCCTGCCCCCACCCTCCTGCCGTCTCCACCAACCTGCCCAGCCCGACCTCAGCCAGGAGCATGGCAGGGCCCGGGAAGGGAACCCTGGGGACTTTGCAGAGTCCATGGAGTTTCACAAAGCCAGGGTTAGAGTCGGAAGTCTGAGTTCTGGGCCTTCCTGGCTATGCCATGTGGTTCTCTGGGTCTTAGTCCTTTTTCTGTCAGGTGGAGATGAGATGAATATATTCTTGTTTACCTCTTGGGGTAGTTCTCTCCTGCCTCAGGGCCCTTGCACGAGCTCTTCCCTCTGCTAGAATATTCTTCACCCCTTTCCCTTTTATCTCATGGACTTCATTTTTCTTTCGGGTCTTAGTCAGTCACACCTGCCAAACCAGGTCAGGTTCCCATTATCCACCCTCCTAGGCCTAGTTAGAGCTCCCTTCCTTCTGCTTGTCACCGGTCAGTTGTTGGTTGACATTCATGGGATTCTCAGACCAGTGATATCTTTATATGCCATAAAGAGGGCAGACGTCTTGCCACCTTGTCTGTGGCTGGGTCCCCAACACGTAGCAAAGTCCCTGGCTTATAGTAGATGCTCAGTAAATTTTTGTTGTGGACTGACTATCCCGACAAGATTGTGTAGGTAAAGACCTTTCTAAATGTAAAGCTCTAGACAAAAAGGAGGTGTTTGATTATCTGGGGACTCTAGCACTCACCTGAGGGAAGCATCTCAGTTTCCTCAGAGATTTGGGTTAACTTTTCTAGAACCTAAAGCTCATTTGCCCGCTCCATCTTGAGTCAGCCTGTGCCCAGGGAGCTAACACCCCTAACTGGTCATGATGTGGCCTTTGTTGTAGAACAGATGAGGGTAGGTGTTCCTGAGCCCATGGCAGATTGGTTGACTCAGCCTCTCCCTGCAGCTGCCACACACAGCTTTCTAATTGTGTCATGTCACGGTGATATCTTTGGCGTGTCACCGCGGCCTGGGCCTCCCCAGGTGGAACACTGAAGAGCGGAAGGTCTGTGTGTGGGTGCGTGAATGCGCAAGGATGTGGTGTCGGTAAGACAGGCATCTGTATTCCAAACCCACCTGAAACACTCGTGAGCTTCCTCCTGCTGGCGGGTCCTTCCTGCCTCTCTGGTGACAACAGGCAGGCTCTGTCCCTCAGTCGGTCTGTCCCTAAGTCAGTGAGTATTTGTTGAACAATCACTGTATGCCAAATGTCAGGCTCGGTGTTGAGGACTCAAATGGTGTCATGGTGACAGTAGAGGCAGGGTCCCTGCTGGCTTGGGGAAACAGATGTTAAATGAATCAGCAGGTGTAGTAAGGTTAGGGCAACAAGGGTTCCAGGAGCTGCAAAGAAAGTTGTGGGGGAGGGGATGGCAGGAAAGATGTCTCACTCCTAAGTCCATTTATTTATTTCTTCAACATATCTCGAGGCACCTGCTCTGGGCCAGGCAGAGTGCTTGGTTAATGGACACATTTCCTCTCTGGAACCTTCCTAGACGTCCAGACCAGAGGGTGGTGACTTTCCTCCAAACAGCCCATAATACCTGCTCCTCCCATCTGGGACTTGGGGACTTTGATGTAAGTCTAGTCAGTTTCAGTTTAGCACTGATATAAACACATACGAGGAACATTCCCTGTACCAGGCTGTTTCTGAGCCCTTGAAGACCTATGCTGGGGACCACGCGAGTGCCATCTGTGTAGCACCAAAATGTCTCCTGTCTGGGGTGTTCCTTATCTCCCAGCCTCCCCAGCTGGGTCCACCCCAGGCTCCGGTAATCGGAGTAAAGTGCTTGCCACAGAGCCTGGCACGTAATCAGTGCTCAGAAACAGGTAAGAGTCATGACCATGTTGGTGACAGTGGTGACATTATTAGCAAGATTTCTTCTTCAGTTCTTCCATGGATACATGAATTTAACAAGGATCAGATGGGTTTGCTTAGGTTTTGTGTTCCTTAGAGGAAAAGCATTGAGAGTTTACATTTTCCCGTGTTGGAGTGAATCACACAAAACGTCAGAGTTCACTTTTTTTTTTTTTATTTCTTTTTTCAAAGAAATCATGTGAGCGGCAGGTGAGCTAGCCTGTGGTAATTGGGACTGTGCCTCTGAACCTGGGGGACCCCACGGCAGCTTTGTATGAACGCTTGGGGTTGTAAACGGAGCTGGAGGCTAATGGGATTTACCTCCACACATTTGCAACAGTATTTGGGGAAACATTTTTAATTAAACGAGACTCTAAAGAAGCTGCATCATTTAGATTATGGCTGCTTGTCTCTTCCCCATAAGAGCTCAAAACGTTTCATTCTTATGTGTGAGACATTTTTATGTCTTTCTCTCATTTAAATTTACAGCAACCCCTATGATCCCATTTTACAGGTATGAAAACAGGTATAAGCAGGAATACACCCAAGCCCACACAGCTGGTAATTGACAGAACTCAGAGTCACCTGAGGCCACACACTTCCCACGGTGACATCCTGCCCCCAGCAAGAACTTATTTACATCACAGATTCTGAAATTGGCATGACAACTCTAACTCCCAGGGTGGGTCTCCTCCCATACTCCTGGACAGAGCGAACATTTTGGGTATCATTTGCTATGTAACCAGGCACCGGAAGCATAGTGACTTGAAACAGTGACTGACCGTCTTATCTCCTGGAACTCTGGGTGTTGACTGAGCTCAGTGAATGGTTCTTCTCTGCATTGATGTCAGCTGGGACTCCACACAGCTCTGGCTGTTGGACTGGCACATGGAGGGGGGCTCACTGCCATGTCTGATGTCGTCATGGGAGATGGGTGCACATCTGAGGTCGGGCGGGTCGGTGGGACACCTAGGAGCATGTGTCTGTCCTCCTCCCCTGGTAGAAGGCCGCCTCCTTTTCACGTGGCCTTTCCTGTAGGTTTCTCCATGTGGTCTTTCCAGCATGACCCCAAAAGGGGTCTTTTCCAGGGACCCCAAAAGCTCAAAAGCTGAAGATACCAAGCCTTACTCCGCATGGGGGAAGAGACTAACCTTAGGCCCAGCACGGAGAGGGTTGGCCCACGCAGGGCGTCCTCTGGAGACCAGCAGCCATGGCGAGGCTGGCTAGTGCGGACAGGGTTGGTAGTTCTGAGGATGGAGAGAGAGAGAGCATGGCTGGCAACCTCGGGTGGTTCTTCTTAAGGAAGTAGAGCTTACACTGGACTATAGGAAGCATTTGGGATTTTGAAAAAAGTCTGAGTGCCGGGGTGGTGGTCGTTGAACTTATGTAATGGATACCACATTATATGTGGTACACAGGGTACTTCTAGCTTTACATTCCCTCCTTTAACCCTCCAACAACCCGAAGACCTGGTGCCATCATTAATGCCGCTTTACAGGTGAGGGGACTGGGGCCCCGAGAAGGGAAGTAACTGGGCCAAGTTTTCGTGGCTCCTAAAGTCACGGAGCTGGATTCAAACCCAAATAAGAATCCTGGTTATCAGGCCTCACCGACCTTCCCAACGGGGGGCTCATTTTGAGGGGGGCTCTTTGGAGACGTCGCAGGTAAAACAGTGAGTGCTTGTAGGGGAGGAATGAGCCTGACAGTAACCAGCACGGAAGTTGGGACGGATTAGTTCCCAATTAGCACTTGTCCCCTCTCCAAGACCGTGCCCCATGAGGGCGGGAATCCCGTCCTCTGATGAATCAGGCCCAGTGTCAGGTCCACAGCGGGCACCGAAGTGAAAAGTGTAGGTCATGCTAATCATAGAGAAAGGCAAATCAGAAAGACTTCCTCGGACTCGGGGAAGTTCCGCCCTTAAAGACCCCTGGTGGACAGATCGCTAAAAGGACCAGAGGGAGAAAGCGACTGGGGAAGTGTGAGGCGTTTTGCCTTCATCAGGGTGCGGTGTTCAGAGCAAGGACTGTTGAGGAGGCGAAGGGGGGAAGCAGGCATGCGGGATCTGCCCCTCCCGGGCCTCAGCGGTGCCTCCCAGCTGCTGTTGAAGAAACTGGTGATTGGTATGCAGGGGACTCAGGAAATGCTTCCCTGGGGGGCCCTGGGGACGGTCAGGCAGCGACAGGAGCTCCTGCTCTGCAAAATGCAATCATCACCTCCCGTCTTAAAAATAAATCTTTTGTGGTTTTCTTATGAGGTCACAGGAAGAATACTGTGCTTTCTAGTAAGCAGGGCACAGAAGAGGATCTCTGGGTCTCATTTCACATCTCAGCAGAGGTGCAACGGGCACAGGGCTGCCAGGAGAGCTGGGGAAATGGAGATCTGATAGCCTCCAGAGCCTTCCTTCCACAGTTCTTGCGCTTCGTGGCAATCTGGACGGGAGACAAAAAATGACAGCACAGCCCTGAGCTCTAGCATTTACAGTAGCTGCCCAATGGCAGTAACTATGACCAAGCACCGTGTGATGCCCTCCCCAGAGGTGACGTCATGTCTTCACCACAGCTTCCCACTCCCACCCCCACTTCACAGTCATGCCTGTTGTGGGGCCTGGTTCATAGTAGGCAATCAGTAAATGTTTGTTGAATGAATGATAAAAACCAAAGCACACAGGGAGGTGAATTCACTTCCCCGAAGCTGCACAGCTAGTAGAGTCCAGATGCCCACCCAGGGTGGCCAAACTCCAAAACCAGGGTTCTTAACCATTGCTCTATGGAGCCCTTTTGCATAGAATTTACATAGTGATGCTTCTTCTAATTCTTTTTTTTTTTTTTAGATTTTATTTATTTATTTAACAGATATCACAAGTAGGCAGAGAGGCCGGCAGAGAGAGAGAGAAGAGGAAGCAGGCTCCCTGCGGAGCAGAGAGCCCGATGCAGGGCTCGATCCCAGGACCCTGGGATCATGACCCGAGCCGAAGGCTTTCACCCACTGAGCCACCCAGGCACCCCCATAGTGATGCTTCTTGAAGCCCCACAAGCAACCCCCAAAACTGGAATTTCCATAGGCAATTTGTACCTGATGTCTCACATAATTCTTCCAGCAGATGTTGAGCGTGTCCTGTGTTGGCCCATTTTTCAGGGAAACTGAGGCTCAGAATAATCAACTTACCCGGGGTCACAGAGTGGTAGACAACAGAGTTCTGGGACCCAATTCAGAATTATGAAGACATTTCGTTGGGAAGTTTTGCATCCTGTTAGCTTAGTACTTGCTCTGGCATCCATAGTTCTGTCTGTTCTGGTCCCCACGCCCCCAGTGGCGAGGGGTGCTGCATCCCTGCATGAAGACCACGTTAGATTCGAATGAGGAAATGCATGCACATGTGCGTTTGTAAACATGGCAGCGCCATGCACGTGTGAGCTGGTTTGCATGGCCCTTTGGGGGATGGGCTTTGGAGCCATGTGCCGGGTTCGCTTCCCAGCCCCGAGGCCAGCAGTGTTACTTCACCCCTTGGTGCCTCAGTTTCTTCCCCTGCAAGATGTGACTTTCCTCATGGGGGTGGGGGGTTGTACTCTCGAAGGAAGTCCGTGCACCTGAAGCGCTGAGAACGATGTCTGGCGCAGAGCAAGTTCTCAGCACATCGTAGCTCTGGTCACCGTCGCCATCATTATGGTGAGGATCACCGACGTCATTCCTCTTCTCCCAGATAGAGGCAGGCCAGGGGCTCCCCGCAGTGGCCTAGTGGCTCCCAGCAGAACCCGTGCAGCCCAGTGGTCAGCCCTTGAGGGCCGCTCTATGCAGAGGTCCTGGGGTTTTTCCACCAGGGTCCTCATTCTCATTTGCACATTTTACTCTCTCTTCTCTGGCCTTTCCATGGAGCTCTGAGTGCTCCCACCTGCACAGCTGTCCTCCTCTGCGGTCTGGCCAAGGTAGGAGCCCCTGTGCAGCCCACTGCCATTCTCCTTAGCGGGTGCCTCGGGCAGCGCTTTTGTCCTCACCCCTCGGACCCACACACCGGCTGCGCGTGCCCAGAGCTTTGTTCTCTGTCCCTGCTTCTAGGTTTACCTCTTGCCCAGGCTGGGGCTTCTGCCTTGCTTTCCTGATTTGGCATTTAGGTTCCCTGCTGACGCTGTCTGGAGGTCTAGGCTATTTGCCCCTGACCTTGACATCCCCTCCCTGCAGTACATACACCTGTGCTGCTTGCACCCCTAGCCAGTGGCTCCAAATTCGTTTTGTTCAAACACGTTTATTGGGCACCTGCTCTGGGCACTGTTCCAGACCAACTGCCCAGTGTGTCCAAGCCTTTTCTCAATTGTAAGCACCCCCCACTTAACCCTGGTCGGGTGGGTGCTGCCACCCATTCCAACAGAGGATCCTTTGGTATATGTCCAGGGCCTTCCAGATCCGCCACATTCCACAGGTGCCATGGGAGAGCGACCACCCACCCCCCAGCAGGGGCCAGCCCGAGTCACATCCCTCACTCCAGCTGCCTCCCCTCTCCCACCTACCATCTCCTAAGTCCCCATTTCTGTACAGGATGAGTAATTCACAGAAGGATGGTGACCAAAGACACTCAGAACACGGTGTGATGTGTGCCAGGAGGCTGGGCCTCGAAGGATACCCAAGGTGATAGGACAAGGGCCTGGGCACTGCAGCATAGTGGGGAGTAAGGAGGGAAGGCACAGACCTGGCTAGGGCATGTGTGCTTCCAGGTAGCTCCTGACCTTGGTAGGTCCTCCTGGCACTGCCCTGCCTAAACTTGGGAGATCCAAGGCCAAGTGTGCCCATCCCTTGATTTTCAGACCCTATACAACCCAACCTAGTCTCCTTCTGCCTCTCCTCATTGTTTTCTGCATATTAATAATAATATTTTCCTCATAGGGTCACTGTGTTGTTTTAATGAGCTAATCCATATGGAGAATTTAGAACAATGCCTACAACTCATGCACTGTGCCCCACCTTCTCCCCAAATTCCTGCTTCTCTTGTGTGCTCTGAACTTGCCGCACCCATGTCCGTAGACCCAAGTTCAAAAACTGCTAGCCTTGTGAGTTTGGGCAAGTCTTTTAACCTTCCCAAATCACAATTTTCTCATCTGTACTATGGGGAACTTCTAAAAATGTGAGGACCGAAAGAAGTGTAAATGCACTGGAAAGGTTCATTCGTTTAGCACAGATAGACTGTGGCCAGAGCTCTGAGCACTGGCTTTGTAAAAGAAGACAAGGTCCCAGGCTCTGCCCTTGGGGGAGGTGGACCCCAAAATCAATAGGGACATGGATGATTTTTCTCAAGTGATGGATTTTAATGTTGTTTGGAGATGAATGCTCTTTTCAGTAATTAAAAATGCAGAGAATATGAAACCCCCCACTAGAATTAACAGTGGTTAAGAATTCCACATATTTGCATGATTTTCTCAAAAGAAAGCAAACATTTTCGTTAAAGCTGAAATTCCTCCTGTTAGCCACCCTTGATTCTAGGGAAGGAAGCTTCCCTAGAGGCTTGAATATGAGGCAGGTTTTGCAGTCTGCCTTTCTATTTTGCTTTCTCTGTGTGTTCATAAATCACGAATTTTTGTATGTGATACTTATATTCATAGCATCAAACTGTGGGTGATACTCTGCAACTCAATTTTTTTTTTTACCCAGTATTGTTTTTCAGATTTATCCACATTGAAACCTTGAGTTTGCTCATCGATTTTGATTGCCACACGCTATTCTGGAAATTCTCAACCTTTGCTGTCCCCCAGGGCTGCAGGGATCCAGTTGGCAGGCTTTCTCCTTGAGCTCCCATGGGAGGTATTCTTAGAAGTAGAGTTGCTGAATCATAGGGTTTGCATGTTTGCAGCTCGTCCGGCCAGTGCCGACTTGTTTTCCAAAGTGTTTGTTCTGATTTACTGTAGCAACATATGAGAGTTCTCGCTTCTCCACATTCTCAGCCAGTGCTTGGTTTTATTAGACTTTTTACTTTTTGCCGATCTGATTGGGTGTGGAATGGCATCTCATACTTTGGCTTCATCTGCATATCTCTGATCACTAGTGAGTTGAACATTATTCCAAGTTTTTGGAATGTTGAGGTGCCCTCGTCAGTAAAATACCTGTTCAAATCCCTTACCCATTTTTTTTTCCTACTGGGATGCTTGCCTTTTATTATCTGTGTGTGTGTGTGTGTGTGTGTGTGTGTGTGTGTGTATTTTTTAAAGATTTTATTCATTTATTTGAGAGAGAGAGAAAGAGAGCATAAGCAGGGGAGGGGCAGAGGGAGAGGGAGAAGTAGTCTCCCCTCCGAGCAGGGAGCCAGAAGTGGGGCTCAATCCCAGGACCCTGGGATCATGACCTGAGCCAAAAGCAGTGCCCCTCCCCACTGTTTTATAATGCCATTTCTGTTCTATACTGCGTTGACTGGTATATGTAGGTCTTTCTCTAGGCTCATTGTTTTGTTCTATCTATGGATATAAATTATTATTTAATCTTAATTGTGGCAAATGCTATGCTAGAAAAGCCCAAGATACTATGAGAACTTACATCTGGGGCATTGGCTGGGGCATTGGCTGGGGCATTGGCGAGGTCTTTCATTTCTTTGCTCTCTCTATTCTCTGCTTTCTTAGCTTTTATATGAATTATGGACTTTTTATTACATAGCCAAGCCACCTTGTGTGAACTGTCTGCCCTTGCAGACAGCTGCAGGTTGGGGCTGGGGTGGGCACCCACTTGGGAGAAGAAAGTCTGACTCATCGAGCAGTGACAGGTGCCACACCACTCTGGGTGGCTGCATGTAGGCGAGTCTCAAGTTTGCTCATGGAAGCTGGTGTTTATGCACGCCTGCCTTCCCTGGGATGGAGCCATTCTTCAGAGGAGCCCCACCAGGGCCGCAGACCTGTCCACACAGAGATTAGGTCATGCATGTGCACAATAGCACAAGTTGCCCCCCCCCCCAAAATCAGAGTCTCTGAGCCCATTGGCAGGACAGATTAGCATTTTCCAATGGAAAGAGGAGGTGGGGGGTAAGTTCCCAAGGTGGGTTCTCCCCAGGCCAGGAGCAGAGCCCATCCACTGCAAAGCAAGCACTCTGGTCGCCTGGGCGGCCCCAAGACACTGCATTTCGTGTTGCCACATCCTTGTGCAGCCGCATTTGCCTGTAGTCTAGGGCATTCAGAAATGTCTCATCATTGCCCGCCTCTTGTTCTTGCCTTCCGGGATGTGGCTTTGGTGCACAGTTCCCATGCTGCTCAGTCTCACTTTAAAATCCATGCGACTTAAGAGACCCGCGAATTAGGGCTGGGAGAGGTTTAGGGGTGTAGGGTGGTCATTTATGTTTTACGAGAGGGTCTGAAGTCACACAGCAGAAGACTCATTTAACAGGGAGTTTCACAGAGCTCTGTGTGATTTACGAAGCACAGTTTGGCTTCCCAGTATCTTCAAAGAATCAGTACAGTCCCTAAAGCATTAACATGCTGGACTCTGGAGACCAGACTTGGCCTTGAGTTCTGTGATCCCAGATGAGTTCTAGTGGAGACCCATCTTACACAGGGTGGGGCTGAGGGAGGTGGATTACATCTGACATCAGTGTATTAAGCAAGAGTCAACTTTACCCGGCAAAATCCCTTGCATTTTCTATCAAGTATAACGTATAGACATGACATTCTCAGAAGACATCCAGCACAGCCAGTTTTCCTGGAGCAGATTGCCATTTCTTTGCTTGAGCAGCAGATGAAGTAGGTGGTGTGTGTGTGTGTGTAGGGGATGCATTTGGAAACCAGTTATCTTCAAACAGAAACACAGCTGGCCAGGGAGGAGCGGGGCACAGGGGCCCACCGAGGCCATTCACTGAGAATGACTCCTTTCTCACAATGTTGAAGTCACATGGTCGCCTGATAAGACCATGCAGAAGGGAGCCGTGTGGAAATAGGACCCTGAGAAGCTTCCTCAGCAGGGGCACAGCTCCCCTCTTCCCCAGACCCATTCCCTTCACTGTTAGAGCCTGGCTCTGCCTCCGTCTTTGAACAGTGGACTCATACTCAGGGTCGGGAGAGGAGAACATTTGGGTTGCTGGGAGCCCAAGAGGAAGCAGCGAACTCAAGATGCCCATCTTCCCTATACTCTGGGCTTGAACTTACCAACTGAAGAGTGGGTGGAATCACCTGTCCCCAAAATGATAATAGTCATTGGACCACTAGTATTACATCAGCTAACACTACGTGTCCAGCATTCTAAGTGCTTTATGGATATTGACTTACTTGGCAATGTGTGTGTAATCAACACTCCAGTGTGCCCCGGATAGGATCGCCTGGGCCACGCACTAACCAGACAGGTTGCCTGGCCTCTCCACTGGAGTTTCTGATTGAGTAGATCTGGGGCAGAGCCCAGGAATCTGTGTGTTTAACTAGCCCTCCAGGGAACCCTTACATACAGATGGGTTTTGGAAATGCAGAATCGTTGTTTCTCTGTCCTCGTTTCTTTGCTGAGCTGGTATGGTGAAATTTGCATCACTTTGCATGCATCTTCTCCCATGAACCAAACCTTCCTGAGCCTGAGTCTGTTCTTCTGCAACAGCGGAATGGCCACGGGATCTACTTCCCTGAGTGCATGAGAATTCAGTGACACAGAGCATCCAAAGCGGGATGTCTGGTGCCTCGTAAGCGGCCAGTGTGCCCATTGTTGTTGTTATTACTGTTACTTAGAGGTGGGCAGAGCACACAGAGAGACTCACACCCCTGCACCTGTGTTCCCCGATGGAGTGGCCTTGACCCAGTTGACTGCTGGGAATGCACTCAAGCTAATCTCCTTTTGCCCTTTCTTACATGTAGAGCCGGTGCCCAAAGGAAAGTGGATTGGCAGAGAAATTGATTACTTCCTGCCTCCCTCAGCAGCCTGGTTTCAAAAGGCCCTGGTCAAATTAAAATGCATGAACTTAGTTTGTCAAGGAGCCACCAGCCATCTGGGAGGGCCCAGCCCCTGCCTCCTGCCCGCGCGCACTGGGCCGCCGCCCATGCCACACTCACGTGCTGGACGGGGCTGTGCCAGGCCACAGCCCGGCTCCCATGGAAACCTGGGGTTTGGTTCTGAGCCTGGAGACAAATGAGGTGGCTGTCTGTACCGTGTTCCCAAATGGGTTCTCTTTCATGTCCAATATTTTCTCAGCCTATTGTAGAGGCTCAGCCTCAGAAGGCAAAAGCAAAGGCACAAAAAGGCCAAACGGAGAAAGAGACCAATGGAAAGGGAGCCAAGGGGAGGTGATTACATAACCCCGGCAGCCAGGCTGTCTGCAGGCCCTATGACTTATTTAGCTGTCTGTCTTTGCGGGATGTCGGACTCCATCCTTTCCAGCTGGCTCTCCGCTCCGGTGATTACATTAACGCTCAGTAATTATAGGAAAGAGACACCTCTCGAGTCACCAGCATCCCCAGTGGCAGGATGGGGGATATTCAATACCAGGAACACCCCATCGCTGGCCCTCACACTGTTCCCTCCCCAGGTCTCCACTGTCTGTGGCAAAATGAGATGAAAATCAGGTTCCCCACCCCCACCCCAAAGCCCAAAAAAACCCCTGCAGAATCCGTACAGTTTAAAGGCTAGCGCTTGATCTCAAGCGGATGTTAACAACATCCTTTTAAAAATCCAAATCCAAAATGATGGTGCTAATAATTAGTAGTGGCTTCTGTCATTTTGCTATAATGCGAAATTGGTCTCTAAAATCGCTGTCTCTTTTGGGAAGAAATTCCTGATCTCTGAAATCCTAGAAGCCGGAACCACTGCTTTATATATGAAGGAATAACATAATAAACAAAATAATATGGTATAAAAGGACTCTCTTTCCTTTTTTAATCCCATGCGCTTTGCCTTTTTAGCCTCAGCCTCTGCTCTTTACACAATAGGTAATAGGCGGTTAGGGATTCCTTGCTGGCTCCCCCGGCCTTCCTTCCCCATCTTCCATGCTTCCAGCTTCCAGAGCAGCTCCTTGGAAACCTCCCTGCCTGCGGGCCCAGCCGTCTTGAGTCTTAAGCAGGGCTCGGTGGAGATGGGAGTGGAAGAGTCAGCATAACACAGCCAGCCGTCACCAGCTGCGTCCTTCCTGTGAGCTAAGCACTTGTCACACTCAGTGTACTGAGTCTCCCCAACAATACTGGGAGACGGGTGCCGTGAAGAGTAGTGGCTTCCCGACTTACAGTGGGGACACTGAGGCCCCGAGAGGTTAAAGCATTTCCCCAAAGCCACACAGCTCTGAGGAACAGAGCTGGGATGTGAACCCAGGCCGCCGGACACGGAGCCCGTGCTTTCACTACTAACCGCACTGCCTCCCTCGTGATAAGACGTGGCAGGGGAGAAGGGGAGCCTCTGTTTTCTCATCTGTAAAGTGGTCCTCATAGCAGCTGCTGGCCACGGATGTGCTGAGGAGAAAGAGGTAATGGAAGGCGTTTGGGAGAGGTGCCTCCTTTTCCTTCTCCTCACCCAGCCATACCCACTGGGCTCTGAAAGGCTCCCTGTGACTCCTTCCTGCCCTTCAGTCCTGTAGCTTGCTTCCCACGGTGATTAAACCAAGCTGCAGCTTCCCTGCCCCCCCCCCACGCATTGCTTTATTACCTTTCTCAAGTTCTGACCAGCACCCCAAGCTGCTACCTCCGCCCCCAGGATTCTGACTGTGGGAGGTGGGGGTGCCCAGTACCCGCACCCCCCACCCCCAGCCCTGCTTTACCTTACCGCAAGGCCTTGTGGACAGAATTCCTAGCTAATGACATCGTGCTCCCTCTGCTAACCCCTAACTACCTCCTCTTCCTGGATTTGCATCTCTAAGTCCAGCCCCATGGATTGGAAACGTGGAGCCCACAGTGTCTAGGGCAGTAGCTGGGGCTCTGGAGTCCCCGCTATGCCATGTTTGCTCCCTTCCCAAGCTGTGCTGGTGGAGGTGGGGAGGAGGGTAGACCCCAGCCACAACATGCCTTATGCACGGATCCTTGCTCCTTCTTTTCCCCAGTTAGTTCCGGGTTGCTGAGAGGGCTCCCACCAGCCTTGGGTGCAAGTCACATGTTCCGCTTACGTGGATGCCCTTTAACTTGACACCTGGAATGTCCCGGCTGTGTCCCAGGCATGGTCCGTAGATCACATGCATCAGCAGATCCTCCTAACTGCTTGTGAGGCGGGTCCCGTTAACTTCCATTCGGTGGATGAGCAAAGCAAGGCCTGGTGAGGGTGAAGAGATGTGCATATCCCCATAGTCTGTTACAGACAGATCCGGACTTGCCAAAGCCTTCTTGATTCTAAATATTTCTGTGCCTGGCATGCCACAGGTCAGAAAGGTAGTGGGTTGTTTAAGCAGACTTTGCTTCTAGAATCCACATGGTAAATTTGGGGGATGGGTACCACCTCCCTACCAGCTACCTCTGCCTAGCTGTGCCTTCACCTCTGCAATAGGTCTTGCTTTTCTCCTTGTTTGAGTGGGCCTACAGATACCTAATAATACCTCCCAGAGCTGTAGGGAGAATAAAATGAGGTCATGTCTACAAAAGGCTCACCAACAGTCAACACTTAATAAATGTTATTCCCCTTCCCCTTGACAAAACCCTCCATCAATATAACTACATTCTTGTTTAAAAAAAAAAAAAAAAATACAGCTCTCTAGGGGCATAGACTGGATGGCCAGAGAGTCTTTTGTGATCACAGATCCCAGAGTGTGGAGGAAATGCCTGGTGAGGAGCGCACTGCTCCAAAGGGCTGTGTGTTTCCTAGGAACCCTAAGGCTGTCAGTGAGAGCCCACCCTTTCCTGCCACTCCCCCGCCCCATAGATCAGAAAGAGCAGAGGGAGCCCAATAAAATGCCCAGAATCTTTGGACTTCATGTAGAAAGCAAAGTCAGTGGCAACCAGATTTTACTGTAATGACCATGTCCCATCTGCTGGGAAGAACTTGTTTCTACAGCGAAATCTTTCCATCTCCTGAGTCGAGGGAGAGCAACCAGTGATGTTGCAGTTTGGGGTCCTGGCGCCGTGAAGACACAGTTTCTGCCCTAGACAGACAGCATAGCAGCTGTGCCTAGCTCCCCACTGCCTCTCAAGAGTGACTCTGTGTCATTGCACCCAACTCTTAAAAATGCGTTATAGAGACAGATCTGCTCAAGATTGCCTCTGAAAGCAACTCTGGCGTCTTACACAGTATCTGAAAAGATGGAGTGTTCTGTGAATAACTTGCTGGGTTTGGTTCTCCTGGGACTTCCTCTGGCTTCTAGGAATAATGTGTACCCAGATTTTCTACCGGTTTGGAGAGCACTGATGAATGGTTCTGTGATGCTCATTCGAGGCAGGTGCTTTCTCACTGCCACCGCCGGCCCTGATGGATGGCACAACCTCTTCTCCGACTGGGGCAGCCTAGATCAGGGCTCCCTCTCCCTGCTGCAAGCCCCATTCATCACAGTGGCCACAATGTTCCCAGTGCCAGCTGTGTTTGAGGCACTGTTCACGTGTCCCACAAGAAAGACACTATTGAGTATTGTCCATTTTGTAGTTAAGGATAGGTCTGCTGAGGATCAGGAACTTCCCCAGGCCTTACGTCAGCATGAGATGGCAGATCCAGGGTGCCAGCCCAGGTTGGTGTGAACCTAGGGCCCTGTGGTTCTGTGTGACACTGTGCTTTGGTGAGCAGATCTCGAGGGTGATGTTAGTAGTGGGAGTCAGTGGTGGGAGTAGATGACATATTGATTTGATTCATCAGCCTTAGGAGGCACCTCTGTCTGGACTGTGGTGTACAGTTGGCCAGGTTGTGCACTGCACAACTCTAAAGGTACCTGTCACAATGTGGTCTATGGGCCTGGTGCCCTCTAAAATTGTGCAGTGCACAAACTGCCCAATCAGAATGTCAGCCCTGGGATTCCAGCTGTTTTCAGCTGTTTAATCAGTGGGAGGGCTCAGGAGACTATGCACTGCTTCATCAGCTCTGGCTTAGACAGCTAGCTCTGCCACCTTTTGTTCATGTGACCTAGGGTAAATTCCGTAACCGTTCTATGCCTCAGTTTACTCATCTATAAAGCAGGGACTAAGAGCATTATCTTTTCCAAGGGTTGGCGCAGTGATTACAGGAGTTCATCCATACATAGTGATTGGGACGATCCTGGCCCATAGTCAGCACCCTGTGAATGGTGGCTGCTCACATTTGCTGTTGATTTTGACTCTCACAATCTCATTTCCCACTGTCCCTTTCACAACCCAACACGCTCTTGCCCAGTCAAATGGCTTATCTTTCCCCACACATTCCTCCCACTTTCCCACCTTGGGGCCCCTGCTTGTGTTATTTGCCACACCTGGAACGCCATGCCAGGTTTTTCCTGTGTCCACATTCTACTTACAAGGTGTAGCTCGGGTATGGCCTCTTCCGTGGAGTCTTCCCTGATTTCCCTGGGAGGGGGCTCCCCGTGCCCTGCTCTGATCTCTCCTTGGAGCACATTGCCGGCGTCTCACTGACTGCATCCACATGACAACCAGGCCACTGTGTGAAGAGTCGCCGTGACTGGACTCCGAGTGGGTGGAGGGCACCGCCAGTTCGTCTCGCCCTGCCTCTTCATGCACTTTGCCCGAGGCTTGGCACATGTTCGATCTTTAATAAATGGTTTGTGGTTTTCGTTGAATGGATAAGTTAATGTCCTCCTAATGGTCACCTAACACCAGGAAATTTGCATATGATGCGCACCACCACATGTCTTTTTCTTTTTTTGTTGTTGTTTTAAAATATAAACAGACATCATTTATTTATTTGACCACCTTTTCTTTTTCTTTCCTTTTTTTTTTGGTTTCTTTTTAATTGCTTCAGTGCACAATTCAGTTGTTTTGAGCATATGCACAGAGTTGCCCAGCCAGCACAGTCTCATTCTAGAACATTTCCAAAACCTCAGAAGGAAACCCCGTACTCAGGAAGTCTTCACCTCAACTCTCCCCCAGCTTCTGGCAACCTTTCTGTCTCTATAGATTTTCCTCTTCCGGACATCTTGTAGAGGTAGAATCCTACCGTGTGTCATCCCTGGTGTCTGCCTCCTTTTACCTGGAAGTCCGTTCCTAAGGCTTATCCAGGATCTGGCACGTATGAGAACTTCATCCCCTTTTATGGCTGAATAATGTTGCATTGTGTGGTTAGACCAGTTTCGCTTTCCATTCACCAGCTGATGGACGTTTGGGTTGTTCCCACTTTTTGGTTGCTGTGACTTAGGCTGTGTGTATAATCACATAGGAGTTGCTGTGTGTCTTCTCGTTCTTGTGCTGCCCCTGATATCTCTGTGCATTCAGGCAAAGTCCGTGAAAGGGACTGTTGCCGGGGGTGACGAGAGTAGGGTTTATGAATTGAGAGAGGCTGCCAGGTGCCAGGTCTGACCTAGGGCCTACGTATCCACTATGAGCAATCTCTTTTCATCTTCACAGAGCTCCGGGAGATTCTCAGAGAGGGCAAGGACCCTGCTCAAGGACATGAAACTGGTGGGTAGGATTTGAACCCCCATTTCTGTGACTTCAGAGCCTGTGTTCTACCCCTGTCCAGGAGGTGGCTGCCTCCAGGAAGCCAGTCAATCCACTCAAACAAAGATACGCCTTCCTCTTCCCAAGGGACTTGTGCCTTACCAGCCTGGCCCCAGACAGTCATGGAATGGAGGTGCTCCCCTACCCTGTTTGTCCCTGGGCTACCCCAGCCAGCACCATGGGCCTCTCAGACCTGGACCACTTAACTCAAGGAGGCGTCTCCCCACCAGTCTCCATGAGGATTGACCCAGGGTGGGAGAAACCAAGGGTTTGTCCCAGGGAGGGGCTGGGCAGGCCTGCCAGAAGGGCCAGCCAAGGCCAGGCAGGCAGTAAGGATTGCTGTGGGCAGGGACAGAGGAGGACCCACCGCACTCGGCACGCACCATGACGGGTTGACATGGCCCGCCCTTTGGAAGAGGCCCAGCTGCGAATACACGTGTGCTGGGTGTGGGGCCTTGCTTGCCTTATCCTCTTTCTTGGTGGGGGTGACAACAGTGGAGCAGCTGAGGGACGCTCACTGTGCTTCTTAAGGGACAGAATAGGCCCAGAGTCTGAGATGGTAGCAAACTGCACCAAGGGCCTTCGCGGTCCAGACGGGGTAGAGGAGGTGGGGCCTGGCAAAATGGACAGCTGCCTACATCGGGGGTCTCAGTGGCCCACGCAAAAGGCAGCAAGAGAGGGCCACACTGCAACTGGAACTTCTGGCGCATGAGCAGGGCAGCAGTCCCCTTCCAGAATGCTGAGGATTCTTCCAGACGGAGCCAAGCTTCTTGGCCCAGACAAAGCTTAGGATCACAGCTTCCAAAGCATCCATTTGAAGCTGTGAAAAGAAGGCAATCTCTTCCCCGGAGGGTAGGTAGGTGCACTGGCCTGCCTATAGGGATGTGTGTATGTGAGTGTGAGAGACAGACAGACAGATGGATAGACAGACTGACCCTAAACTAATTGATGAATATACATGGGCTCTATCTTGAGCGGTCTCGGGCTGTGGTCTCGAAGGCCATGATAAGTGCTGATGTTTGTTGAACACCTACTGTGTGACAGTATCTTGGGAAAGGCTCCATCTCACTTGATTCCCTGCAAACAACCCTGTGTGGTGTTAATTTTATTACAATCAAGAAAAACAGCCCTGGGCATAACACTCCTAAGACCACGCCCCCAGAGCCTTGACGCTGTGATCTTGACGCAGGCTCCATGCCAGATCCCAGCTCCTTGGTCATTAGCGCCTCGTGCCTCCCCACCACCATCCCCCGACCCCCACCACCATCCCCTGACCCCCGCCATCCGGCTACAGCCAGGGCATTGCCAGCTTACTTTTGGCCCTCCTGCCCAGGAGGCGGCCCTGATCTGGTCCTAGCTGGATTCCTAATTGCTATGTGGCCTTGGGCAAATCACTTTCCCTCTCTGAACCTTGGCTGTCTCATCCGTAAAGTCAGGGCTTGGCACATAGCGGTGGTTTTCAAGGTGGGTTCCATAGACTCCTAGGGTCCTTGGGGCGGGGGAGGGGATGCAGCTCAGAGATGCTGGAACAATGCCCTTTCACTTGTTCTGTTTGTCAGATTTTTGTGGGAGACTTTGATTAAAGACTTCTGGTGGTGATAAATAAACAAGTAATCACAAAAAAACATTTGAACTAAATACTAAGCAACCTTCCAGCTTTGGCTGCCGAAGATTTGAAGAACCAGCCCTGAACTCCCCACCAGCAAGCCCCAGCGGAGTCTGGGCCTGGATGCTGGGATGTCCTATTCGGAGGGGTTGTATGAGTGTTGGGGTGCAGGGTCCCCAGAAAGGCCAACCATGAGCGGGCTGGGACAGACCAGATCTCAGGCTGCCCCCGCGGAGGTAGAGTGACCAGCGTGGCCTCAGTGGACCAGGTCAGTTCCCCAAGTTCCAGTAATTCGAACACTAAGCCATGATTTCTGCTGCATCTGTGGTACGTCAGACAGGAAGGCGGGGCGGTTAGAAATCGGGCTGCCTGGGTCTTCTACTCACTACTTGCCGTGGGCAACGTACTTCACCTCTCTGAGCCTCAGCGTCCTTCTCCGGACAGTGGTGGTGACAGTAGGGCCTGTCCACGGTGTCGTCATGATTTAATCCACGCAGAGCGCTGGGCTGAGTCCCTGGCAGGCCGAAAGCGCGGACTCTGACTTTGGCAACGTGACGGGGCTCTCCACTTCTCTTTCCACACCTGAATGATGGGGATAATGGTGACAGCCGCCTATCAGGGTCATCGTAAGGATCAGATAGTAAGTTGTCATTAATTGGTCACGAGGTCGCTATTGCGTTTACTCATCTTTTTCTTTACATCTACGCACATCTAGAGCTTCATCCCTTCTTGAAGGCAGCCGCTGTCCGAGCGGGGGCAGCCCAGGGGTCCACCGACTGGTGAGCAGAGTTAGTGGCAGGCACAGAAAATCCTCCAGTCTGGGCTGGAGCCAAGGCGAGCAGCTAACCCGCCAGCGCACGCTGGGCAGGGAAGCCGGTCCCTGGGGGAGGCCGTGCTGGAAACAGACACACGCGCTGGCATGGACCCCAGCCAAGGAAGGCCTCCCTGCCTGCAGGGGGTAGGGTTGGGCTTCCTCTGTCACCCTGTCTGCCCCAGCTGGGCCCTCGGTCCGTGTGTCCTGTGAAGCAGGGTCTGAACTGGGTACCAAGAGATCCAGGTGCGGGTCCAGCTCCCTGCCTTGGGCATGATGCTTCTGCTCCCTGACCTCAGTTTCCCCATCTGTAAATGAGGGCGTGTTCTAGATGACCTTGGAAATTCTCTTCTTTCCCCATTCTGGTTTGGGGGGGCAGCATAAGGTCGTGGTAAAGTGGGGTGGCTCTGATTCTGATTTTGTGGCCTCTTATTGGAGGAGAGGTCACTTAACCTCTCTGGGTAACAGTCTCCTCGTCTGTGAAATGGGCTGGCCGTGATTGCACCTGTAGGACTTTGGGCAAAACTGAGAGACTTTGAGCCTCAGTTTGCTCATCTGTAAAATGGACAGAAAATCATACCTAATTCACAGGAGGCACATGGAAAGCCACAATGTGACAGAACGCATGTAAAGCTCTTAGCTTAGCACAGAGCAGGTGCTGTTTCTCCTCTCCTGGATTGATTAATTACTACTATGAAAAAACTTGTCCCAAAGTCAGGGGCTTCAGACAACAACAATTTACAGTTGCTTCCATGTCTGTGCATCAGGTGAGGCAGTGAAAATATTTTAGGTTTGACTGGGCCCCTGGGCATTATGCTGGGGGCCCAGCGGGATGGGGCTCTTCGCTGAGGCTTGGGCTCCATATGCCTTCATCTTAGGGCCTGTCTGAGAGAGCAGTAACCACCAGGGGACACATCTTTCTTTCTTTCTTTCTTTCTTTCTTTCTTTCTTTCTTTCTTTCTTTCTTTCTTCTTCTTCTTTTAAATTTATGTATTTGAGGGAGTGTGTATGTGGAAGGACGGGCAGAGAGAGAGGGGGAATCTCAAGCAGACTCCCCACTGAGCACAGAGCCCAGTGCGGGGGGTGGATGTCGTGACCCTGAGATCATGACCTGAGCCAAAACTACGAGTCAGACACTCAACCGACTGAGCCACCCAGGTGCCCCAGGGGACCCATTTCTCACTGCGATGCGGAGGTGTGGGAGGGCAAACATTTAAGGCCTCCGAAGGGGTAGGCTGGGACAGGACCATCCCTTCCACCTCATTCTGTTGCCAAAACAGTCACATGGTCAAACCCAAAGTCGGCAGGTAGAGAAGGAGACTCTGGTCCTTTAGTGGAGGGAACTGCCGATTCCCACGGAAGGGGGTGTGCGTAAAGGCAGGCATGAAGACTCAGGGACATTAATGGGATCTTCTGGGCCTCCCAAGAACTACCCAGGAAGGGTGCCTGGGTGGATCAGTGGGTTAAAGCCTCTGCCTTTGGCTCAGGTCATGATCCCAGGGTGCCGGGATCAAGCCCCGCATCGGGCTCTCTGCTCGGCGGGGAGCCCGCTTCCCCCCTCTCTCTGCCTACTTGTGATCTCTGTCTGTCAAGTAAATAAATACAATCTTTAAAAAAAAAAAAAAAAAAGAACTCCCAGGAGAGGGCTGGGGTCAGAACTGCCAGTGAGGGCCACTGGTTTGGGTGGGGCGTTTCAACCGTATCACGGGGCCAGGAACCCTGAAAATCTCATTGGATCGCCGCTCCAAAAGTTGACTTCCTTTCTGCACCCACATTGTCCCAGGGATGCAGTATGGGGTTTTCTTCCCAAAAATGTTGTGGGAAGATGGAGGATGGGCGCGGGAAGCCTGGACCGCAAAGCCCAGGAATGCTCCCCCACCCCCCGCACCGCTCCATGAAACCTGTTCTTGCAAAATAAATGAATAAAACTGTGAGCTGGAAATATGAGGGGCAAACCGACCAAATATGATAAACTGTGTCTCGCTGGGTATTGTACTCGCCACAATGAAACCCCAAGTGGATGCTAAAAATGTATGCCGCGTTGTCGGGAGGCAAGCATGCTCTGTGTAGCCGAGACTGTCTGAGAAAGGTAATTTTACCGCAGCGCGCATAAAGGAAAGAAATGCAAAGAGCAGTAATTTGGAAATTGTATGTCAGGTGTTTTTTTTTTTTTTAATTGATATTGTTGGTTATTTTTCTTTTATTACAAGCCAGAGTCCAGCGGACTGCTGTCCCATCCTTATCTAGCTCACTCAAGGCGTGTGTTGACATTTCTAATTTGCAAATTTAAAGATCGTGGGGAAATTGTTTAAACACTGGCATGGTCTGGGAGCTCTTTGACTGTTAGTGACAAGGGCTCATCTCTGGGAAGATTGCAGGGGGCTGGGGAGGAGAGCTGGACTGGATTTCGGAAGAGCTGGGGAGAGCTGGCATTTCCTGAGCACTGAGCGTTGGACATTGTTCTCAGTGTTTTACATGCATATTTTATCTTCTGTAAACCTGTGATTTCCATTTTGCTGATGAGGACAGTGTGGTACTAGGAGGTTAAATAACTTGCCCAGGGTCATGCAGCTCCTGCACGGCAAAGCTGGCCTTGGTATTAGGTATTCTAGTCATTTCTCCTGCCTGAGCTTTGGTTGTTTGGTTTTGTGTAGATTTCATGCCTGCCGCGCGGGTGGATTACTTGGACTAAATACTAGGATGCCTTGGTGAGTGTCGATACCCCTCTGACCCTCGGTTTTCTCATTGGTAGGACTGTGAACCTTGGAGCCATCATCTCTGAGTCAGGCCAGGGACCCTAAGGAGCTGTGCGGACTCAGGCTTCCCCTCCCTATGTCCCTCTGCCCTGTAGGACTGATCTGCTGTGCGTTGTGAGGCATGATTTAAATCAATGAGTGGACAGCACAGTTGATAAACTTCTGAGCTCCAACTAGCCATGCTCGCCCAGTGGTTGTGGGGGCCGAAAGCAAGTCTCCTTGTGAACTGTCACACTGGGAGGTATAGAGGCAGTGACTTGCTCTGGGCTCCCTTCGAGGATGCAAACCCTGACTCCTTGAGAGGGCCGAGCAACTTCAGTGTCACTGGGGACCTGTTGGCCTTACAACAGCAATTGACAATGTTTATGGGCTGGCCCTCTATTACTCCCCTTTACTGCTACCATCAACAGCAGATATTTACGGACCCTCTTGGCGGATGCCAGGCGCTGTGCTAACACTCGGTATACAGTGCCTTATTTTATTTCTGCAACAGCCCTAGTGGTGTACATAGTCACATCTCTCCCCATTTTGCAGATGAGGAAGCTGAGGTTTGGCAAGTTCAGACAATACGCTCCAGCAAGTTTAGATAATATGCTCTGGGTCCCATGGCTCATGGTGTGAGCTTGGCTCTACTGCCTGAGTCCACGCGCTGTCTGTTGGATTTGATGCATCCAAGCAGAGCACAGCAGTCTTGCAAGGTTGAAGGAGACCGTGAAGGGGAGCCATGTATGCTTAAGGTCTTCCAGTGATGATGCCATTCATGAAATGGCATTGGCAGAGGAACATGGAGACGTGGAAGGTTGGAGCAGGGCCCCAGAGCTCCCCTGGTTATTTTGCAAATGAGAAAAACCATGGAAGGTGTGCCAGATGACACACAGATTAATGGAGACGCGTCCTTCCCTGACCTCCCTGTCAAACTGCCTTGTGCCGACCTGGTCCCCCAGCTCAACGAAGGTGCTCTTGTTGGGAGCAGCGGCAGGGAATCAAGGAGGTAGGAGAGTCAGGACCCCCCCCCATTAGAGAAACTCTAAATGGAGGGACCTCACCCTCAGTTGGTTCTCCCATCCTCCACCCTACCTGTCTAGGGCCTGTTGTGCCCCAGACTCAAGAGATCATGAGCCCCCTGGGCACCTGTTAGAACTGCAGATTCCAGGCCATGGCCCTAGAGCTGCAGATGTGGTCCGTCTGGGGTTGCAACTGGGAAATGAGGCTTCTTTCAAGTCCCCCCTGGTTCTAATGTGTAGTCAGATTTGGAAACTGCTGCCTTAGTTCAGTATTCCTGCCTGTTCCATAAAACACCGTCTTAGTTCCATGGAGACATTAACAGGTGTTATGTTAAAAAATAAAAAAATCCTCCCAGCCAATAAGTTTGGAAACTACTGTGTTAGAGGAGCGATTCCCATTGTGCCTACCCATTAGAGTCACCTGGGAAGTTTTGACAACCCCCAATACACAGGCTACATGCCTGTGTATTGGGGGACAGGACACAGGCATAGAATTTTGAGAAGTTCTTTGATGTGGACTTATGGCCAGGTTGAAAGCCATCAGGCTAGACAGAGTTAAACAGACTTTATTTTTTCAACTGCAGAACTTCTCAGGGACTTTAAAGCCCAATGTACATTATGAATCTCCAGAAAGAGAAATATATAGATTGTTTTCTTAGCTTGGTGATCAGGGGTGTATGAGAAGAAAAAGTGTGGCTAGCAAAGGAAGGGCACAGTAAATATAGAGAGAGTGTGTACTGGTAAGAGGAGACAGTGGTGGGCAATGTGAAATTCAGAGGCCAGTGGAATATTTGGACTCAAATGAGTGTGAATTTTTTTAGACTGATTTGAGTAATGGGGATAATATGGCAATTGGTAACAGTTGTAACACCTCTGAGGCTGTGCGGATAACATTTTTGCAAGCAGTAAAAACAGTGCTACCTGTATTTTCTTAGCTGGGGCTCTAATCACCCTGTGTGGGTCATAGAGACTAGAGAAGTTAGCGCCTTTCTGCAGGGAGTGATGCTTCCAAAATATCGACCGGCTCCTGTCCTCCTCCCAATTAAAGCTCTCTAAAAGCTCACCATCCCACTGCTCACTCTTTACAAAGCCCTACACTAGCAATGTCTGAACTTTTTTATTGTGCTCCCCCCCCCACCAAAAATATTTGAGCGTGTCCCCTCATTCTGTGCCTGTTCATTTGGAAATGCCAGCGTCTGTGCTATGGGCAATAATTCTCGGAGGTGGAGTTTGAGTTCCTTCTTCTATTTTTAGATTCAAATTTTAGATTAAAATTTAGAGTCTATTTTGAGATTCATCTATTTCATGTCACGACAAGTTGTCACGTTTTTTCCTGCACCTCGTCCATCATCCTGTGCGGCCCTGAGTCAAGCCCCTCCAGGACCTGGTCCCCGCCTTTCTTTCAACATCGTCTGCCACCATCTTCAGCCATACCCTAAGCTCCAGCCGAACGCCTTCCATCCGGATCTCCAGGCATGCCTCGGCCTGTGGGCCTTTGCACCATCTGTTCCCTCTTCTTGGAATGCTTTTCCTTTTGCTTTTGTATAGCTTGCTTCCTGACACCCAGGTCTTTTTGCCAACATCACCACCTCCGAGGAGCTCTCCATGACTACTCCGTCTAAAGCTACAACTGGCCACTCTCTCTGACACTGACCATTTTCATAGTCAGTACCGCTTATCATATCGACAGTTTTTCTTGTTTGCCAGCTGCCTCCTTTGTCAGAGAAGCGGTGCTGGCCACAGTGGGAGACTCAGGAACGAGTTATAGGATGAACATGCATCCCGAGAGTCAGAGCTTAGGGTGGCTTATCTGGGCCGTGCTGCCTGGAAACGGTGGAGTGAGGATTTGCTCTTTAACCCTGGTTGACCCCCAGTTCAAGGTGCTTCCCATCATGCCCAGCGGCCTCTTACCCTTCAGAGGCCAGCCAAGAGGTGTTTGAGTCCAGCTTGACGGTCTGAGTTTGAAATCTGTTATGATGTCAGATGACTATGGAATTTGAAAGAAAAAAAATGACTGGCATTTTACGCTCTGTTTCACAGCCAGCCAGTAATGGGAGTTTGGAAAAATTCCGGAGTCTGAAATAATTCAGGCAGGCCCAGCTGCAAATTGGAAAAGCCTGTGGTCAGGAACGGCAGTAGGTGAGCGCAGCCTGGAGAAATGCTTGGCCCGCCTGTCATAACGAAGCCCAGAATCTGGGGGAAGGCGCTAGGCAGACGTGTTTGTTGTCGTGGGCAGGAAGGCCCTTCATCTTCCCTTCCGTCGCTTGTGCGGTTTTGAAGCGGGATGTCAGGCACTGACACCGAGATCAAGAGATCGAGAATGTTCTGCTTCTTTCTTTCTTTCTGCTGAGCACCTGCGGGGTGCGAACCTTTTAGCAAATTCAGGAAATCCCACTGCCTGGTGCTTCCTCTGCTCTAAAGGCACCGCACCCACCCCTTCTGCCTGGGGAAGGAGGTGGGAGAGACCAGTCAGCAGAAAACAGGAGGAACAGCTGAGATCCTGTAGCCTTCTGAAGGATAAATCCATTCATCGTGATGCCTTGTTAGGCATGTCCCTTAAGACACCGGCCTCCTCCTCGTGTTCCCTCTTTGTCTCTTTCCAGGAGTGACCCCTTCACGTTGCAACAGCGTTTGGTTGCCTGGCTCAGACAGGCGTTTCCATCTTAATTTCACCCGATGGCCTCTCCATGCGAGGCCTGTGGCCCCTTCTTCCCTTTGTGTTGAGCACGGAAACCCTAATGATGAATGAACAGGTGGAATTAAGGGTGTTAAATGTGACACCTGAGGGCAAAGAAATTGACAACTGATTTTTCCTGCTGGATCTCCCACTTCCTCTTCCTATCACGGAAACAGTATTGATAGTCTACGGCAAGGAGATTTCCCTCATTCAGCCCTCTGGCTGTGGATCCACTCATTTATGATTAAAAGTACTGCCTTTGGGGTCAGACTGACCCACAGCCCTCACTCTGGCCTCGTGACCTGTGCCAGGGTCCTTGGGCTGCTGGAACAAATTACCACAAACTTGGAGCCTCGAGACCACAGAGATGTGTTGTCTCATAGCTCTGGAGGATGGATGGCCCAAATCCGAGGGGTGTCAGCTGGGCTGCGCTCTGAGGGAGTAACCCTTCCTCACCTCTTTCAGCTTCTGGTGGCCTCAGGCTCCAGAGCAGACCTCCAGTCCCTACCTCTCTCTTCATAAGGCCGCTTCCTCTCCCATCCCTTCTAAGGACACTTGTCATTGGGTTTGGTACCCACCCAGATCATCCAGAATGACCTCATCTTAGGACCCTTCACCTAATTACATCTGCCAAGACTCTTTCCACATTTATAAATCCCACCACTCAATCCCCACTGTATGACCTTAGACAGGTCATTAAATCTCTGTGCGCCTCAGAGTCTTTGACCGTGAAACGGAGATGCCTCTAGTCTATACCTCCCAGGGATAAGATGTCGAAGACCTTTTCGGTGCCCATACGCAGCTCATTCTTCATCAGCAGCAGTTCCTCTAATTCACTGAGCATCCATGATATGCTGAGACATTGTGCTGAGCTCACACCATGTCCCCTGAGAAATGAGATCACACCCCTTATGACATAGCCTGCAGAACTTCTGTTCATTCCTATGCACACCGGAGGCCTGTGAGTGCCCAGCAGCTCTGCAAAATTCAGTTCCCCTGCCTATGTGTGGAATGACCCACCAATAGGGAAAAGTTGTGAAGACATTTCTAGAAAGTTCCTCAGCTCATCCTAGGACACCTGTGAGGGGGATGGAGGAAATGAGCGCCTGGCTGTTGGAAGGCATTCCAGCCCTGCATCCTTTCCCCCACCCAGCCCACCTACCCTAGCCACTGTGGTTTTTCTCAAGGTTTGGAATGGATGAGGACATGTCTTATCCCCCACAGAGTAGGCATTCCATGGACGACAGTGGTGTGGAAATCCTGAGGGCAGGGAAGGCATGTTATGGCCTAGAAATGGGGCAGCCAGGAGGGAGATAGTGTGATGGAGAACTGGCATGATAGAGCGCTGGCAGGAGTGCTCATCCCTGCCTTTCATTGCCCTCGTATGACCTTGGGCAAGACTCTGAGCTCCCTCAAGGCTCAGATATCCAGCTAAAGATCTGTAGCATTGATTTTGAGCAGTGGTTCCCCACCTTAAAAAAAAAAAAAAAAAAAGGCAATACACATATTTTAAAACCTTTCCCAGAATCCCTTTTTGGGTAGCCCTGTGTCCACAGAAGGCTCCTGGCCTCGGTCCTACCCTTGTCCAGGGCCAGTGGCATCCCCATGATTTTCTCCAAGCGTCCATGCTTGCTGCCTCATTTGCAAGTACCCCTCAAAATCAGGATGCAGAACTCACCCCCTTTTCTCTCTCCCAGGAACACCCCCTCACTCCAGGAATTTTTGTGGACTTCATGGAAGGTGGAAGGGGGCCACAAGAGAGGTCACATCCTGGCCCAAACTGGACTGACACCTCTGGTTGCCTTAGCCCAGCCCTTTCCTTCTCTCTGTACCCTCTCTCAACAGACCACCATCATGCCCTGTCCCTACAGCTCTCCCTGCCCCGTGTCCTCTTTCTGCCCCCACCAACACTGCCACAGTCCTCTGCTACCACAGCCCATCTGCCCCTTCGGGCCCAGAGCAGACATGACTAATCCATCACAGCACTTTTCCCCACAGAGGCTGAGCGTGACCACAGTCCCGGGGGCGCTGGAGCTGGCTCTTCCCATTCGTGATGGGGAGGTCGGGAACTGGGGCCACAGACACTGCTGCAGGGCTATGACCTGGCCTCCCCCTTCTGTCAGGAGCAGGAGTCCAGCTGGTCATGAGCCATGACCCACAAGTCATGGGTGTTGGGGTTACTGGTGCTCAATTAGTGACTTCTGTCTCCTTTTACCTTTAGACTATTTTCGCTGCCAAATACAGATCTGTTCATCCCACTCCGCATCTCACCGGGCTTAAGCACTCACCCGAGTGCTTTCCCTAGTGCCTCCAGAGTACACACCCACTTTTCAGACATGACTTCAAAGGCCTGGAACCCCCCGGCCCCAACTACTTGTCAATGTCCCATCCAGCGTGTACCCTGCATGTACCCTGTGGCCAAGTCCCCCACTTGGTTTTCTAAATGCAGCTTTGCCTGTTAGGCCTCTGCACTTCCGTGTGTGCTGTTCTTCCTGCCTGGAATGCCTTTCCCCGCTGTGTTCCTTTCCTATGGCTGCTGTAACAGATCATCCCAAACCCCATGGCTTAAAATAACACCAATCTATTAACGATTCTGGAGGGCGGAAATCTGAGGTGGGTCTTACTGGGCAAAGATCAAGGAGTCAGCAAGGTTGTGTTCCTCCTGCAAACTCCAGGGGAGAATCTGTTTCTTGACTTTTCTAGCTTTTAGGGGCTCCAACGTTCCTTGGCTGGTGGCGCCTTCATCCATCTTCAAAGCTGACAAGCCACCCGCCTTCCTCGTGCGGCGTCCCTCCAACTACTACTTCCAACATCATATCTCTCTCTCTGACGCATACCCTCCTGACCTCCCCTTACAAGGATTCTTAGGATGATACTGAACTCACCTAGATAATTTCCCCATCTCGGGATCCGTAATTTCATCCCATCTGCAAAGTCCCTCTTGCCCTGTAACATAGCATATCCTCAGGTTCCAGGCTTTGGGGAAGGCTACTTAAAGGGCCGTTATTCCACCAACCACACCCGCCTTGTGATAGATACCAAATTTGTCCTTCGGGGGCATTTCCAACGTTCCCTCCTGTCTGCAGCATCCCTTCTGTTTTCCAGACAGAATTACTCTTCCATATTTCTTCCAATCCCGGGCATTTGGGCATCATTCTGTTCACAGTATGTACTACCTGCTCTTACGGTTCTTTGAATATGGTCTTGCTCCCATAGCAGCATGTGGGCCCCTCGGGGGCAAAATGCTGAGACTTTATTAATCTTTGGAACTCAATGTCTTCCATAGTCAAATATTTGAGGACTTCGTTGCATTTGTCTTTCCTTCAAGAGGCATCTCAGGAGTCACCCCCCGCTGTGCTCTTCTGTCCCCCCTGAAATGACATTTTCCTTTGTAATGAACCCCAGCACTGACCCCATCCTGGTGCAGCGTGGGGGCTCGGGTTTCCGAAGCACTGACAGCGCCTTCTCGCCTCCAATCTACGTGGTGAGGCCACACCTCACCCAGGTGTTGGGTTGGAAAGTCGTTTTCTGGTCAGAATTGCCCCGACAGAGCAGAATCACACCCAGGGCCTGAGTTGGGTCACCTCCAAGAGACAACGGAGCCCCCAGGACCCACGGGCTCCCCTTTCCCATCTCCTACTCATTCCCAGGTGTCTGCACATTGGCAAGAATTGTAGACAAAAAAACACACTCTCCAGACTGCTCTTCTCTCTCCATCCCAGTGGTCAGGCAGGAGCTGTCGGATGTGCATAAAGAGAATGTCTTCAGGAGGGAGCACAGGGCTATCTCCTGGGTACGCCACTCCCCCCACCTCGGGCTGCTTCCTGGCTCCTCTGTTCCCAGGTAGCAGATGGCCTGGTAATTCAATGCAGTAAAGGGGAGCAGGTCACTGGAATTTAAGGATAACAGGGAACCACTTTGAGAATGCTTGTTCTCGGAGACAAATCTGAGGGCTGGGTGAGCAGGGTCCCTGCTCACCCAGCCCGAGGGGCTGTACTTAGAGCAGAGCTCACGTGCACGGCCCCCATGGAGTGGTGTGGAGCATGGGCTCTGGGGTGGCGTGGCGTGGCCTCTGTAGGAGGCAAAGATGTTTGTTCTGTGAACTTTCCCTCTCTCACTCCACTCCTGCAGACACTGAGCTTGGACGATGGGTGCAGGCCAGGGAGGGCGCTTAGAATAAAATCTAGTTTCTTTTTTGTGGCCTCAGAGGCCCTCCACACTCCGGCTCCTGCCTACCTCTCCAGACCCTCCCAGTACCAGCTTCCCTTTGCTCACCGCCTTTCTATTTCTCCAGTATGCAGGGATGGTCCCTGTCCAGGATCTTTGTACTTGCTAGTTCCTCTGCCTGGGTTGTTCTTCCACCAGGTTCTATGACACCCCCCCGCCCTGCAGAGCTCAGCTGCAAAGTCCCCTACCTCCTTGGAAAGAACTGCCTGGAACACTATTCTTGTCACTCCCCAAATTAGCCAGCTTACACCACTATAACAAAAAACCATAGACTATGTGGTTTAAACAAGAGAAATTAATTTTCTCACAGTCCTGGAGAATAGAAGTCCAAAATCAAGGCTTCAGGCAGTTTGGTGATTGGTAGGAGCTTTCTTTCTGGTCAGCTGATGGTGAGGGGAAGGAAAGGACAGCAAGGGCATGGCAAGGGAAAGAGAAAGAGAGAGCCCTCTGGTTATCTCTTCTTATAAGGTCTCTAACCCTTTCAAATCAGGACCCCATCTTTATGCCCTCACTCAACTTGAATTACCTCTTTAAATGCCCGGTCTCCAAACACATTCGGGTTAGGGCTTCAGCCAATGAATTTTGAACATTTAGTCCCTAACACTGCACGGGACTACCTGACCCCTCTCAGTCCTGTCACCCTCAACTCCTTACCCCTTCTAGACCTTGGCTTCTCTGCCGTGAACTGGTGGTGCCTAACCACGTGGCATGGTTGTGAGAAGTGAATGAGTTACTATCCTTAGACCAGAGTCGGACACAGAGGAGGTGCTGGGTAAATGTTAATGTCGTTATCACCCTCATTAATTTTGGCCAAGCCTCGCTAGTGCTTGAGGCCTCAGAGAGCCCTCGTTCACATGCGTGTTGGAAGAACAAGATGCCGAGGAAACAGCAAAGTTTGGGGAGGAGCTGGGGGAAGGGGGTTCACCCCGTATAAGGATCAAACCCAAGGCAATTAGGAATTCTCCAGAGGAACTGCCTAAATCCCCATTGCTCAGATTACAGAAGTCTTGGCTCCCAATTTTCCTTGTCTCTTCCACCAACTTTCTCGTCAAAGAGAAGAGAGGTCTCAAAGCCCTTTTCCTGGGGGAAATCCACTGGAGGGCTCTTGTCTACGGTTGACTCTGAGCCTTTTCCTCCCCCCAGGTACATTTCTCAATATGCTGAATCTATGGAGGAAAATTTTTGCCTCCAAGAGAAGGTACAAGAATAGGCAAAATCACAGTCCTTCTGAGAGCTTTTTTAATTAGCCTCATACCCAGATCCATTTTCCCTTCTGTTTAAACTTAACGTCTCTGCGGTTTTAGAGAAATTTGCCAATTTCTCTAAATTGCGTGCGGTAAAAGAAAAAGGAACGGTTTGTTGCCAAGCGAGGGGGAGGGAGGGGGTTTCCTTTAAACATCTAAAGCACGGGGACCTCTCTGCTGGGACCTTCCACGGCAGTACCGACCAGATAACAGATTGGTGCTAGAAGACAGTAACACCTCTGTACTTCTTTAATGAAGAGAAAGAGAATCCGCTTAGACTTTTCAGAATTTAAGGCAAAGAGAGAGAGCCCACAAAGGCCTTCCACTAAGAGTAGATGTGACAAGTTCTAGAATGATGTGAGCGAGAGGAAACTTGCCAGGCTATCCTTGAAGTCACCCAGGAGACCGTCGGAGCCACCCCTTAACAGTAATACACAATTGCTTCTTCTGTGGAACCCGAGTACATAAAAATAAAAGTTGAGCTGCTCTGTTGAAGCAGGGAGACAGAATGTACTTTGAAAACCATAAATCTCGTCCCATCACTTCCTTCACATGTGGGAAAATGGATGAGCCCAAGAGGCTGCTCATTGTCCAAGGTCATCCAAGTTTAGCACTCACTCAGGCTCTCAGCAAATATTTAATCAGGTGTCTACAATGTGCCAGGCACTGTACTGGGTCCTATCCTCATGGAACTTACAGGCCAGTGAGGAAGACAGGCAGTGTACAAATGGAAATACATATGATGTCAGGTAGTAGAGAGTGGGACACAATGCAGTGAAGTAAGGCCAGGGTAAGGTGAGGGGCTTAATGGAATGATCAAGGAAGGCCTTGAAGAAATGATATTTGAGCAAAGAGAGAGGCAAGAGAATACTGGGAGAAGAGGGTTGCAGACAGAGGTAACAGCAGGTGCAAAGGGCCTAATGTGAGAAGGTATTTGACACAAACAAGGACCTGCCAGGAAGCCAGCCTGGCCAGGGCTCAGAGAGTGAGGAGGGGGTCATGAGAAAGGGGTGAGAGAGGGAGCTGGCCCGATGGAAGGCCTTTGGATTTTATCCAGAGTGGGATGGGAGCTATTGAATAGTTCTGAGCAGAAGAATGACCTGGTTTGAGTGAGATTGCAAAAAGATCTTTCTGTCTGCTTGCCTAAGTGATGAATCGGCTATGGAGGGATAGGAAGGGAAACCATGAAACCAGTAGTGAGAGATATTGTTGGCTTGGACCTGTAGGTGATGAGAAGTGGTATGATTTGGGATATATTCTGAAGACAGCTCCAGCAAGATTTGCTAGTAGATTAAATGAAAAGAGAACTTCTTACATGTTCTCTGTACAAAGTACGGTGGTAGGTTGCAATTAGGACCCTTTTGCTTATAAGTACAAAAACCCAATCAGCATAACAGTAGAACAGCATAGCCATACAAGGGTTTTAGGTATGGCTGGTTCCAGGAGCACAAAGCCTGTGTTCAGGGTATAGTTATTATCTCTTTTCTTACCTTAGCTTGGCTTTGTTTCCCACATGGTGGCCACCAGCATCTCCAGGCTTATGCAAACTGTGCAGATAGCATGAGGAGGAAAAGGGTATTTTTTCCATAATGGATTCATCAACCTCAAGTCATCTGTATGCCTAACCCAATCACTCTGTCCAGGGAAATAGGATACATTTAGGGCATCCTTTGCCATGTAACCAACCTAGAACCAGGGGTGGTGACTAGGAGAGAAACGTACCCCCTGCACACAAATAATTGTGCATTGCTAGAAGGATAGAAAGTAGCTGCTGTGTAGGCAATTTATAGTACCTGGGAATTAGACATTTTTTTTTTTTTAATAAACGAGAATTTTCCCCTCTCGTTTTCCTTATGTCACACGCTGTGCTTTCCCAGAAACACAAAAAGTAATTGTAGGGATGAAAACCTCAATGTTCTGGATACCAGGTTTCAAAGTACTTCCCTACCCATTACCCAGCTGCAGAATGTGATATGTCCGTGCCAGGAAGAGGAACTTGAACCTGAAAAGCTGACAGTCACATGTTCTCTAGCCACCTGATGAGCCCAGTGGCAGCAGAAAGCAGCCCAATATTCCCTGTATTCAGAAGGGACAGAACACTGTCCTGAGCTATTGTGTAGGGAGAAGGGAGGATCGTAATGGGGGTGGGGGGGAGGGTGGGGGCGGGGCAGGAGGGGAGCCGGCTCAGAGAACAGTCAGGGGCTGTTGCACAGAGCTCCCGAATTTGAGCCAGTGATGCCTAATGACCCCTGGGCAACAGGTTTCTCTGTTAAAGAGAGTGGCTGAGTCACAGTGAATGATTCAGACACAAGTTTCATGACCACGTGGTGCGGCTCCAAACCTGGTCCTCAGCAGCCGGAGCTGTTTGGCCTTGAGGATGTAAGTTGGACTCGCTAAAACATTCTGAGTTGATGCCGTTTCTGTTTTATGAAAATAACGGCTCCTCCATCGCCTCTCTCGCTTCGAATGAGACCTAATCACCACCCCCAGTTTATTTGCTTTGGGTCATTTTGCTCTTGCCTGGATTTTGTTCGCCTCCGGGGCTGCTTTCTTCTCCCCAGTTAAGAAACTTCCCAGAGCCCCACGTTTGCCCATGAAATTGTTAACTGGCATCTTGCTCCCGGCCGTGGCACCATCAGCTGGGCCACGTGATGTGGGAGGGATCGGCTAATGCCATTAACCTTGAGAGGCTGGAGTGGGCACTTAAGTGTTATAAAAAACACACACGACTCCAGCTCTCCAGCCAGGGACGTCTCCCTGGCTACGTTATCAGAGGCCGCCGTGTCCTCTCCACGCTGGGGTCTAATTCAGGTTCAGCAGCATCTCCAGTGTGTCCTGGGGAATTTTAAGTGTTTACTTGGAAAACAGGGCCCTCCTTCCTCCCCTCCCCTCTCCGCCCCCTGCAGCGGAACATCAAGATGGCAGAATTGCTGCTCAGTGTCACGTTCAGGCCCATATTCTTTCTCCCGTGGAAGCGCTGGGTGAATTTAGAATTTGGGGAGGAGGTGGGAGTTGCAATGAAAGAATTTAAAAGCCTGTTTGGCTTCCCGGAAAGCTAGGAGCCTTTGGAACCCACCAAACATGGGGCCAAACCCTGACTCTGGCACTGAATCAGCTATGTGGCCGTGGGTGTGTGGCTTCTCCTCGGTGGGTCTCCACTTCCCTGTCTTTAGAATGGGAGTACATTCTCTAATGGAGACTGCTGGAAGGAATACACAAAGCAAGATTCATAAACGTTCTTCTTCAGCCCAGACACCCGTCCTGACCCAGTCCAGGGTACCAGCCAGCTGCTGCAGGAGGGCCCACCTGAATGACCAAGAACCCACAGCTGGTCACCTCATCTCGCTCATTTCCAAGGTGAAGGCTGTTGCATTTCGACTGGTTCCTCCTCTGGGTCCCTACCTGGCTCTTACCTTAGTCCTGTCCCCATCACCTCCCAGTAGCATCCAACTGGTCTCCCTTCTGGTCCATACTGCAGCCAGAACATCTTTCCTGAAATGCAGATCTAGTCCTATGATACCCTGGTTCGCCTTCCACGGCTCCTGTTACCCAAGCATGGACCCCCCTTAACCTGCTAGGCCCCTTCTCCCTTCCAGGTCTCACCGTTTGCTGCCCTGCAGCCCTTCAGCCATCCCAACATTCATGAGGTCCCCAGAGGAGACCCTGCTGTGTCATGCTTCCATGTCTTTGCCAGGATCCCCCCCTTTTCCCTTTGTTTCCCTGGCTTCCACACATCTACTCATTTTTCACAATTAGCGAAAGAATCACCTGCCTTATGACTCAGCCATAAAAAGGAATGAAGTACTGATACTTGCTCAGAAACATTACACTGAGTGAATAAAAGTAGACACTGGAGGCTGCATATTGTATGGACTCCATTTATATGGGAAAACCAGAAAAGGGAAATCCATAGAGACAGAAAGCAGGTTGGCAGCAGCCAGGGGCTTGGGGAGGGGAATATGGGGGCTGCCCAATGGGGCTAAAGCTTCCTTTTGGGGTGATGCAATGTTTGGGAACTACGGAGAAGTGGTGGTTGGACGGCATTAGGAAAATACTAAATGCCACTGAATCGTGCACTTTAAAATGGTTCATTTTATGTTACGTGAATTGCACCTCAATTAAACCAACAAAAAGAACTGCCTGTTCAAGAAGACTTTCTGACTCACCCAAGTGGAACAGACCCCTCTCCCATCGTGGCTCCCATGCCTGCCGTATGCCATCTCGAGTTTGATCAGACGTCCCCCGGGACTTCTCGGCTTTCATTTGTCCCCACATCTGTGCCCCCAGTGGCCCAGGAGCTCCCCTAGAGCAGCCATCCGGCTCCGTGCAGCCAGCACCCTCTGCGGCTAGCGCTGGGCCAGGCACGCGAGGACGTCTCAGAGGGTGCTAACCCCCCACCCCATCTTGTCTTCCTGGGAGGTTGTAACCCTTCAAGTCCCCATGTTCTGGAGAAGGGAGGAGGCCTGTGCCCACTTGGCTTTGACTGCCTATCATTGTCTGACGAGACTCCCACAGTTCAGACTCCGAGGGTCTGTGCTGGGCTGCACAAGGCATTTGCATTCCCACCGTGGCTTCCTGGCCCACCTCCCTCCCACCCCCAGCGAGACGGATTCACAGCTCGGGGCATAATTGCAGAAATGTTGGCATCTCCTTTTCCGCTCCTCTCCTGCGTGCTTCCTTTTTATTTGCTTTCCTCTCCAGATTTGTGCCATCAGCACTTCACAGTGGTGCCGTGTCCCTCTTTTTGGAGCATTCTCAACTGATTAAGGACAGAACTGGGGCCAAGTAGTGGTCTGCTGGCCCCATTGTGTCTGGGCAGATGGTGGGTGGATGGATGGGGACAAGGACAGGGGTAGCTGCCAGCCTGCTGTGAGTCAGTGTGCATCTCATCGGGCGGCCTTGACCATCCCTGGTGGGACAGGGTCCTCGAATCCACACGTGGACAGGTCCATGGAGCCAGAGCCTTGGAGTGGGCTCCGGGCCCGCTGTGGCAGCATCATCAACAAAGCCAGGGGACAGGGGCACTGCTGGCCTCTCTTCCTGCCCACCCAAGCTGGCTTCTCCTCCCTTCCTACCCTGGTCACCTGGACAATATCCTGATGTCTCCTTCCCACCACCCACCCCCAATGGCTCTCTTGCACCTTGTGATTGAGTTTGCTTTTCTGGATTAGCTCACTGGCCCACGCTAGCCTCGGAGAGTCAGACAGCAGAGAAAAGCAGCTGATAAGGAGAAGCAGGATTGGCCCTGCCTCCACCGTGGGGAGTAAGAGGGCCTGGAACTCGGGAACCACCTTCTGCTCCATCACCCAAACCAGAAGCCTGGGCCTGGCTTTTCCCCACTCCTCCCACCTCTCCCACCTCAACCAAGGCCTGGGGATTCCCACCGTGTAATTCCTCTCTAATCCAGCCACTCCCTCATGCCTGCCGCTGCCGCCCCACCCTTCAATCACCATCCCCTGGGACCCAGCGGTGGTCCCTTCCACTCCTGCACTTACCCCAGTGTCATCCATTTTCCCTACCATCTCCAGAGCCATTGCAGGGGTCCCCAGAGCCTTGTGGCTGTTGTGACTCTGTGCACTCTCCTACAGTTATAGAGGGTACGGGTCCAAGATGATATTTCCAGAGCTGGAGACCAGGTGTCAGCAGGGATGGTTCCTTCTGGAGGTTCAATGGGAGAAGCTGTTCCTTGGCTCTTCTGGCTTCTAGAGGATGCCGGCCTTCCTTGACTTGTGACTGTACCCCTGCAGGCTCTGCCTCCATGATCACGTTGCCTTCTCCTCTCTGACCTCTGACCCTCCTGCGTCCCTCCTAGAAGGACCTTCATGATTACATTGGGCCTACCTGGATAATCCAGGATAATCTATCTCCCCATCCCAAGATCCTGAGTTTAATTACCTCTATAAAGTCCCTTTTGCCCTGCAAGGTAACATGTTCCAGAGATGAGGATGAGGCATCCTCGATGGGACACCCTTATGCAGCCCACCACAGCCAGCTTCCCAAACACTCACTGCGTCTCTCTGTAGGAATGAAAGATGGCGCCCCATGGCTTACAGATCAAAGTCGAGTTCTGCCTGTCAGGGCTCACTGAGTGTTGACCTTGTGCCTGCATGTCCCCAGCATGTTAGCACCTTCCCATGAGACTAGAACACCCCCAGGACACCTCTAACCCACTCAGCCCTCCTTATCTCCACCTCATTTTCTCACGAGTGCCAGGTCTAGCCAGACTACGCCACCTGCTACCTCCCCGTTGCCATAAAGGTTTTCTGTCTCCCAGTCTTAGCGTGTGCTTAGCTCAGCCTGGAATGCCCCTCCAGATATTTTCTGCCTTTCAAAACCAGCTCCTTCCTCTGACTCTTGTAGCGTCTGGCACGTGGCCAGCAGGAAGGGCTCGGTAGATGTTTCGTGAATGGCTGAATAAGGGATAGAAGAAATGAACAAATTAATGTATACAATAGGGAAGACCAGCTTGCCTAAAAAGCCCCGAAATGCCTGGCAGATTTTAGCAAAATCAACAGTCAGGGATCACACTGTCCCACATCCCTCACCACCCCGTAACAGGTGCAGTCAGTGACCCACCCATGTCCTTAGTCCCTCCCACAACTTACCCCTGCGTGTCCACCCTACACATCCTCCGGCCATGGGGGCATTTCACCTTCCACCCAGGCAGGCTGGAAAGTGTTGGGAGCTAACACCTGAGGAGCGACCCTCCACCCATGAAAGATGGGAATTGGTAGATAAATAGCCAGTGCCCTTGCCTCCTTGGTGGGACAGCTCTGCGGTGTGTTCACAGCCTCTGAGAAGGTTCCCAGCAAGGCTGAGCCCCAGTCACCCATAGTGTAACCCTCTCATTAGGGCTTCCTTGGGTTTTCCTCCCTGCTTCCTCCCGGTGCCTCCCAGCATCAACCACTCACCTAAGACCCTGCCGGAGGATCTGCTTTTGGAGAACCCAAACTCGAACCCTACACACTGCAAAGACAAAGAAGCAGGCTAAAATGATAAGAGTGTAACGTTACTGAGCACCTGCTCGGTGCCAGGCACCACCATTAGCCAACATCCTGCTGTCCGGTCCTCCCAGCAGCCCTGTGAGGCCGGTGCTACTGTCAGGCCTCTTTCAGAGACGGGAGACCCACGAGGGGACAAGATGTGTTCCCAGTCACGTGGCTGCCACCCCACTTTGCTAGTTCAAGCACCTTGGGCACGGAGAAGGGATGTCCAGGGGGAAGAGAGGGAGGGCAGGCCCACCCGTAAAGGAAGATTTGTTGCCAGAGGTGAGGACGGAAGGAGGTGTGGGGCTGTTTCTCTGGTTTAAAGCACAGAAAAGAGTGCTGGTCTTCTCGGTACCAGCTGGTAGGCTCCTGTCTTTTCTCTCGTCTGCATCAGAGCTGAGTTAGAGGCCCCAGCCCGGGTGGTGCCTGTGGCAGGAGCGGGACCAGCTGCTGAGCTGACCTTGGGCTGCACACCACCTCCTCCTACCCCCACCAGGGCTCACATTCCCCTCCCAGCCCCTCCCCTCCTCTCCTCTCCACCTGGAGGCCCACGTCAGTAACCCTCCCGTCTCCTCCTCCCTCTGCGTGAGACAAGAACCACTCGGCCATCAACCTGGACAACTGGTCGACCACACTTGTCAGCCCATGCCAGGTGTTAAGTTTTCATTCTCATGCTTGGTCTGCTGTCTTCCCTGGGAGTTAGGGACGTGGAGTGGGGGTGGTGAATCCCAGAGGTCTCACCCGCTCACCTGGGCCAAAAGTTTCTTTACCCTGTGGGCTGGGCTCTCTGAAGCTCAATGGTCATTCCTCCCCTCTCAGGTTTGAATTGCAAGGTCAGCGCATAAACTGCTCATTTCTCAGAACTCCTCAAGCTGCTACTAAGTGAATGGGGGGTTGTGAGAGACTTGGCCATTGGTGTAGGTTTTGTCTAGGGCTCAGTGCACAAAACAGTCTGGTTCATGATTGTGTGGATCTGGTTTTCCTTCACAGATACACACAGTCCAAAGCTGTTAGCCTTGTCACAGGTCCATGGACAGGCTTTGTTTTTTCTGGCATTGGGTGCCCGTGGCAGGAATGGCCTTCTGAGATCCAAGCCCCATGCTTACTGCTCATTAATATTATGTCAAAATCACTTTTAAATAACACACTGTGTTTTCTAACTACTTGATTTTTTGAAAAGATTTTATTTATTCATTTATTTGAGAGAGAGAGAAAGAGAGCATGGGTGTGTACAGGCACGAGCCAGGGGAGGAGTAGAGGGAGAGGGACAAGGAGGCTCTTTGTTGAGTGTAGAGTGTGGGGCTTGATCTCAGGACCCCGAGATCATGACCTCAGCTGAAAACAAGAGTCAGATGCTTAACCAACTGAGCTACCCAGGTGCCCCTAACTACTTATCCTTAAGATTTTATTTTTAAAGTAATCTCAATACCCAAGATGGGGCTCAAACCCACAACCCTGAGATCAAGAGTTGCATGCTCTTCCAACAGACCCAGCCAGGCACCCCCTCTAACTCCTTACTAATAAGCCCAAAGTAAAGGTAAACAAAAACACCAAGATAATAAGTTTCCACATCTGTCAGGGGTCTTTCTAGTCTGTTTTGCTTATAGCTGCAGCTTAGAAAATCTGGTTACACGGAGCACGCTGTCATGCCTTCTTTCCTGCAGAAAGCCTCGCTCATTGAAAATATAATTTTGAAGTACTGTTTTATAGTCTATCCGTCTTTTAGGGAAATCATTATTTATTTATCCAGTCCCCTTTCACTGGACATTGACGTTTTTCTTCTTTTGTACTTTTATAGCTAGTGTAATGGTGAACTTGAAATTTGCCCACGCATCTCAGATTATTTCCTGAAGACGTATCTCTAGATGGGTAATTACCGGATTAAAAGGTGTGTGAAGACTTCTGCTTTTGATGTTTGAAATACTACAGGTGAAAATGCAGTATGATTTATAGTCTACTAGTCGGCATTAAAAGCACCCATTTCCTCACACTTTTGGCATTCTAGACTGACAGTCCCCACCTGCATATGTGACTTGGGTTGCTTCTCTCTAATATATGTCTTCCATCCATCCATTCTTCCATCCATCCATCCTTTCCTCAGGGCACTGGCTACAGCTTCCAGAATGATGTTCACAAGTAATGGTCCTGGGTCGCATTTTCTCATGCCAGAATTTAGCAGGAATATCTCAACTGTTATATCATTAAAAACGATGTTGATTATTAGTTAAAGACACATGGCCAACAAGAGTAGGAAAATGGCCTGCGCTCTTGGTTTTTCAAACCTTAAGAGCAAATGATGAACTGTCTTTTGTCATCTACAGAGAAAATCATTTGTTTATCTCCTAGGATCAATCAGTGTGATTGAACTATATGCTTTTCCTAATATTAGGCCTTATTAGTAGAATAAATTTGTCTTAGTCAAGACTTCCTATTATGATTTTCAGGACACACCACTGCCTATGGTTTTAAGTTTTTGTTAACGTCATAAAATAAATGGAGAAGCTCCTTGGCTCTCCATTCTTGGAGACCCCACAAATGATTGAACATGTAACTGCTTGTGCTCCTGCTGGATATTTCTAGTAAGTGAGTCAGGGGCTAGATGACCTGGGAGAGAGGGAGGTAGGGGCTCTGGTTCATGTGCTAAAAAAAAACATGACTCACTGGGTTTGATTTCTGTTCTTGTTAAACACTGACCAGCGGGAGGAAATTGCTCATTCCGACTCATACACAGGCTTGGTTTCGTCACTTCTGCACTCCTGAGATTTCTGGCATGTGGTAGGTACTGTAAAAAAGTCAACCCAGAGAACTCTACGTTGTGACACCTTTTTTTCTTTTTTTAATTTATTTATTAGAGAGAAGGCGCACGCAAGCAGGGTAAGGGACAGAGGGAGAGCGAGAGAGAGAATCTTAAGCAGACCCTCCACGGAGCGCAGAGCCCAACTCAGGGCTCCATCTCATGACCCTGAGATCATGACCTGAGCCGAAACCCAAGAGTCAGGCACCTAACTGACTGAGCCGCCTGGGTGCCCCTGATTTACAAGTATGTAAGGTCCTTGTAGCCAGACACAAGTGAGATTGTATTACGAGCTTCCACCCCCTTCTTCCTCCCTTGTGTGGCTGGGCAGTAGGTGGTACTGGGGACCCAGGTAGGGGGGTCGGGTGGGAGGAGCACTAGAGGTCAAAGGTCACTCCAAGGCTGAAGAGGCTGGTGGCTATTGGGAGAGAGGGAAAGAGCCAGAGTGTATGAGGGAAGTGGGCTGCGTGCTGATGTCCTGTGTAAGACCCTCGGGGACATTTTAACCTCTTGGAGTCACCATAAAACTACAGAGGCCTTGGCGAGGCAGGCCCCTCACCTCTTGTGGAGACATTAGCCACCTCCTCACAGCAGGAAGGCCCCGGCAATTCTGTACATCTTCACAAGGAGCTTACTGTGTGTTCAAAGCTGGTTTCCAGTGTACTAAAAGGAGCGGGTAGGGCCCTGTTCTCATTTGGCAAATCTTTTTTTTTTTTTTTAAGATTTTATTTATTTATTTGACACACAGAGAGAGAGAGAACACAAGCAGGGGTGCGGGCAGCAGGCAGAGGGAGAGGGAGAAGCAGGCTCCCCACGGAGCAAGGAGCCTGATGTGGGGCTCGATCCCAGGACTCCGGGATCATGACCTGAGCCGAAGGCAGACATTTAACCGACAGAGCCACCCAGGCGCCCCATCATTTGGCAAGCCTTTCTGGTGGTCCCAGTGCCCTGCTTTGTGGCCGGGACAGAGGTGTGCAGTGAGAGATGCTGGATGGATACCTGGGTGGGATGTTGCTCTCTCCAGGCCCTGGGCCAGTGAACACTGATGCCAGTAAGGAACAAGAGGACTGTGTTTTCCCGAGTGTGTGCCAGGCGAGGGGTGGGGGGTCCTTTTGTGTCAGAATTCCTTGAGGTATCAGTTGTTGAAATGCATATTCCTGAGCTCTGTCCAAATATCCATATCAGAGTCTCTGCAGGAGGGGCCCAGGACTGTGAATTGATAATAAGTACCCCCCCTTCCCCAGAGGTTCTGATGGGCTCTTTAATTTGAGGCCCATGCTCTGGGCGATGATGCTTAATGAGATTATGTTATGAAAAGCTTCCTGTTCACAGCCTACTCATTAGCAAGCACACCTCTTTGCCTGCCTCTTCTTCACCCATGCAAGACAAGACGAGCAATGGAGGTTTGTTGAAGGTAGCTCTAATGGAGTTATCCAAATCACAAAGATGAGTTATAATTAGAAACTGTAATTACCCAAACAGCTGTTGGGGAAATAGTAGAACAGGACATAGGCAGCCCCAGAAGGCTCCGCAGGGCTTGCTGGCCAAAGCAGTGCTGGAAACACTGAAAGACTAAGAAGGGAGCAGCCCCCATGGAAGGGCGTCCAGTTTGTTAAGTGCCTGCTGGGTGACGCTCTGGGAATATGATAATCTATTCTCGCCTCCAACTCCTCATACAGCCTCACGTAGGGTAGGTCTCTAACCTAAACTTGTCTCCGGATAAGTCCCCCAGGAGACGACTCTGAGCAAGAGATTGAGTGCTAGAAATTTACATGGGAGGTAAAGGGAGAGGAGTGGAGACGTGAGTCATGAAAGGGAAGAGAACCAAATGAGGGGTGTGTTAGCAAGCCAGCTACCCGTGGGTGACTGCGACTTACTCCCAGCCAGCACAGAACACATCTCAGAATTACCCTCCCTGTAAGCAAGGCAGCTGAGACATTCTGACACCAGTTTCCATCAGCCTCAGAAATCCATCCAAACATACTAGAGGAAGACCCAGGATTCAGATGCGAGCTATAGTTCAATGTCCAAGAACCAGTTCTGCATGAGAAGTAAAGGCAGATGGAAACACGGAAGAGAAAACAATTAATTCTGCTCAGGACGGGTAGTCTCAGAGGGGCAAGGTGGCTCCTGAGTGTGACAAGCACCATCCCTAAGTGGTCACCTGGTCCGCCGTGAACACATTGGTGTGGCCCTAATTTGAAGTTTCTTTTTTTTTTTTTTTTAAGATTTTATTCGTTTATTTGACAGAGATCACAAGTAGGCAGAGAGGCAGGCAGAGAGAGAGGGAGAAGCAGGCTCCCTGCTGAGCACAGAGCCGATGCAGGGCTCGATCCCAGGACACTGGGATCATGACCTGAGCTGACGGCAGAGGCTTTAACCCACTGAGCCACCCAGGCGCCCCTGAAGTTTCTTTTGTTGAAAACGGTGAACGTCAACAGCATCACAAATACAAACACACCAAAACCATACTTGCAGACCGTTCATTAAACCTCAGGCCACTGAGCTTTCTTCCAGTTGCTGTTGTTTGATGTCACCGTGTCCTGATGGAAAAGGAACTGGGGTGCCTGGGCCATCTCTCTGGGGGCTTCCACATGACCCTGGTGCGCACATAGCCTGATGTCCTGACTTTAATCCACCTGCTGAGAGAAGCCAGTGTGTCTTCGCAGGGTTAGGGACGCCTTTGCTAGTAGGACCCTCCCCCCACCATCACGGTCTGCGGCTTTGGGATTTTTATATCTTTGATGATACTTTACACATTTTGAAATAATCTTTATTCATTCATGGACCTTCCGCCTCTGCCTGCCACGCTCCGGAACAAAAGAACCACGAGGACAGAGATCGTCTCTGCCTTGTTTGGCTTCTGTGTCTTCGCACCACGGGGCCTGGTGCACAGTAGGTGCTCAATAAATATTTGTGGAGGGAGTGAGGGGTTATGATTTTTTCCTGAGAGCTTGTTCAACCAGTCTCCTGGGTGGACGCATTTGGGATGTTTCCAACCTTCCCTTGCTTTAAGTGGTGCCGTCTACCCTTATTATTTCCTTAGGATATAATTCCTAAAGCAGAGAGAGCCCTGTGCTTCCCAGGAGAACTTCCTGCCCTGACAGAGGGGTCCTGTGTCTCCGCTGCCCAGCCGTTAGTCACAAGTGGCTATTAAGTACTTAAATTGGGGCTAGTGTGACTGAGTTGCTAATTTAAATTTAAGTAGCCACATGGGGCTAGTGGGTACCACATGGGACTGTGCAGGTGCAGACTGTTTTAAACCCTTTCTCCGTATTTCCTGAGCACCCTCCTCAAAATGCAACCCACTCGCGTGCCTGTGCACCCAGGTCCCCACATCTGCCCACGTGGGGTTCTCGTGATTTTCCCTCAGCTGCGGTGGAAGGAGTGGAAAGAGGGGGACAGTCCACTGGCTCATTTCTTCATTCAGGAAATGCGCACTGAATGTTCTCCAAGATGTCAGATGTGGTGCCGAGAGAACACCATTCGGAAGGGACACCGAACCTCTGCCTTTAAACAGCTATGGACCAGGAGCCATATTCCTTCCAAAAATGACGTGACAGATGCTAAGAGGCCTAATCAAAGGCCAGTAGGAGAACTGAGGAGGGTGGGATGGGCTGGGCATGGGGCTCTTGCAGTTAGCCCTGGGGCTGTCCTTTCTACACCACGAATGCGATCATATGATCTAAACAAAGGTCTGGGGCCACTTCTGGCTGAGAGAGACAGTCAGGAGTATGGTCGCCACATTGGAATTTCTGGAACTTGTAAGGAAGGGTGTGAGGGCTTTCCGTGGTCACATACTCAAGCCTATGACTGACTCAGAACACGCTGGAGACTTACCCTGCCTGCCACCGTCTTTGAGATGCAACAGGCAGTCAGGGCTTAAGGGAGTTTGGACCTCGTGGGCAAAGACTCCGGGTGTTGAGCTTGTGTCTCTGTTTATTTTTTTCCCAGCATGCAGTGGGAAATCTACTGGCTCTGCTTGTTTGGCACACAGCTGGGCTCCTGGCGCATAGTCGTGGCTTTATAAATGTTTGCAGAAAGGTTAAGAGAATAAGCGAGTGAGTGAGTGCTAAGCTGTGTGACCCTGGACAGCTCTGGGCCTTCATGGAAGTCTGTGAGGTTTGGTGCTTTTGGGGAGCCTGGATCGTTTTGAGAGTCTGGTGGAAGCAGATATTTTCCCCTCAGCATGCCCGAGCGCCCTGTCACATAGAACTTTTTTGTATGACTTCAGGGGTAGAAAGCCATCCTTGAGCATCTAGGGGGTCAAGGGATCCTTCTTGAGAAAGCCTGGTCTCCGGGCAGTGTGCCTCTCCCTTGGGTAACGTCCTCTGATGACGTGTGTTAGTTGGCGGCCATAACACATGAACCGGCTGGCTTAAAACAACAGAGATTTGTCCCCTGACACTTCTGGACGCCAGGAGTTCAAAGTCAAGGTGTGGACAGGGCAGCACTCCTGGAGGTTCTAGGGGGAAATCGGGTCTGGCTTCTGGCAGCTGAGGCATTTTTTTCCCTTGAAGCCACATGGTCTGGTTTGTGCCTCCGTAGTCCCAGTACCTCCTCCCCTCCTGTCTATCTCCACCCCCCCCCCCCCCCCGGTTTTCTCTTATCAGGACACTTATCATTGCATTTCAGACCCACCTGGATAATCCAGGATGATCTCCCACTTCAAGATCCTTAATTTAATTGCATCGCAAATAAGGTCACATTCAGGGTCCCGGGAATTAGGATGTGGACACATCTTTTTGGGGGGGGACATCACTCAGCTGACTACTGTGGGAATGGGGGCTTGTTTGCCTTCTCTTGCCATTGTCCTCATACTACCCCCAAACAGACTTGACCTTGGTTGGCAGCCGCTCAGTCGGAATGGCAGCTGCCTCTCCCGAGGATATTCTTTAACGGGAAGGCCACGGAAGGGTGACCCAGAAACTCTGAGTCGCTCTGAGCTGGGCTCTAAGGCACCGATTCTCTCTGGGTTACCGTCGCCGCCAACACTGCACAATGTTATTTCCTAGAAACGTGAAGGGGGGATGGGAGGGGGGGTGGTGGTGAGTGTTTCACACGGCTCCCCCTTTTCATGCATCGGCAGGTGTGGAAGGGGCTGTCCAAAAGCCATTCTCCTGAGGACGGAGAGCCAGCAAATCACACCTTTCCAGGCCACAGAAACGCGTTTGCCTTTAAAAAACAAAAAAAAATCAAAAAAAAAAAGTCTTATTCCAACTCTGTGGCATCTCATGATGGATTCCTCCAAGTGGGAGCGTGGTGTTGAACTCAAAGGAGCTGTGTTTGAACCCTCACACGGAGTCTGCCCTTTTCCTGCTTTGCTTCTGTCTTAGCCTGTCAGAAACTTGCGTGCTGCCACCTTGAGAGAGACACTAGGGATATTCTTTCCATGCACTATGCTTTGTCCTCAGGAAATGCAAAATATCTGTGCTTTCTGGAAACACATCTTCCAGCAGATAAAAGGCATCAGCCCTCTGAGAACATCTCCATTCTTCTCTCTCTCTCTCTATCTTTTTTCTTTTGTTTTTTTAACCAATAAACCACTATCATTGCCCCCTCTCCCCCTTGAGTTCTTGGAGCCATTTCATGGAGCGACCCCAAAGTTCTCACCGAAGATGAGACAAAATGACACATTAGCAGCAGGTCCTTTGTAGTGATGATCTTGATGGAAAAAATAAATTCTGGCCTCAGGAGGCTCCAGCTCCTTGCTTTCAAAGGGCACTTGCTCTCGGTGAAATAACTTTGAATGCCAAGCAGTCACACTGCCTTTCAAAAAAAAAAAAATCTTACTTAATATCTGTTTCGCTGAAGAAAGCGTTCCTGCTTGTGCCAATGTTAGGCAATTAGCAGTGGGACTGTGTTTTGCAAACATAAGGCATCACCTGTTTTATTTTGTTCTTGTGGTTGTTAACAGCTATGGAAGTGTGGCTCACATTTGTCTCTTGAAGAACAAACTGTTTGTTGCTTGAACATAAAGACAGTCATCCACACACACAAAGTGCTAATAATTTGCACATCTTTCATGGTGCTATAATTCGTAGATAATAGCCCTTCAGATGTCTACGTTTTTTTTTTTTTCTTCTTCCAGGATTTAACCTTAGCCAGGCATGCCTGGCTTAATAATAAGGTTGGCTATCTCCAGCTGACATGAGCTGGGTTTGAACTTTAGCTCTGGGAATGTTTGGAATGTGGAAGGAAGCATTCAGGCCAATTAGCCTCTCATTTCTCCGCTGGGGCCCCTTACTCCCAGAGAGGCATCTGCAGGTCAGAAATCTCACCTCTACCTGTCTCTCCGGTTGCTGGCTGGGATGCTCGGGTTACAGATCCCCCCCCCCCCCCCCCCCCCCCCCCCCCCCCCCCCGCCATGAGCTCTTGGGGATGCTCAGGAGCCCGTGGGTGGGCTGGGCTCCAGGGCGCCTTGGGGACCACACAGGCGGGGCTGAGACTACCACCTGGCCTCACTTCTCCTCACTGATGGCGACGCCCACCATCTCTCCTGGACCAGCGCAGAGGCCTCCTCCCTGCCTCTGCTCACACTCTGGGCCCTGCCGTTCATCCGCACACAGCAAACAGAATGGCTTTTTAAAATGTCATCCTACTGGTGTTATTTCCCTGTTGCTTTACCCATTAGTGGCTTCCCGTTGTGCCCAGAATAAACTCTAAAAGGCCTCCTATGACTTATTCGTTGGCATGATACTCAGTTGGTATTCACTGGGGGGTGCGTACCGTCTATTAGGAATCTTGTCTGGGTCATGGCCTGGGAATCCCTCCACCCCCACAGCTCCTCATAATCCCATCAGGGAAGAGATAATACCTGGTACCTTGGGGGCCGTGAGACCCCTGTCTCAGCACCACGGTCAGCATCCATGAGACGCCTTGGAGACCTGTTTGCTCTTCTGCCCCACCACCCAGTTTATAAAGCTCTACATCTTCTGGCCTCCGTTTCCTCCTCTGGGTTCATCCCTTGGCCTCCTCCGTTCGGCCACACTGACCTCTTTCGGTTCTCAAACACCTCAAGCTCACGTCTGCTTTCCAGAGCACTCTCCGTGTTGTTCCCCCTGCCTGGGAGTGAGGCTCCTGTCTCCAAGCCCTTCTCATCCTTCTAGCCTGCCTGTGGCTCTCACCTCTTCAGAGAGGCCTCCCTTCCTCCATGCTTCCTAGTTAGGCCCCCTCCCTCACCCCCTGTCTCTGTGCCTTCTGTGTTTTGTTCGTACAGATTAACGCAGTCTTGATCACTTCATCTGTTTGTTCGCATGTCATGGTCGGCTTCCCCATGAGAATGTCTGTTCCACCAGGCCTGGATCCATGTTGTAATGAGCACACTTGAACTTCCCAACTGCCTGACACAGCGCTGGAGATCTCCGAGTCACATGATAATTATTTCTCAGACGGAAGAGGGAAAGAAGGGGGTCAGGGAAAGGAAGACGGGGAAAAGAGTGAGGTGGGGGGGTGGCCCCCACTAGTACGAGACCAATAAAGATGACAGCTATGTTGAGTGAACGCTGATGCCATGTTGGACCCTGAACCAAGGGCATGACATACACAGCCTCTTTTAAAGTCTCACAATGACCTGTCCAAGTTTTTAGTATTTCTCCACTTTTATCGATGAGGAGAATGAGGCTCCAGCTGGGCGCTGGAGGAAGAGACAGAACCAGCCTCTGCTCCTGGCGGGAGGATGAGCCTGTGGCTCTCAAACTTCAAGTTAAGATTTCTAAGCGCTCAAGAATCACCTGTGGTGTTTCCTTAAAATGCAGAATTCCAGTGTCACCTCAGAAGTTCTGATTTCAGTAGCTTTGGAAGGGGTTCCTGGAATTATTATTTTTTTTAAACTACCTTGGTCTATACTCTTTTCTTATTTTTTTTTAAAGATTTTATTTATTTATTTGACAGAGATCACAAGTAGGCAGAGAGGCAGGCAGAGAGAGAGAGAGAGAGAAGGAAGCAGGCTCCCTGCAGAGCAGAGAGCCCAACCTGAGCCTTGATCCCCGGACCCTGAGATCATGACCTGAGCCAAAGGCAGAGGCTTAACCCACTGAGCTACCCAGGTGCCCCTATACTCTTTTCTTATTCTTGAAGACAGTGAGGGCTCATCCTATCATTGCTTTCCCATGGCCTGGCGTGGATTACATAGCTGGTGTTCAGTAAACATTCGCTAAATGGATAGGACGAGTGAATGAGTGAAGGTTTTCAGTTTGGATCCTTGTTTTCCAATTAAGCTAGCAATTTCTAAAGTAATTCAGGTCCTGTTAGAATTTAATAGAACGTTTGCTCTAGTCACTTTCCTCCATTCTGGGCTATAAACTAATTTGTGTTTGAAAAGTAGAGAAGACTACAGGTTTCACTTGGTTTTTGCCCTTTGAAATCCAAAGATTTTTTTCTGGTTGTCATTGAAATGTATACTGCAAACTGGGGAGGATTGATTTTGAAGGTTTATTTGTTGTTTATTTTGCCAAAGAGGCTAACATCTGCTAGCTTTTCATCACCAGGCTCCAAAGTTTTAGGAGATGGAGTAGCCAGTAAGAGATCTATGAGGTTGCTTTTTTGTTTGTTTGTTTGTTTGTCCTTTCTCCCATTTTTCCTCCTTTTCTTTTCCTCCCAGCTGGTAATGGTTCCGGGAGAGGTGGTGAGGGACTCATGAAAAGCATAAGGCATGTAAATCCTGTCAGATAATTGTGCTTCCCAGAGACCCAGGAGGACTCTTAAGTAAAGAGCGTGGAGGAGGTGGGGGCGCCTGGCCTGCTTGGTCACCCTTGAGTCTTCTCTCCTTCACTTGGTGTACGCTGTTCCCAACACAGCCATGCTCCTGTGACAAATCCACAAAAGTGTGGGCTGCATTCGGTCAGCAGGAGTTGGAAACATGCAATGGTATAACTTGTTCTCTTGAGTCTCTCAAGAGCAAGGGAGAAAGTTGGCAAGAGCAGGCAGAAAGCTAGGCAGAGGAATTGGGGTGCCCCACACAGCCCATCTGGGAGAAACAGGCAGGGGGGGAGCCAGAAACTGGAGGAGTCAGCCAAGGAAGCACGGGACTGGAAGGACAAGCCACTCACTCAGTCACTTATTAATTCATTCACTAATTCAGCAGCTGTTGATCAACGCCCACGTTGTTTTGTTAATTGTCCTAGCCTTCCACCTAGGAAAGGATACAGCCATGAAGACCACAGAGCCCCTGCACTCTTGGGAGCTTATATTCTAGGAGAGGAGACAGAAAATAAATGTATATGTAAATATAGAAATAAATGGGTAATTGCATACTTAAGTAAATAAGTAGAATGCAGAACATGTTGGATGGTGATAAGTTTTATGGAGAAAAAAGCCAGAATGGGTGAGGCAGAGAGTTGCTAGGTGAGGGAAAGCACCCAGGAAGGTCCCCTTGTCAAGGTCTCATTTGAGCAAAGTCCTTGGTGAGCACTGGGTTCTGGAGAAGAACCGAGACAGAAGTTCTCATGAAGAATTATCACAAACTTAGTGATATTTTGTGATAAATTATCACAAGTTTAGTGATTAGAACACTAACTTAGGGTTTTGCAGTTCTGCAGGTCAGAAACCCTAAAACCAAGTTGGAGCTGTGTGCCTTCTGGAGGCCTTAGGGGAGAATCTGCTTCTTCGCCTTTTCCAGTTTCTCTTGTGTTCCTTGGTTCGCGGCCCCTTCCTCCATCTTTAAGACCAATAGCATAGTGTCTTCAGATCTCTCTGAGACTCAGCTCCTGTCATCCCCATCTCCTTCTCTGTGTCTGACCCTCCTGCCTCCCTCTTATAAGGACCCATGTGATTACACTGAGCCATCCAGGTAATCTGGGATAATCGTTCCATCCTAAGGTCCTTAATTTAATCACATCTGCAAAGTCACTGTTGGCCCATTAGATAACATCTTCATTGGTTCCAGCCCCACCTTTGGGGGCCATTAGTCCATCCACCACAGATGGGAAGACATCCCAGGCTGGAGAAACTGCTTTAACCCAGGCAAGGTGGATTTAGTGTCAGTGCCTTGTGAATGCTTAGGAAGAAGAATTAGAATTTTTCCAGGTCCCCTCCCAGGTGAGAAGTGGTTTTTGACTCTCTGGAGTTCCTCGGGAGGAGGGCCTGGGGGTTAGTCTGGGTAGAAAAAGGTGGGCCAGAGGCTTGTCCCAAAGCTACCATATTCCATCTGGTCTGCTGTCTTTATTTGAATGGTGTGTTTATTTGTGGTGGCTTAAGAGGGGAGGACCATTTGGAGACAGGAGGGCCTTGTACCATGCAGACTGGGAAGGGGGATGGTCACATTTTTGGTCAGGTTTATAAATTATAGAGACTGGAAATCCAATGTGCACTAGAACATGGACATCAAACACGATAAATGAGACAACTCAAGGGGCGCCCCGGGGGATCAGTCAGTTGAGCATCTGACTCATGATTTCGGTTCAGGTCATGATCTCGTGGGTCATGAGATGGAGCCCCACATCAGGCTCCACACTCAGTGGGGAGTCTGTTCGAGATTCTCTCTCTCCCTCTGCCCCCCCCATTCATGTGCACACACTCTCTCGTGAGCGCTCTTTCTCTATTAAATCTTTTTTTAAAAAATGAGACATGGTGGAAGACTGGGACCATTTTTTCCGTGGTGTCCCTTAATATCTGGGCAGGGAGGCAAGCCCTAGGTGACCACGTGAAGGTCAGAGAAGCTCCTCAGTCCTGCCTGGGGTTGAAAGAGCTTTAGCCCAGGCTCTGCCAGCTTCTGTGTGTATCTCCAGAGTGACCTGATGCCCATGAAGTCCTTAATCCCAGAGAAAATAACTGCCTTCCAAATGCAGTGTCCAGTAGACCTGGGGTGACAGGTAGAGGCTGGATTCAAATTCTGAAGATTTGTGCCCAGATCCCAGCTGTCTTGCCACACTGTGTGGCCCTGGGCAAGTTTCTCTAACCTCTCAGAGCCTCAATTTCCTCATCTAAAAAATGGGGATAATAACTTCTACTCCAGGGAACTGTGAGGAAATTTGATGGTAGAATACTTTGAGAAGTGCCTCCCCAAAAGAGCTTGGTAATTTTTAAAAGAGTAGAGTTTTTAGAAACATATTCTCAATCTTTGAAAGGTGGTCATCCATTCAGTATCTCATAGCCCTTCTCAGTTAACTCTTGTTTTCTGGAATAGTCTGTTCCAGAACATTCGCGGTAACAGTATGTATGGCCCCAGACCTCTGCTCCCAGGCTGAGGAGAGTGGGGAGGCCCTTAAGTTGACTTTTTAAAATCTCCTCTCCGCCTCCCTATGCCCTCCCTGGTGCTTCCTGTTGGTAGTTACCTGAGACTCCAGGTCCTCCAGAAGCTACAGTCCAAGCCAGTGGTTGGGGGTAGGGGTGGTGAGAGAATGAAATGCACCCGACTTGCACACCAGGACGTTTCTGGCATCTGGCCACATTTGAAATTTAAATAGCTGCACCGCTTCCCCAGACTGTATTAACTTAAACAATTACCAGTTCGGCTCACAGTGGAACTCACAGGTCAGCCCATGTATTAGTTCTGTCTCCATGAATTATGGAGCCCTCCCTGGTCTCCATTGCTGAGAGAGAGGGAGATCAGAGGCAGCAGGCATAGCCTCTTTGTTAAGTCCCTCCTGCAAGCTGAAAATGTGACTTTGAACTTGCTTATGAAGGCCAAGGGAGAACTGAAGCCTTGACCTCTGACCCACAGCCATGTGGGCTCAGTGATGATGGCCAGGGCATGTCTCAGGGGCCCCTGCTCAGCCAACATTTGGGATGTTGTGCTCTCCCACATAGTCATGAAAGAGCCGATAACCAAGCATGGTGAAGGACTTCTCTAGAACTGCCTTTAAAAAAGGGGGGGGTAGGAGAAGAGTAAATGAAACAAGATGGGATTGGGAGGGAGACAAACCATAAGTGACTCTTAATCTCACAAAACAAACTGAGGGTTGATGCGGGGAGGGGGGGGGGGGGGGGGGGGGGGTTATGGACATTGGGGAGGGTATGTGCTATGGTGAGTGCTGTGAAGTGTGTAAACCTGGCGATTCACAGACCTGTACCCCTGGGGATAAAAATATGTTACATGTTTATAAAAAATAAAATAAAATAAAAAAGGATTTTATTTCTTTATTTGAGAGAGAGAGCATGCATGCAAGTGGGGGTAGGGGCAGAGGGAGAAGCAGACTCCCCGCTGAGCAGGGAGCCCAACATGGGACTCGATCCCAGGACTCTGGGATCACCCCCTGAGCCGAAGGCAGACGTTTAACTGATGGAGCCACCCAGGCGCCCCTCCTTTATGCTCTTAAATGCACTTCAGAGCAGCCTTGTAAAAGTAAGTTCTGCAGTCCCCATTGGAGAGTTTGCAAGAACAAGGCCCTGATGGAAGCAAGTGTCAGACTAACCTGAGCTGAAACCATCTCCCAAACCAGGCTCTCCCTCAAGGTGACTGTGACTTACACAGAATATCAATCCTCTCAGCTTCTTCACCTGCAAAAACGAGGACCGTTGACCCTTGACTGGCTTCAGGGGTTGCCGTGAGGACAAATGAAGGAACGCGTGGAATCGTTTGGGAATTCCGTTGAGTGACAGCTGGGTGGTTGGTTGATTAGCCTACATCCCACCTGAGGGAACCCTGAGTCTTTGGCCACTAGTTCCAGACTCTGTCCCCAGGGGGCGCCATTCAGAGTGTGCGCTCTGGTGCCCACTGGGGTCAGTGTAGGTGGCATCCAAAGGGAAGGGAGGGTGCTTTCCAGAGAAATTAGAAGAGGCGCAAACGAGATAATTTAAACGTAAAGCAGAACTTCAACCCGAGCCCAAGGCAAGTCCTGCAAAGTACCCGCCATCAGCTACATCTGAACTGGGGCAGAGCCAGGCATGTGACCTTGGATGAGACATTCATGTGTCCCAGCCTTTAGGTTTCGCACTTTGAAACTGTAAGTGCCAACGCTTCTCAAGCCAGCGTGCTAGGATCCGGGAGATCCAGGCCGCACTGTGGGGGAGAGACTCAGCTGTTGGATTTCTCTCCCTCCTGCGCTGGGCCGTTTCAGCGCCCTGACAGGCCTGGTGCGCACCGGTGAAGCAGCTCTCTTGACAGCCGAACTGCCGGTGTCCAGATGGCATGTGGGACAACTAAGAAACGTCCCAAAGTGGAGGCCTCGGGGAAACTCTCCTCTGCTTCTCATGGCTCTGCCTGCGTCTTCCTTCCTAACACAGGGGGCCCTGAGCTTCTCAAGGGCAGACCCCGATTTCCCTGACTTTGGCATCCTTCCAAGCACCACACTGTGCTGGCCAGAGAGCACAATAGCACCAACAGTCCTCATATGCCATCTGCATACCCTTAGCCACATCACTTAACCTTTCAGTGTGCTGTCTTTGCATCTGAAAATAAGGGTCGTAAGAAAGCCGTTTCTGAAGGAAAGACGGGAAGTTTAATTGAGATGGTGAGTTCAGCACCATGCCTGGTATGCAGCAGGTGCTCAATAAATGTCAACGCTCTGCTTCCCTTAATAGGGAATTTTTGCTGTCCAAATGATTTATGTATGGTTGCTGGAATTCTGAATCATGAACAGCCATGGAGATGGGTAGGACGTGATTAGAAGCATTTCTTGGGGGTCACTTTTCTCTGATCTTATTCTTACTGATTTTGCTCTCTCTCTTCCCTCCTCCCCTTCCTTTCCCACCCTCTTTCCGTCCTTCCCTCCCTCTCTTCCTCACTTCCTTCCTTCCTTCTTCCCCTTCCTCCCTCCCTTCCTTCCTTTCTTCCTTCCTTCTTCCCTACCTCTCCTTCCTTTTTTCCTTCCTCCCTCCCTCCCCGTCCCTCCTTCCTTCCCACTTCCATCTCTTCCCATAAGAGAGAAGAAGAATATTTGAATTCCCCCACTGGGTTAAGATCCATATAACTTAAAAAAGAAAGAGAGAGAGCATGTGAAATGACTCTGAAGATTCTCAGACCAAGGAATTCAACATTAGAACTAAATGGTGCCTTTTTGCAAGGCGGATGGACTCCGCGTAGCAGCTGCCAAGATATGACACAACCACTGTGCAGAGCACGTTTTACTTTGATAGGTTTGAAAGAAGTGGCATTAAAGCAAGAAGAATATGGCCCCATGGAGGATGGATTTTCTTTCTCTTGTTCACAACTTGATTTGGGATGAGGTTGGTCCACTTTGATGCCTCTTTTTGGCCTCCTCTTTGCAAAATGTGAGCTGGAAACCTCATTTCTATTTCAGCTGGAAGTCGAGACTCCAAAGGTGAGCCCGTTTACAGCACATTGAAGGCAGGATTGTCTGCAACGCCCCCGTCACCCTCCCGCTGCTGTAAACGTGATCCTGAGCCCTTCCAAGGGCTGCATGAAATGGGTAGATGAGCTCCCTGGAGTTCGGAAATAACTATCTTCGCCTGGTCCCTTCTAATTCAACCTCCGCACAACCACCGCAATGAACTGTCAAAAACAGATCGTGTCTTGCTTCAGTTCTCCAGGGGTTTCCCACTGCCCCCAAAGCCTGGACGTCTTAGCATGGCTAACAAGGCTTTTGGGATCTGAGCCCTAGCTGCACCCCTCAGTGCTCTCCACCCACCCAGCCCTCCTCCCAGACAGCCCTATGCATGTGCTCTGTCCTGCCTCCTGCTTCCCAAGGCCTCTCTGCTGCCATGTCTACCCTCTCTCAATCTCATTTGCCCTTCGAGACTCTGCTTAGCTCTCAACATATTGGAAAATAATAACGATACAGTAACAATAGCTAACAGGTATTGAGTGTTTATGGCATGCCAGGCACAGAGCTAAACACTTTATATGCATTTACACCTTAGCCAAACTAGAACAGCGAAACCATTATTAACCCTTGATCCCCCATCTTGATAAAGATGGTGCCTCTTTTGTGCTCTTGCAGCATTCATGGTATAGGCTGGATCATAACTGTTGCTTTATTTCTCTGCCTCCTGCCCAGGGCTGAGCTCATTCGTTCATTCACTCACTCATTCATTCATTTGGCAAGCAAGTCGCAAACACCGATTATGTTCCAAGCACAGTGTTTGGTACTAGGGTTAAGAGTGATTCAGACAGATGAAAAGATCCCTGCCCCCATGGAGCTTACAGTCTCCAGGGGTGGGTCATGGAGGGAGACTTAAAAACTTAGAAAGATGTATCAACAAAATAATCAACCGTTGTGATAAGTAATGGTTGAAAAAAGCCAAGATGGGATATGGGGTAATGGGGCATGGCTGAAAAACCTTTAGACAGAGTGGCAGCAAAGGCTTCTTGGGAGCTTTGATATTTCTATTAAGAACTAAAAGGAGAGGGGCGCCTGGGTGGCTCAGTGGGTTAAAGCCTCTTCCTTTGGCTCCGGTCATGATCCCAGGGTCTCTGCTCAGCAGGGAGCCTGCTTCCCCCTCTCTCTCTGCCTGCCTCTCTGCCTGCTTCTGATCTCTGTCAAATAAATAAATATTTTTAAAAAATAATAACTAAAAGGGAGAAAGGGACAGTACAGTCCAAAACCACAGAAAGTGGTCAGCATATGCAAAGGAACATATGCTAGGGAACAGCATATGCAAAGGCCCTGTGGCAGGAAAGAGCTCGCTATACTCAGGGAATTGAAAGGAGGCCCACTTGGCTAGATAATCATAAGCAAGGGGGTAAAGCAGAAGGTGATATTGGGAGACCCTGGGGCTTGAGGCCAAGGTTAGGAGCAGGAATGTGATACTAAGGACAATAGGAAGTGATTAGAGGGCTTTAAACAGGAAGTAATATGATTTCTTTACATGTTAGTTCTTCTGGAAGAAGATAGTAAATAGAATGGGGCAAGAATGGAGGTAGGAAGACTAGTTGAGAGTTGTTGGAGCCCTAAGATGAGAGGGGAAGTTGGCCTAGAGAAGGGATACCAGTCGGGATAGAGAGATGTACACAGATTGGAGCTAAGCTTTGAAGGCGAAACCCTGGGACTTGCTATTGTTCCGTATGCAGGGGTGAGGGGGTTAGAGGAATCACGATGACTCCTGGGTTTCCAGCTGGAGAGACTGAGAGGATGGTGACACTATTGACTGAGTGGGAGAAGTGCAGGGGCAGGAGGAAAGGAGCAGGACTAAGGGAAATCAAGAGTACATTTGGGATATGCAGAGTTCTTAAAGGTTGTCTTTGTCTCATTCATTGTATGTGCCCCCAGCAGGTAGCCATGTGCCAGGCACACAGTAGGTGCTTCTAAATGCTTGTTGAATGAATACATACCCAAGTCTGCCTGACCAGAGGGGGCTGCAGCTTTGATCCCTATTGTTAAAGATCTGACTGGGGATACCTGCAGCCTCCACACTTGGAACAGGCCACAAGCAGGAGAGTCTAAGTGATTTGCAGGCCATGGTGCAAAATGAAAAGGCAGGGGTCCCTGGTTAAAAAGCATTAAAAAATTCAAGTCAGTGGCAGCAGAGCATCAACCAAGCCTGAGAGGCCCTTCTCCTAAGTAGGAAGCCTACTCCTTGAAGGCAAATGTGGGTCTACCTGGGTTTCCAAGAAAAAGTCTGAAGAACCTTCCCTAGAGGCATCAGGAGCCCAGATGTGCAAGGAGCCCAGTGGGGACAGACTGTGTGCAGCCTGCATGTCTTAGGGAGCAGTTCAGCTGTGAAGTTCCCCTGGAGGATGTATCCTATCTACCTCTTGGGCAGGCCCTGGTCTCATGGGCAGAGGCCAGATTGGAGGTGGGAAGGCAGACCTTTGTGTGGCTGGTGTCCTTTCTGGGGCAGAAGGAGGCAGCAGCTCTTGACCTCTGAACTCCAGACCCTGTGCCAGGGGAGGGGATGCATTTTCACTGCTTTCCTTTACTCCCCCTCCTTTCCTCTAGCATTTGTTAATATTAATTCTCTGTGAAAGGAAGTTACTTTGAGTTATAATAAGTAATGATAACAAATGGGTACTGATTCTTCAGCTCTTGGGGTATGTCACCTTATCTGCAGGTGGGTTGTATTTAGCCTGGGGTCACACAGTTAGTGAGGGACGGTAAAACCCCACAAACCTAGCGAGCAGTTTGAACTGCTGTCCCTCTGCTTCTAAAGCTGGGTCCTGGTGCCTCATACCTGGGAGAGGCATCGGTACCACTTCTTAACTGAATGGTTTCAGGCAAGTCTCCTGGCCTCCTTGCCTCTCTGAAAAATCTTACCTCCTTAGGTTGTGGAGATGACGACATGGGTCCATCTAAAGCCAAGCTCCTGCATCTGACATGGAGAGGGTCGTGTGGTATGTGTTCTTCCTCCTCGTTGAGAGATGGGATGCTCAGATCCCCTGCTTATTGGATAATGGCAGTAGGGGAAGAAATACTTGAACCTTTGCATTTGTCTCCAAACCCAAGGAAGAGTCAGATTCATGGTTCTTCTTCACCTCCCAGCTTTTGCCCATGCTGGTCTTGCTGCCTGGAGTGCCCTCCTCCCTCTCAGTGGGCAATCCCACAAGGCCCAGTTGTGATGGCCTTGTTGGCATTGTTTCTTCTGCTGGGCAGTGAACTGTTGGAGGGATGACAGTATCGCACTCTGTTCTCAGTATGTAGTGGGTCCTGTATCTGTTAGGTATTGCTGTGTAACAAACCAGCCCAAAACTCAAATGACTTAAACACTAAGCATTATTAATAATGCACATTTGGGGCACAACTGGATGGCTCTTCCAGGCTCCACTAGGATTTCTCATGCATCCTCTGAATCAGCTCTAGGTCAGGGGAGTTGGTTCTGTTTTCTGGGCTGGGCTCTCACAGGTGTGGGAGTCAGCTGGTTCTCCTCCACAGTCTGTCACCCTGAAGCAGGCTAATTAGGTTCATTCACCTGGCCCTGATAGGGCCCCAAGAGAGGGAGAAGAATGGAACAAGATCTTTAGGACTAGGCTTGGAACTAGAACACCATCATGTCCACTGCATTCTTGGGGCCAAAAGAAGCCCCCAGGTCCAGTGCAGAGTTGATGTGGAAGGGTATGGGTCAGAGAGTATGAGTCAGAGTGGTTTGAAAAATTGGAGACATTGTGCCAATAAATGTTTAGTAAGTAAATGAGTATGCACGAAATCCATGCCAGGGACCATTCTAAGCCTTTTCCATTGCTCTAGACTGAATATTTATGCCCCCTGCAGTAGTTATCTAGCTTCACCCCTTATGCAGTGGTGTTTGGAGGCAGGACCTTTAGGAGGTCATTATGTTATGAGGATGGAGTCCTCATGAATGGGATTAGTGCCCTTATAAGAAACCCCAAAGTTTCCCTTGTTCCCACTGCCACATGAGGTTATAGTAAAAAGCCAGCATAATATGAACCAGACACTGAATCTGTCAGTGCCTTGATCTTGAACCTCCCAGCCTCCAGAACTGTGAGATTTTAAATTTCTCCTATTCATAAGTCACCCAGTATAGAGTACTTTGTTATAGTGGCCCAAACTGACCAAGAGATCAGTAGTAATACACTGAATCCTGACAGCAGCCCACTGAAAGTGTTACTAAGCTTTATCCCATTTTATATGTGAAGAAACTGAAGCACAGACAGGTTATGTAACTTACCCAAGTTCACACAGGTAGAGGGGTGCTGGAGCCTGGATTTGAACTTGAGCAGTTTAACTCTAGTAACCATGTCTATGCCCACTAAGGTGGTCAGTCTTACTGCCTCTCATTAATCCTGGGCGCCCTGAATGCTGTTCATAGCCACTTCTGTTGGCTGGGAATAATTGTTTGACAAGCTCATTTTTGATGGCAGTGTTGTTTTAAATCTGAGGGTGTGGAACTTTGAGCTATGGCACTCATGGCTCATTTAAATACAAATGATTTCAAAGGCTGTCCCAAATGTTGCTGCTTGGCGGCAGAGCCCGCCTGCCAAAAGAGACTCCGAAGTTTTATTAACTGTCACCATGGCAATTTCAGAGACATTGGTTATGCCGAAAGATTTCCTGACACTTCTTATTCATAATGGCGCTGGCAGCCAGGCAGGCTGATCTATGGCTTTTAATCAACTAATGGATGGGGTCTCTGGGTAGAGATTCACAGTGTTCAATCTGATTAGAGCAGAAAGGATTCTGTGAGCTCAGAGCTGTCCCAGCTCCCCGCCCAAAGGGCTTGATAAAAAGCTGCAATGTCACTCACAGCCCCGGAGGCATGGCCTCAGCTGCCTGCTGTGTGCCAAGCGTCCCGCCGTGTTCCTCCACCTGTACCTTCCTGCTTGGCTGAGTGGGCTGAGGGAACCAGTGGCTCAGTGCTCACTCCATGAGAGGCAGGCCATGTGTTGCGGTAACAACCAAGGCTTTAGCAACAGAAAGAAATGGGTTTGAGTTCCTGCTCTGTCCCTTAGGGTCTGTGTGACCTTGGGCAGCTTGCTTGACGTTGCCTAGCCTCAATTTCTTGTCCTGTAAAATGGGAATAGGAAGGAGATTGAAATGGGCAAAGCTTTTAACTTTGCGCGGGGTTAGGTGCAAGAACATGGTGAATGTTCACTCCTGCTATCTTCATTCTCTTCCTCCCCCACCTCTCCCTCTGCCTGCCAGGGGAAAGAGAAGGGAAGCACTGTGTCCAGAGCCCCTGCTGTACACCGGGCACTGCTGTGGGTATTTTATACAGGCTCTGTTGCTCCATTGTCACACTCCTCTGTGCAGTGAAGGGTGTGTATGTGTGTGTGTGCGTGATTTGATAGATGAAGAGAATGGGGTCAGAGAAATTGAGTGACTTGCATAAGGTCACTCTCCTCAAGCAGGGGCAGAGTTGGGACTGGAGCCCAGTCGGTGCTAAGACCAAGATCCAACACCCTTCAGGCAGCTGGCAGGAGGTTTGGACCTAGAACAACAACAGCCCCATCAATACTTACCTAATGGGTCAGGATAGAATCTGGCAGGATGTGTCTCCTTCTGGAAGTCCTCAAGGTGGAAACTTGGCATGGTCAGGCCAGCTGGGGACAGAGCCAGAACTTGAACCCTAGATGTCTGAGGGAGCCTCCTTGGGCAGGCAAAGGTGATGGAAAGCCAACGGATGACCCACCTCTTCTGGACATACTCCACCCTCCCTACTCCCCTCACCATGGAGTTAGTTGCTGCCTCCCATGCATGGGGGGAACATAGAACCATCCTTTGTCAGGGGCCCTGGAAAATGAGGCACGTTCTCTTTATCTGCTGCCCCCTGAAGGCCCACTCTGTGCCAGGCACTGGGATAAATGCTGGTAGCTCAGTGGGTGCTTGAAACTCTTAAGGCCCCTGAGGACGGGGCGGGGGGGGGGCATGTCTCCCTCACAATCTCTCCTGCACAACTTTGCAGTGTTCTTTCCCAACTACTAATAAATCCAATAATCATGATAGCTGATATATACATGGAAGGTTGGCAGTGTATCAGGCACTTGAGATTCACTCAGCTGACCTCCTCACAAGCCTGTGGGATAGGCACTCTTATTATCCCCATTTGACAGATGAGAAGACTGATGCCTGGAGACCTTTAAGGAATATGCCCAAGGTCCCACGCCAGGCAGTGAGGAGTGAGATTTGATTCTAGAGAATCTGAATCTAGAGCCTCACATTACCTTGCTGAATCTTGTAGTAAATTCACTCATTCACGTACCAACTTATTTAACAAATATTTATTGAGGTCTGGGTTACATGGCAGACACTAGGGACTCAACAGTGAACAAAACAGATGCAAATCCCTCCTCTCCTGGACCCTAGGACGTAGAGGGATAGGCTGTAAACAAAACTGAAAGCTAAAATACATAAGACGAGAAGAATGCAGGGAGGGAGCTAGGGAGTTGTGGGGGGGTGTGGATTTTAAGAAGGCTGGTCATACACAGAGCAGAACTTGAAGCAAGTGAGGAAGCACCCATGTGCCCCTCTGGGGGAAGAATGTTCTGGGCAGAGGGAACAGCAGGTGCGGCAGCCCCAAGGTAGGTAGGCACACCAAGGCTAGTTCTCAAACTCTAGCTTATTACCATTGATTAAATAGACCGGCCTCTGCCTGTGCTTCTCTGGGGCCCAGCCCTGCGTGCTGGGGTGTCCAGCGAGGCGGCCTGCCCTCCAAGCGCCCCCTGCAGGTGCGCTGAGCTCATCCCTCCTGCGCTCCAGAGACCTGTCCCAGCTCACTTTCATCTCTCCGCAGATGGCAAAGCTGCCCTGCGGGTAAAGACAGAATTAGCACAAGGAGCCTGCGGCAGGAGAGGAGAGCTAATGCGGAGGAACTGCAGGAAGGGAGACCACCAAACCTGGGCTTCTCTTGATATTTTTTCATGGTGGGGGAAAACAAGCTGCCTTCTTCCTCCCTGGCCAGGCCCCTGCTACTGTGTTCTGGGGACGCTTCCTTACTCCCTCTTACTTTCTTCAGAAGCAGTTTCTCTCCAAACCCCCAACAGGTTTTCAAGCCACCAGTTTTCTCTTGCAAACTCACCAGCCCTGTATCTTCCCTGGTGAGGAAAAGAAAAGACAGAAAGAGCCTTGGATTTGGGGGAGAAGGCCTGGGATCTAGGCCCCACTCTCCACTTAGCAGATATGTGACCTTAGGCAAGTGGCCTAACCTCTCTGAGCCATTTCGTCACTGGAAGATGAGGAAGCCCAGTCTCCCTCTGTGGTCATTATGAGATCACATGGACATGCTGGCTGGGAAAATGGTTTGAAATCTCCACATTCTCCCACGGAGGGGCCACAGTGTTTCTCCTTTTTCCAGGCTGCACTGGGGGACTACTGCCTAGGTGAGGCACTGAGCAAGGGTTCCAGTTTGGGAAAGTACTAAGTAATTTTCTTAAGCCCTTGCCCCCTGTACTGGGTTAAATACTGTCCCCACCCAAAATCCATGTCCACCTGGAACCTTAGAAAGTGACCTTAGGGGGCTTTGCAGGTGTAATTCGTTAAGATGAGGTCATACTGGACTAGAGTGGGCCCCTAATCCAATCTGGCCTTATAAAAAGAAAAGAGGACACACAGAGAACAGACAAAGGGGAAGAGGCCCCCTGAAGACAGGGGCAGGGACGAGGGATGCAGCTACAAGCCCCGGAGCTCCAAACCTTCGCAGAGCCACCAGAAGCTGGGAGAGGCCTGGGACAGATTCTCCCTCCGACCCTCCGGAGGGAACAACCCGGCGGACGCCTTGACTTCAGACTTCTGGCCTCCAGGCTAGGAGAGAATAGATTTCGTTATTTTAAGCCACTGAGTTTGTGGGGGTTTGTTAGAGCAGCTCTGGGAAACCAAGACTGACCCCTCTCCTTGGTTTCCAAACCCTTGACTCTTAACAGCTTCTGAATGATCAACTTTCTACTTTCTATTTGCCATGAAAAAGAAAGACAGTTTTGAGGGGAGGGAAGCTGGGGAGGTGAAGGACACCGAAACTTCAACCTCAGAGATTCACAGCAGCCCTGAAGCCTCCAGAGAAAGAAAAGAAACCAGTCCCAGGGCTGGAAATTTAGAGCAGGAAGCTGTCAGCATAATGGTGTTCCCCTCCTGGCATGATTCCAAAGTCAGCTAGACTTGAAGTTGCTGATAAATAAATAAGGAGGGCTGACCAGAGCTAGGGTTTCTCTGCAGAGTTCCATGTGATTTTGAATCGTGGGTTGGGGCAAAGAAGAAGCTGTCCCAAGAGAAGATGGTCTGAATGGGAGAAGAGTCGGGACTCTTCCTGTTGGTTGTTTCCCTTTGGGGGTGTCCCTGGGGAGAATTGTAAGACTTCAATCTGCTTCAGTTTAAAAATCCCTTCAGTAGGGAGCGCCTGGGTGGCTCAGTGGGTTAAAGCCTCTGCCTTTGGCTCAGGTCATGATCCCAGGGTCCTGGGATCAAGCCCCACATCGGGCTCTCTGCTCAGCAGGGAGCCTGCTTCCTCCTCTCTCTCTGCCTGTCTCGCTGCCTACCTGTGATCTCTATCTGTCAAATAAATAAATAAAATCTTTAAAAAAAAAAAAAAATCCCTTCAGTAAAGGACTGGGTGGGGCTTTGCCAGTCCTGCAAATCTTTGTACATTTTGCAAGGACTTTTTATTTGCAGAAAGATGGAAGTCTTATCTTTTTTTTTTTAAGATTTTATTTATTTATTTATTGACAGAGAGAGAGAGATCACAAGTAGGCAGAGAGGCAGGCAGAGAGAAAGAGAGGGGAGGAAGCAGGCTCCCTGCGGAGCAGAGAGCCCGATGCGGGGCTCGATCCCATGACCCTGGGATCATGACCTGAGCCGAAGGCAGAGGATTTAACCCACTGAGCCACCCAGGCGCCCCTGGAAGTCTTATCTTATTATGCCTTATTAATGCCTTTGAAAGAAGTGAGATTTTAATATTAGTTTAATATTCAATGACCAAAACTATCTTGAGTGCATTCTGGGACCCTCCTGTGATTTCTTTCATGTTTAGAACCATTTCTGAGAGTAGAGAAATCCTCTGAGCAAGAGTTTTGAGCAAAGCAAAAGCTTCCCTGGGAACCAAGGGGTGAGAACTTGAAGGTCAGTCAGCCTGGAGATGTGTGGAGCCCTTCTCTGGGGCTGGCGTGGGGCCAGACTGTGTGAGCACTTCGGAACAAGGAGGCTATGGTGGTGATGATGATGGTGGAGGTCATGGTCGCGGTCACTGATGATGGTGGTGATAGTCACCTTTAGTGAGCACTGGCTATGGGGCTGAGTACTTTGTGTACATGATTTCCTTTCATCCTTGTAAGCTTCTCATGAGGTAGGTTCTGGGATTACCCGCATTTTATGTACAAGATGACTGAGGCACAGAAGGGTTAAATAACTTGCCCAGAATCACACAGCCAGGAAGCAATGGATCTGGGATTTGCACTAATACAGACAGACTCCAAAGCCTGTAGCTAAGCCACATACACTTGGTGTGAGATAAGGCCTGGCAATAATAATGATAAGAGCAGCAATGACAGATGTGATCTCTTAAGCTGATGCTTTGCACCGGGCATGTGCTGGGTGCTTTATAAACTATAAACATTCCCGTTTAATCTCCCCAACAGCCCCACAAGGGGCTTACCCTCATTTTGCAGATAAAGAGTTTGCCCTAATGCTGTGTGAAGGGACAGCCAGCCTCCCTTTCAGTTTTGGCTTCAGGAGAATGTCTTTCCGGCCTGGGATCAGAAGAGCTGGGGGGTCTGGTCCCTATATTGCCACTTTAGGAGGCTCTCCCCTCCCGTCTCTGGGCCTCCACCGTCCCAGCTGAAAATAAGGGGGAGACCAGATGATCTCCACAGCTCATCGGAGTCAGTGCAGGGAGGGGAAGGATGGGCCGGCAGAGACATGTCTGGGGGCAGCTGGCCTTGCATCTTACCTTGCGTGGAACCCACAGCCTTCTGAGTCGGGCTGGCACAACCTCTGGCCGGATAGAGGTTAGCCACAGGGTGAAGGCTGCAAAGGAGTTTGAGAGCCATGAAGTGTGTGTGTGTGTGTGTGTGTGTGTGCACGTGCGCTCATGCATGCAGGCACTGCCTATTGCCGTGGTCAGAGAAGGCCTCTCTGAGGAGATGGTGACATTTGAGCCGAGACCTGAGCCATCTGCTTATCTGAGGGAAGAACACACCAGGTAGAAGGACCAGCAGGTGCTAAGACCCTGGGGTCCTAAGTAGGCTTCCCTAGTTGAGCAGCAAGGAGATGGCTGTATGTAGAGTGGTGAGCCTCAACCCGGGGCCATTTCACCTGCCCAGGGAACATGTGGCAGTATCTGGGAATATTTTTCGGGGACAGCTGGGTGTGGGAGGGGTGATACTACTAAATGTCCTACAGTCCACAGGACAGCGCCCTCCCCCACCACACACACTGAAGATGATCTCCAATCCTGAGTATCAATAATGCTCGGATTGAGAAACCCTGGTCTGAAGTGAGGCGGGGTGGTGGGGGGGTGGCGGAGGGGGATTGTTGAGAGTTGAGAGTTGAGGTCGGAGGGGGTCTCGATGAGCCCAAGGACCATGACAAGGATTGCAGTAGTGTTCATCACAATGTAATAGTAATTGTCGTCAGTAGGAGTATGTCCGACTCCCGCAGAGTGTGCTCAACTCACGTAAGTGTTCTGAAGTCGTGATACATATTGACTCATTTAAAACTCACAGCTCTCCAGTGAGGGAGGCCCCATTACTCTCCACATGCTAGGGAGGAAGGACCCAAGGCAAGGAGGTGCAATGATTTTGACAAGGTTATATGTTCAGGACCCAGGCTCTGACTAGGCAGTCTGACCCCAGAGCACAAGTTCATGGTTACTAGGCTGCACTCCCTGTGTTGGGATCATCTGTGTGGGCCTCTGTGAGCCCCTTTATACCTTTGTATCCCCCACACCTGGTACAGGGGTTGGCACATAGTAAGGGCTCAGTAATGGCTTATTAAACACAAGTAGACATGAAGCTCTTAGACTGAAATCCTGTCCCTTCCTTCTGAAAAGGAATCAACAGGCGTGGACTCAGGGGAGGAGAGTGCTGGAGGACAGACGGGTGAGGTCTGTCCTTATCTACATACTAGGGAGGAAAAGGCATAGCCAGGGCCACTGCCCTGGGGGCAAGTCTCTTGATCACTAGGCTGCTCTTGGTGACCCGGGCCTTAGGCTCTGGGCATCTCTACTGATCTCATGGGTTTGTCTTATCTGGTCTCTTCCTAACTTACATATTCCCAGGCCTGACATCCATGACCCCCACTCCCAGAAAATACACATGCACATGCGTGTATACACACACACACTCCTCGGCTTCTGTCTTCCATGCTCTTGTAGGAAGTAACTTCTCTGCATTTTATCATGCATCTCAGGACTATTCACTTCCCATTCATTTATTCCACAGAATCACTTCTCGAAGCCCTCCTGTGCCCCCAGCATTGTGCTAGAGACAGAGGACACTGAGCTGAGCAAAGCAGGTCTCTGCCAGGAAGACAGATAGTAAACGACTCTGATAAGCAGAGACATTTTGTAATAGGCTATTACATAACCAGCCCCCCAGAAGGATGCTGCCTGCTTTGGGGAAAAGTCTGGTTGAGCTGCTTGTGGCAGAAGGTGGGAGCCCGAGGTCAAGGGCAATGAGGTAGGAGGGTGGTAGGAAGGGCCTGCAAAAGGGAAGAGTAGAGGAAACTGGAGTTGGAGTCAGATCTGCATTGAGAGGTGCAGAGTAGAGGGGATGGCGGGGTTGGGGGGGACACCTGTGAGATAGTGGGAGGCTTGGGACCCAGAGAGCAGAGGAACAAGACATTGTCCTGTGGGGGCCATTTAAGAACAAAACCCCACATTCAGTTTGAGATAGGTTGTATTCCTACAGTGGTAACATTGCCTCTCTTTTACCCGCCCTAATGGTAAATGCCCGGCAAAGGCTGCTCTGCTCACAGATGTTTTGTGGATGGGCGGTGGGCATTGGGAGGGTGCTGGCTACTGTGTGAATGAGACAGCCCAGAGGAAGAAGACTGGAGGCTGCCATGGGCTGCAGACCCTGGGATCCACAGTCAACTTGAGAAAGCCTTTGGACTTCAGGAGGATGTGGAATTGGGGGTTGGTGCCTGGCTGTCCCCATCCCAAAGAGCAGGCAGGGTCCCCTGGCATCTGGCTTAAATGCTCAGTGGAAAGTGTTCCCGGAGAGTTAGCAAGGAGCCTTGCAGCTCTGAGCAGGGCCAGGAAGGACACAACAAGTCATCCTGGGCCCACTGGGATTGGTATGTGGCTCACCAGGGAATGGTCATTTGAGCGGCTTCTATAGGATGAATAGGAGTTAGCCAAACAGTGGGAGGCATTCAAGGCAGGAGGAACAGTATTTGCAAAAGCCACAGGACTAAAAGCTCCTGGTGTGTTTAGAAACCTGTGTGGTTGGCTCCTAGTGTCGGAACAAGAGTGTGTGAACACTGGGTCTGGAGAGGTCTGATGGGAGCGGCACCTAGAGGCCTTTGCACCCAGGGAGGTAACTCTTCGGGAGTCCCCACAGACACGTAAGCAAGGCTGTGCCATGTGCAGGGCCTAAGAGCTCAGTTTGGGAGCCAGTTGGCCTGGGAATGAAGCCTGCTTCTCCTCCCCAGCTCTGTGTCTCTGCATTTCACTCTTCTGTGCAGAACAGGGCTTCACACCCCATTATCTATAACTGCAAATCCCAGAAAGCTCTGAAATCAGGAGGGGTTTTTTCCATACACTGGCAGAAATTCATTTGACAGCTCACCCTGGCACATAGGACACAGGGTTCTTTACAGTCTTACCATGCCGAGTGAAGCTATTCCTACCCGTTGCTGGACAAGCGCTAAGATGATCGATTACGGGAATCCTCCCGGATCCTGTGTGCGCATTAGCGATATACAGCATATCTGCCGTAGCCTCTTCCTGAAATCCCAGAGTTTCTTAATTCTGAACCGCATCGGGCTCCATGGGCTTGGGAGAAGGGACTGCATGCCTGCAACGTCACCCTCGTAGGGGAGTTGAGGGGAATCAAAATCAGCTTGTTCCCGCCAGGCACTCCGAACAGTGCCAGACAGCACTCGGTGGTTATCAGGTGGCTGCCAGCTGTCCGCGTCGCCAGTGTGCTGAGCGAGTCTCAGCCAGCGCTCGCTGTCTGCGGAGTCGGGGTGCCGTGAACGCAACAGCCATGTGGGGCAGGGAGGCCATCTGCATGGCAGCCGGCTACAGCTTAGCGGGGACCACAGCAAAGCGGGTCTTTGTGCCGCGGGGTTGTGGAGACCAGCAGTCACGGCCACTTCCGGCGAGTGCTCCCAGGGGGCATCCCGTGCCCGTGGCCTGGCGTGTGACAGCCAGCCTGCGAGCTCCTGGCAGCCGGGGCTGTCTTGCCATCCTCTTGCCCTCAGCAGCAGCTGGGACACTCGATAATTGTTCACTGGGTTGAATCCTCTCTATTGACTCTGAGCAGACGCTCGCTCGAGAGCTGCTGGAGATGCGGCATGATCGCGCAGCCCCGAGACTCGCACGCGCGAGGGCCGCAGACACGTGCCCAGACCCCATCTATATTTTGACCCCCTCTGAGACGGGGAGAAACCAGTTTCTTTGAGGTGACACTCATTTCTCTCCTGCTTTACTCCATCACAGAAAGAGCCTTTAGGGAACGGGCCCTGGAGAAAAACGCTTTGTTTTACATCAAACGTTATCCCACATTTTGTTAATGAAGAACTGTTCCCTCCTGCCTTTTCCTCCCCTTTTGGAGCCACTCAGCTGCCCAGGCCCATAATAAACAAAGAGCAGAGGTGAGGCGTGGCTGGCCTCAGGGCGCTCCTGATGGGACCGCCAGCCCCATCCTTCCAGATATGATCCGCTTGAAGGGACCAGAGGTGCCCCGGCCCCCCACGTGCAGGAAGAAGCAAACGGAGACGCCTTCAGAGCCCCTCCCCCACTCCCGGTCTTCACCTTGACTTGAAGGATTCTTGGGCTTTGCTAAGCCTCATTCGTGGTTTTGGCAACCAGGACGTGCCAAATCCATCCTTTTCCCCCCGATTTTCCCATATGAACCCTTCCCGCAAGAGCTGAGGTCAGCCGAATTGAAAGCGAAACATGCCTCTCTGAAGGCTGGGCAGCGGGAAACTGGCATTGTATTAATCAAGCCAAAAAGGGGAAAATCTAAAGACCAAGCGCTCCCTGGCAGCACGAAACGGGCGCCGGAGCCAGCCAGCAGCCTGGGGTGTGCGTCTCTCATTTCTCGCTTTGTGGGCCTGGCGGGAGAAAGGGCTTCTTCCCCCATTATGCTGGGAGGGAGAGGAGCTGGCCAGACAGGAGTCTTGTGAGCAGCAAGAGTTTAAGGGGGTGCTGCCTTCTGGTAGGGGGCCACTAGGGCCGTGAAAGTTGCAGAGAACCAGGGATGTGAGTGGGAGGAAGACAGGCAGCCGGAGACCTTGAGCATGACCTTGAAGAGGCGCAGCACCTCTTCCAAAGTCCCCTGTGGGCGAGGCTGGGTGGGAAAGGATGAACTGCAAGGAGGAGCAGCTCCTGGGGTGCGGCTTGTAAGCTGAGTGTTCCTTGTCCTCTGGGAAGGGAAGGAAGCCATCGTTTGTGAATATATAAGATTGTTCAACAAGGGTTTGTTGAGCATCTGCTATGTGTTAGGCACTGTTTTAGGCAAGGGAGAGACAGAGATGAGTAAGATAATGAGATAACCCTGCTTCATGGACCTTACACTTTGCTGGGGTCAGGGAATAAGAACCAAGTGCATAGATACGTAAACATTATAACTTCTGATGTAGATAGATGCAATGGAAAAAGGAGCAGGATACGGGAGTAGAAGGGAGTGGGTGTTCTTCCTGTTACCCTTGATCTCATAGTTAACATCGAGTGTTTACTCTGCACCACGCATGTTTCCAGGAGTCTTAAACCTGTGGTTTCTAACATTTAACTCTCATGGCCACTCTGTGATCTGAATGAGGTTGTTCCTGCGACACCTGCAGGGCAGTCAAGATTTGGAGCCATTAGACCCAGGTGACATTGCTGAAACGTGGTCCAGCAGATATGAGCGGGGCCATCGGATCTCAGAGAACTTCAGCCGGTCACACAAGCTTCCCATGCCTCAGCCTCCTCATCTGAGAAATGGGAATGGTTAGGGTAGGGACTTTAAGAGTCTGTTAAATAACACCACTCTTCCCATACCCCCTAAATTTGGAATTGACGGAGAGACAGAGACCCAACTAGGCAGACAGACAATGATGACGATATCTCCCTTCTGACTGGGGAAGGCTGGGTTAGAGGAGGTGGCTTCCCTGCCTGGTCACAGTGGGCCTCATTACCAGACCCTAGCCCTCGGGGCCTCTGGTCAGACACAGGCCTCCCCCACACACCAGATCCTGCCTTTGTGAAGTTCTGCATAAAGGGACCCCACAGGCAGAATGTGTGTCTCCTCTAGGCAGCTGGCTCCGGAAGCAGACAAGAAAGGAGGGAGGAAGGGGCTCAGCTTCTTCCCCAACAAGAAGGTACAGCCTGGCTTCCAGCGCTGCCTTTGCCCTTTACTAGGCACATGACCTTGAACAAGTGCTCAGCATTCCTGGGACTTGATGTCCTCACCCTTGAAATGGGAACGACACGGGTACCCATTCCATAGGATTCCTATGAGGAATAAATGAGGTGACACATGTCAGTCACTTAGGACAGGGCCTGGAACACACGGGGGTAGAGAGAGTCAGGGAACAAGTTGGTGTTCCAATGGAAGTCGTCTACTCTGAAGCACAAAGCCAGAGAGAGGAGGGCCCCCCACCAGCAAGGAGCCCCCTCCTCCGAGTGTGGTTGTAAAGACTCAGCTGGTTAATATGAGAACAACGCCTGACACATAGAAAGCACTTGTCAGATAATAATAGCTTGAACCACATGAGATTGGCTGTATTCAATTCTATTTTGACCTCCAGACATGGCAACTTCCTATAGTCTGACCCAGTAGTTATTACTATTTCGTAGCAAGCTGCTTGTGGTAGGGCCTCCATAAACGTTTGGTTCCTTCTCCCGAAGAATCTGGTTGGACGAAGCCAGCGTGGGAGCCCAGGGAAAGCTGAGCTTCCCACCCTCCCCGCCTCCACTTGGGCCCCATATCCCTTGGGCTGCTGGACAGGAGTCTTGGCCTTAGGTGCTGAGGGGACCTGAGCAGGCCATGCTACCCCCTCAGTGCCGTGGTGCCCGAGCAGCCGGTGTGAGAAGGGCAGTCACAGGAATCAGCACAGACACAGCCCTTCACAGAACTGGATGCACCCAGTTTATCACGAGCAGCAGAGCAGGCTGCCATCTGTGGGGTAACCCCTGGCCCCGTCACTTAGCATGTATGCTAATTAAAGGCAAGATCAACCGCCCCTGGTCTGGTGGCACCTCTCCCAGTGCCTGCCTCTAGCTGGCTGGACCTCAGCCGGGAGGGGCTGTCTCTGCTTCTTGGGATGGTGGCCAGAGAGGAGGAAACCCACCCAGAATAAAGACCCTGGGGGGAGAAAGCACTGAGCCATCTGGAAAGCTGGAGTTAGCCAGACGCCTCACTGGCCATCTGGGTGAAATGAGAGCTTGTTCTAATGGGGGTGTGGCAAGGGAGAGAGCGTGAGCTGTGGAGGTCTTATTGCCCTTGGTATCCCAGCACCTTAGAACAGTTGTTGGGAATTGTTGCTGTCAGAGAACAGATGGGAGGTACCGAGCATGCCAGGCACGAAGGAGGCATTCAGTAAATAATAAATTGTTGAATGGCTTGATGCATAGCTGGATGGGATTGTATGTATACAGTTGGTGCTCAGGAAGTTTTTTTTCACATACACTGTAATACAAATCCTTACATGGTGCATTGAGTCAAGCGTTACTCTGAGCATTTATTCATATAACAATTTATGCAATGGATTCTCATAAGAATTCTATGAAAGATATTATCATCTTATCTTATGGATGAGGAAGCCAAGGCACAGAGAATTCCAGTAACCAGTGTGAAGTCATATGACTAGGGAGTGTTAGGGATAAGAGAAGGTTCACAAGATTTGGGAGATCTAGAAGGGTAATGTGAGTGAGTCTTAATCTTCTTCCAGGGTCTGCCCCTCATTTCCCTGGAATCTTGGGATCAGGCACAGAAGTAGGGGCTCCCACCGCTAGTAACACCAGTAGGTACTGAGTCCTTACTCTGTGCCAGGTTCTTTACTGAGCTCCTGAGATGCTTCATCTTATTTGACCCTTAGAGTAGCCATACTGTGAGGTTTGCTCGAGTTTTGTCCCCAGTATGTAGCCTTTGTAAATGGGACTCATTGCAGATGGGCCTGGAGTCTCTGGGAGGGAAGTACAGCAGCAGCTTCTCCCTCTGTGATCCAGCAGGTCGGGCTTTAAGATGGGCCACTGGGGCTCATGCACCCTGAAGCCCATGGCAGGGTGAGCTCTCTGAGCCTCAGTGTCCTCCTCTACAAAATGGGACTCAGCACGCCTCCCTCATGAGGCTGTGAGGCTCGGCGGCGTAGTGGATGCCAACTTCCCCGTCATGCCTGGAATTCTGGGATGTTGATTCCCTTTCCTTAAAGCTTTCTAGACAATCGCAGGTGGGCTCTGGCCATGGAGGCTCCCAGATCTTCCTCCTAGACCTGGCGATAACCACACCCCTGGGAGTAGAGAGAGCCGCTTTTGAGAACAGGGACTCGAGGTGACTTGAACCCATGGCTCCCGGCCCAGTGTAGTTTCTGGGGCTCCTCAGCACCTCTTGAACCTAGAGCTAGGGTAGCTGGTCATGACCAGGAAGGATACTGGGGACCAAAGAGGAAACACCAACGGGCTCTTGCATATTGTCTGGTCAGACAGAGCCCAGAACAGAGCTCCTCCACCCATCCCTGTTGTTGCTATGGCAAAGACACATCCAGACCGGAAGGTCCAGAGCAAAGCAGCCACACTGATGAAGGGCCCTGAGTGGCTGCCGTGGATGTGTACAGATAAACCTAAAATCCTCTCCAGTCTAGGAGGATTAAGACCAAGAGGGGCTAAGATGGCAGCCTATAAAATGTCAAAGGGGAGGGGTGGGCAGAGCAAACACAGGACAGTAAATGCCAGAGGCTAGGACAAATCAAAGTGTAGCTTTAGGGAGAAGGTAAAAACATGGACCCTGGAGCCAGACTGCTCCATTGGAAACCCTGCCCTGCCATTTACTAGCTGTGTGACCTTAGGCAATTCACTCGGTCCCTCTGTTCTTTGGATTACAACTGTAAAATGGGCCAGGAGGTAGAACCCACCTCACGGTGCTGCTCCGACGATTAAATAAGATACTACCTGGAAAGGACTTCGAGTGGTGCCTGGCACAGACATAGCAAAGCTTGTACAAGCACTGGTTCTCCCTGTTGTCATTATTGCCTCTGATGGGAACGCTTGCTGCTCAGTCCAGCACAAGTTGATGGGGTCCTCTCCTTGGGGCTAGGCCCTCAGAGTGTAAGGATAAATGGGACTTGGAGGAACTCACAGGCTGGTGACACAGGACATAATGACAAAATGGGGCCCTTAGAGAGATTTAGCTGAGTCCAGGGATGTTCCACTATTCAAGGAGGCCAGAGATATATGGGATATGACCTTTGCTTTTGAATGTCCCTTAGCACCATCATCAGAGACAGTCCCCATTAGATGCCAGAGGTCATCACAATCCTGTGCCTTTGCTCTATAGGTGAAGGAGGACACTGAGGCCCCCGGAGACCCAGGGATCAAGGGGAGGCCACAGCAGGCCAGTAGCTGAGTGAGGACAGAGTCCCATGTGGCCGTTTTTGGATCTCTGGTATCCTTTTTTTTTCCCCCCATTCGCGGACATCTCTGGGGTGAGATCATTTTTAAACTTGAAATGTCATATACGTATGGAAACTGCACACCTGAAAAGTGCGCAGGTCCATGAATTCTCACCAAGAGCACACCTGTGTCACCAGCCCCCAGACCAAGACTGGGAGCAAGGTTGCCCCTTCCTGTCCCCTCCTCCAGTCACTGCCTATTCCCAGGGCAATGCTGTCTTGACTCCTACAGCATAGATTAGAGTTGTTTCCAGGTTGGGGCTACCATGTGTGGTACTGCTGTGTACATTCTAGAACCTGTTTTTGGTGACGTTTTGCCCAAGTCCTGTTGGGTATATTCCTGCAAGTGGCATGGCCGATTCCTCTGCCCTGGACCTCTAGCCTCAGGCTTGCAAGGAGCCCCTCAACCCACATTTACTGAGCATGGGTTCGGAGCTGAATCTGGTGGAGGCCTGCCCAGCCAGCCAGTCACGGATGCTGAGCACCACCTCCGCTCACTGTCTCTCTAATGCGGTTGTGATCCTGAGTCAGGCCCTGGAGACGTAGCAACATGGAGATTTATAACAAGATATCGACACATTTCAGGGAGTGCTACTCTGAACAGCAGGCCCTTTCCGAGTGATTAAAAGCTATGGGAAGCAGAGATGCTTGAGCAAAGATTAAGAAATCAGAGCCTGTTTTCTGAAATGGCTCGGCCCTGGGGCAGATGGTCTGGGACCACAGACTTGTCACTGGACCAGTGATGTTGGGAAGGTGGTGGTCAGCCCACAGGGGGAGGTAGGGCATTAGAGAGAAATCAGATTTGAGATTAGGATGCCCTTGGCGCTGGAAGGACAGATAAGGAGGGGATAGCCAAACATACGTTGAATCAGGGTGGATAATATGAGGAACCTGAACTTGGTACCACATTTTACCAACCTGTAGCAGAGTGCTGGGTTCCCAGCCACCCCCCACCCCGAGTGTGTGTGTGGGGGGGGGTTGTGCCCCTAGAGGTGAGTTGAACACAGAGATCTGATATACTGCCTTCCACTGAATCACATTCCGCCAGGCTGGGGCCATGGAAACAATATTTTTGTACCAGCCCCAGTAGGGATTCTGGTGCCCACTCAGGTCTGGAAACTACTGTTTTAAGGGACCATCTCTTTAGCCCACGCTGGGCCCCATCAAAAAGGGACTCGGCTTTCTTGACTCACAATTCACAGCCTCAGCCCATTCCCTGACTTCCCCGGCTCTCCCCATGCTGGGTTCCTCTAGATGATTTTTTTTCCCCATGTACCTTATTAACCATCCAGCAATGAATGTCCATCCCAGCTTGACTTCCTCAGACTGCTTTTTTTTTTTTTCCTAAAGATTTTATTTATTTATTTGACAGACAGAGATTACAAGTAGGCGGAGAGGCAGGCAGAGAGAGGGGAGGAAGCAGGCTCCCTTCTGAGCAGAGAGCCTGATGCAGGGCTCGATCCAGGACACTGGGATCATGACCTGAGCCGAAGGTAGAGGCTTTAAACCACTGAGCCACTCAGGCGCCCCTCTCAGGCTGCTTTTAAGTAACACCCCTTCACACGGACCTCCCTCTGGTACCTTTGGGGGACAGTTTCACCCCAGGCCCCAAATCAGAAAGCAGACTCTGTGTGCTAATGGGTTCATTGGAAGTCTGACTTGACCTTGACCTTTCTCAGCCTATTCTGTGGACTGGAAATAATAATAAGACCTAGATTCATTTGTTGTGATTCCTGAAGGATATGATGGACCTTATCCTGAAGGATAAGATGCTAACAATGACTCAGCTGACAAGTTGGGTGCTCAGGGCACCCATAACAGACAGAACCCAAGGGTAAGAGCAAACCATTTTTGCTGCCCAGGGCCTGTTGCATTGGCCTTCTGCCTGGAAGCCCTGCTCCAGCCTTGTCCCCTTTGGTCTTTCCCCAAGGATCCTAGCAGAACCCAAATTTGACCCAGACCCTCCCGTGTTGCAACCCCTCAAGAGAGCAAGGGTGAATCCTGCAGCATTTCTGTGCCAGACCCCGGGATATAAGGACTTTACATGAGCAATTGTATTTCCCCCTCCTAGCAAGTCAGACTTGAGCCCCCAGCACTACTTTTTAGAAACGGGAAACTGAGACACAGAGTAGTCAGGGATAAAGCAGGGCCTTGCACTCAGGGTTTCTGACACCAAAACCTGTGTACTTTTCCTTCGTACCAATTTGTTCTCTGGCCTTCCCCTGGCTCCTACCGGTAACTGTCCAACAGCAGAGCACATCATGCCCGCTGATGGTTGCAAAATGCCTCAGGAATAGGACCGCCTTGCCTGGCCAGTGACGATCCTTACAGCTCCCCATGCCCCTGGAGCCATTGTGTTTGCATCTGAGATACTGGTTCTTGGTGGCTGGGGATTCAAGCGATGGCAGTTCTGCAGGATGGGGCAAGATGCAAACATTCCTCCAGCAGCTGGGGCCCTCATTTGCTTATTTTGCAACATCAAACCACCCCTTCCTTTGGTAGACTGGGTGGGGAGAGAGCCACGCAAAGCGGGGGACCCGCTGGGTGAGAGGTAGGGCAGAGGGAGCTGGCTGGCTGGCTGGCTGGCGGGCAAGGCCTCTGGCCATCCAGGCCGAGCAGACTGGGCTCAGGGCTGACTCAGGCTGCCCAACCCATTGCCTGCCCCTCCCTATGAGGCTTCCTGGCGAGCCAGGTGCAACTTGGAGCCACCAAGCCGGCCCTCCCCTACCCTATGCCCTCTTTCTAAACTGAAGTCCAGAAACTTCAGTTCCCTGAAAGACCAAGGAACCGGAACTTGCCAAAGTGGAAAATGAGCACCTTGGAAATCACCTAATCACCTCTTCCCCATCTTCGCCTTTGGGTGTCAAGAGGCCTGGATTCATCCTGGCTCTTCCTGTGTCTGGAGGGGAAACCAGGACATGTCAGACAGTCTCCTAGGGTCTCAGTTTTGCTGTCTGCAAAATGGAGATAATTACAGCTCCTGCTTCGTAAGGATCCTATAAGAAGCAAATAACACGTGAAAAGCATTCAACGCTGTGCCTGACTCAGAGTGGCACTCCAGAATGATAGTCCTACTTCAGCTCACTGGGGAACATTCTGCAGATTCTTCCCTAGTACAGCTAGAGATGGAGGTTGTCCCAGAGCATCATTATTGTCACTAGATGTATGGGATACCTGACCTGCCTGGGGGGCAGGCAGGCTGGAGAGAAATCAGAGCAGGCTTCTCAGAGGAGGTGATGCTTAAGCTCCATTGGAGATTCTCCATAAAAATTGGTGGAATGGAGAGAGCCAGGATTGTATACAGGCCAGCATCTGTCACCAGCCCCCAGCAAGCTGGACTGTGAGCTCCATGAAGGCAGGGCACATACATGTGGGAGGGAGTACATGAGGTATGTGTGCATAGATCTGCCTGCTTGCTAACTTACTAATTTGTGCACATATAAACACACATATCTATTCCGTATTCACTTTGTGTCCATATACTTGTGCCTGATAGGATGGTCACATAGCAGACCCTCAATAAATATTTGTGGAACTGAACTAAAGAGAAGGCAGTTTTGTTTTCCAGTCTGGAGGGAGTTGGGGGCGGGGGGATCCAGCTTTCAGAAGAAATCCGCATCAGCTGTGTCCCCAGGCCTGCCCGAGCTCTGTGCTGGCTCACGAAGGGCAATTAAATCCATCTCCATTCTGTGTGTGAGCATGCTGGGCCTTTAGGCTTCAAAATCGAGGCCCTGGTAGGGTGGCTGAGTGGCTCAGTCAGTTGAGCATCCAACTCTTGACCTTGGCTCAGGTCTTGATCTCAGGGTCGTGAGTTCGAGCCCCATGTTGGGCTCCACTCTGGGCATGGAGCCCAATTTAAAAATGAAAGAAAAATGAGGCCCTGGTGCTCATGCTTTCAAAGATGGCACGAGGCCACTTCCATCAGTCACCTCTGACCAAAGTAAGGTCAAGGGGGCCTGGGCCTCTCTCCTGCTATTGCCTTTTGCATATGTCCATGATAGAGTTCAACGAGTAGGTCAAGAGACGTCACTGTGAAAAACAGAAGAATGGAAAGCTGACCACCTCTTAATGCTTGTTAGTGGGGAAGTGGCAATGAAAGCTCTTTTTTCTTGGGATGGGAAGGTCATTAGCAGACACACCAGCTGTTCAACTTGCTTCTGCCTGATGCATTCACTAGGATGGGAATAGTCTAATCCCATATGGACGGGCCTTTGGAAAGAAGATGCTAGAAAGTACTTTTTGTATTTTATTTATTTTTTTAAAGATTTATTTATTGTTTGAGAGCGAACATGCGTTCATGCAAGCACGAGTGGGGGAAGGGCAGAGGGAGCAAGAATCTCAAGCAGTCTCCTCACTGAGCGTGGAGCCTGATGTGGGGCTCGATTCCATGACCCTGAGATCATGACCTGAGCCAAAACCAAGTGTCGGATGCTTAACCACCTGAGCCTCCCAGGCGCCCCAGTGCTCTTTGTACTTCAGTGTGAATGCTACAGATAGGTCATCTGGGTCTATGGGTAGGCCTGGAAGGTTTCAAAACTTCAAGCTCAACACTGTTATTTTATTTCCTTCCATTCCATTTAATTCTATTTTATCTAACAACATGTTCCAGAAAGGGTTAAAGTTTGCTTTCAAGGTTATATAAAGGTAAACTAAATGTGAACTCAGTGACTGAAATAAGAGAAAAAGAGAGGTGAAGACACAAAACGGAGCCAGAAATGAGACGCGTTTTGAAAGCAACGCTCTACCACCCTCTCTATGTGCTTGCTCTGATGAGCTAGAAACAGGGCTCTGAGCTTCCTGGAAGGCATTAGGAAAAGGGGAACCTGGTCAGTTACATTGTCCCAATGGCCCTCAAACAAGACCGTTGATCAGAACAAGTCAAAGCTGGCTGATATTGAGACCTGAGGGGTTTTCTTCTAAGACCTTTGTGGAGGAGAGTAGCCTCCCTAGAAAAACCTTCACAGAGAGCCCGGCCTTGTCCACTGTGGTAACAACTCAGCCCCGGCTTCCCTCCAAGCACAGACTTCCAACTCTACTGCTCCTGCCAGTTACTTGCATGGGTTTAGCACAGGGATTCTTGTCCCAGAGCTGAAACTATATGCAGTGATTTTTAAATGGGCACTTAGTTATAGGGCATACGTGTTTGTTTTTTAAGAAGTCATGATCTCAGTGGAATTTTGAAAGCTGTGACCGTTGGCTGGAGAGGAGCTGGAAGGAGAACAGGGCTGGGAACGAATTGATCCAGGTTAAGACAGTGGGAGTGGACACAGCTGAGCCATTTTTCCTTTTCCACCATTTGAAGAGTCTGAATAAAGAGGCAATGACTTAAACTCGGGAAGGATGGGATCTCAGATAACAAATCAGTCTCATTCCTCCGACTTTATCTATTATGTAACTAACAGGTTTGGGGTGCAGGGGCCTTGATGCCCGTCCCATCTCAGGTCTTGGAGAGAGGACTCTGGTTTTCACATCATCTGGAATCCAAGAGTAGTTCCAGCCTTGGCTGCCCTGGATTCCCCAGACTCTCATCCTCGGACCCCCCAGAGTGGCCTTGGGCCCAGCCAGCTTCTGGGCACTGACCCAGGAGTAGTAGCCTTTGAACGACCTGAGCCAGCAGAAGTTTAAAGCTACTAGGGGAAATGGGGTTTGTTTGAGATTCCTCCTGGAGATGTTCTTTCTAACCAGGCCCCCTAACTTCTTCCCTGCTTCCTACAAAGCACTTTAAAATATTTTGAGAACCAACAAGTTTGGAAAATTGTGCATACGTTTTCTTGGCCCAGGGAGTGGTGGGCACATCTGGGCTCCAGATGTTTTCTGCGCCTGCTGTGTGGTGGCCAATCCCAGGTGGTTGTAGATGGAGCCCAGACTAAACAACAGATAGGCCCGCAGAAAGGCACCTTTTAGATTCCTGTGTGGGCTTTGCAACTGTCTTCTCCGGATCTGGGATGTCCCCTGAAGAGCCACCCAGGGTCTCTGTCCCAAGAGAGATCACAAACACACCCTGTGAGGGCAGGAGTGTACAGGAGCTCCAGAGCCAGGTGGCCTGGGCCTGAGTCCCGGCTCAGCTGTGTGATCTCAGGCAAGTTACTTGCCCTCTCTGTATTCAATGTCCACGTCTCTAAAAGAGAGCTAATTGTCTCCGCCTTCGAGGCTGCAGTGGGAATTGCAGAGTAAACTCATGCAAAAGACTTGGGACAGTGCCTGGTACGTACTCAGCACAAAGTAGATGTTTGCTGTTATTATTTCTAATTTTCTCCTCCTCCAGAGGCCACTAAGGAATTCGAAGCTGGTCCATGTCCTTTAATTGGTCGTTATCAATTTACCTTAACCCTGTGGAAGTCTTTTTCTTTATCTCTCCCCAGAGCCTACTAATGATGGCAGTGATAGTACTGAAATTTATTGAGTGCCTCCTCTGTGCCAGGCACGGTGATATAAGCATTTGATATATACTTGACATAGTGGCCTGTATGAGATCCTATAGCTTGGCTTAGTGCCTGCCACGGTGTGCGATTCTTGGAAGGAGGCACTATTATTAGCTCCATTTTTCAGCTGAGGAAGAGAAGGCCCAGGCAGAAACTGAGAAAACAAGTGGTGTCTAGGGCTTAATCCAGGACGGAGAGCCTCAGTGCCCATGCTCTTACCTACTACCCGGAGGCATTTCCTTAGGCCTGAAGCTGCTGCTGGAGGGGTACAGGCAGAATCCATGATACCAAGGGCTATAGGAACTTAGGATGGGCCTAGATTGTGTCTCCCTCCAGCCAAGGTGACCTTTGAGCCAGGCCTTATAGAGGATAAACTGAGGTGAGGATAGAGAAAGGCATTCCAGGAACAGGAACAGCATGAACAAAAATAGAAAGGTAGAAACCTCAGAAAATGTTTAAGCACAGAAATAGTTAGCTAGGGTAGAAAGCTAGAACAGGACCCCACTGGAGGATGAAAAGGGATGCTCTCCTCTAGGAAATAGGGAGCCACGGCATGCGTGTGAGCAGAGGAGAACATGCCCATACCTGTGCTCTAGGAAAATTAACCTGGCAGAGGAATGTCAGGTGGAATGAGAAGTGAGGAGATGGATACCGGGAGATCACTGGACTTGATGGTGCCTTATTTTCCTTGTAGACCTAAGCCAGGGAGGTCGTCCCAATTTTCTAGAACCCAGGCTCAGTGAGGTCGGATCCCTTGGCCAAAATCAAACAGCTAATGAAGTGATACAGCCCAAACTTCAAAGGTCTTCTGACTCCAAATTGTGTTCATTCTGCTCTGTGAGGCAAAGACATGACCGAGCCTGTTAGAAGGTCAGAAAGGGTGAAGAAGTCCCACGAACTCTGAGGGGTTGTGGCTCCAGCTAGAAGGAGACTGATGACTCCGACATCATAGGCAGAATGGTATGCGTGTGAGTCCTTCAAGCTTATGCACAAGCATCTGAGCTGGGAGACAGTCCACTCAGCTTCTTGGATGAATCCCTGACTGGGAAAACAGCGATGAGCCATAGTGATGCACCAAGGGTCACACCCCAAGGTGAAACCCAGAATTCTGCAGGCGCTACGCCTGGAAACCCAGAGGCAAGGAGAAAGAGAAACACAGAAAGAGATTGATTGATTGATTGATTGATTGATTTGGGTGGGAAGAGAGAAGGATAGAGGGGAAAATGAACACTTCAGGTCTCAGAACCAAGAGTTGTCCTCTTGGGTAATCAGCGTTCTTTCAAGCAGTGGTTCTCAACTAGGGGTGAATCCCCCGCCCCGCCCCAGGGAACATGTGGCAACGTCTGGACACATACCAAGCTGTCATAACTTGGGGAGGGGGGTGGGGGGGGTTAATGCCATCTCATGCTTAGAGAATGCTGCTTAGCCGACTAAATGCACAGGACAGCCCCCAGCAGCAAAGAATTATCTGACCTGTAACATCAATAGCATTGAGGATGTAGATCCCTGCTTTAGAGAGGAAAGGAGTTTTGCCTTACAAATATGCAGAGGCTGAGCAGGACCACTGGCCCCGTGCCTTCTGCTACTCAGCTTCCAGAACTAATTAGCTTTCCATGGAGTGACAGAATTGTGTGTGGTGAGCAGGTGCCTGGAAGGCTTTGTGATATCCATTAGCCCTCGGTACAAAAGGGACCATGTGGGACCTGGGCCTGAACCAGGAGGCCCTGCCCAGCACCCACTTGGCCTGGTTCCCTCTGGACACCGAGGTGCATGTCTTCCTCTTTAGCAGGAATTCAGGACTTGGGTGGATGGGGATGGCTCTCTGCAGACTCATAGCACAGAGCTGGACGTGTCTTGGGAGATCACTGAGTACCCCCCACCCCATCCCCCATGTTGAGCAAAGACGCTGCAACCCAGGGAAGTGAACTGACTTGCCCGAGCCTGTGGGTGTTATCCGTGTGGGTTCCTCTGGTGAGATGAAGCCAAGGGTCTTCCTTCAAGAACTGAAGGATCCAGGGGTCTGGCTCAGACACAGCTGGATCCAGGGGCACGGACAATGTCATTAGGTTCTTGACTCTCCTCTACTGTCCTCAGCTCTGCTCTCCCCCTAGGGCATGGCCTCCCTTCTTGGAGGCAAGATTATCACTGGGTTTCCAGGCTCTACCTTCCCAGCTTCAAGCAAGGGAGACATAAAGTGCCTTTCTCCCTGTGTTCTCTGAGAGTGCACTTCTGACTGTGAATGAGGGAACGTGTCTGCCCCCGATCCACCCCGGTGTTGCCGGAGAGAAGCAGTGTTCTGAATGACCAGCCCAGAGCAGACAGAGACAGGCCGCATTGCCTGCACAGGGAGTGGAAGAGGGGAGGTCCTCCACCAGGAATTTGGAGATGCTGGTATGAGAGGCAGGGGGAGTGGATCCTGGGTGGACCAGGATGACACGTGGTCACCACGCCCAACCAGTAACTGCTCTGCTCTGTCCTGCTCTGTCAGCTCTGCCACAGCCTCCTAAGGCAGAGCTGCTGCCTCCCAAGGTCCCACCCTGGTTTTGACACCTGCCCCAGAGTGGCAAGAGGTAGGAGAGAGCTGGGAGGGGAGGGTCCAGGGCTGAGAGCTCAGAGCAGTGGAATCGGAGATCCAGCCCTGCTCTCTTCAAGGCTGGGACTTGGGACTTTGACTGGGCAGGGACTTGGAGATGGAGGACAAGAAGGGCCCAGATCCAGGACTTGGAAAATGACTCAGCCGTCAACTTACTACCTTCCCTCCAGTGAATAGGAACAGAGTGCATGCTGCCTTCTTTATCTTCCACTCCAGGCCTTGGGTCCGGTGTAGGATATCTTCTCCACCCCACACCTCGTCCCCCCTTCCTCCAGCTCCGTTTGATGCTTATTTTAATCCCATTTCAACTTTAGGGCACAGGAGGGAGGATGACTGTCACCATGTGGATCCCTTGGCCCCTGCTTTTGCCAGGGACCAGTGGGTTGTCCGACCCCTTGGCATGGCAGACATTCCCTATGCAATCCCGGGCACCCTCAGCCTCTCTCCCTGCAGACCCCTTTCCTGGCAGCTCCTTTACAGGCATCAGCTAGAAGCTGAACGAGCTTGGTTGGTCTGATTCCAAAATGCTTGCCCAAAGCTCTTTCCAGATATAGACAAGATGGCACTGGTTAGATGGGTCTAGGCTGTTTTCTTTGTCATCCAGTACAAACTATGAATATTAAGTGTGCCTCTTGTAAAGAAACATCTGGAAGTCTTTCCGTGGGTGTCCGTTGGGTACTTACTCTGTGCCCACCCGTGGGTGCTGGGGATGGAGAAGGAAACACAAGAGACTACTTTTCCTGCCTTCGTGGAGCTGACCATGAGTACCAGTCAGGCAGATAGGATGTCAGGTCAGAAAACTCAGTGGGCAGAAACAGCATGGGGTGGGGGGGATTGAGAATGCTGGGGGTGGAGGCTGTGGCCAGGTCATGGCCTTGGGACTGACCCAGCTGGGAAGGAGATAGCGTGTGAGCCCCAAGGGTGGTGGATCTGCCCACACACAGGCACTGGGGGACTTCAGCCTTTACCCCAGTGGGGTGGGGGCTGCCAGAGGCCTTTGAGCAGAGGAGGGATCTGATCCAGTGGGGTTTTTTTAGACAGACTCACCTGGCTGCTGTGTTGAGAACAGACCCGGGTGCATGGGGGTGGGATGGAAGCAGGGAGACCACTGCTGGGGCCATAGAGTAATCCCCATCAGAGACAATGTGGTGGCTTGGGGGTGCAGTGGGGCTACTGAGAAGTGGTTCTGAGCTTGTTCTGAACAAAAAGAGGCAAGAGAAAGATTGGATGGGGATGTAAAAGGACCAAGGAGCCCAGGTGGGTCCAGGGTTCGGGCTAGAACCCTGGAAGCCTGGGGAAGGGGCTGGAGGTTCAGGTTTGGGGACACCCAGCGGCCACAGGTGCCTGTGGGACGTGTTCAGTGTGAGATGTCCTTTGACACCAAGGGACAATGTCCAGTGCACATCCCCCCAAGATGAAGCCTGAAGGAGGCGTGCTCAGGGGCTGACAGACCTTCACACATTCCTTCCTTTAATGAGAACCATGGCCTGGTAGATCTGGTGAAGCCCATTTCAGAGAGGGGGAGACTGAGGGTCACAGGGGTGAGTAAGTAACTTGCCCAACGTCGCAGAATCAGCATATAGCAAAGCAGGCCCAGCCTCTCTGATTTCAAATCAATTTCCTCTTTCCTCTCCACGTGCTATTCCCGCAGGCTTTCAAGAGATTAAAAAAACTGGTTGGAGAAATGGATAACCAGGGACTGCTACCTTCATCGTCCCCACTGGAGAAGGAGATTCCCCCCTCCACAGCCCCAGATCCCAGTCCCTCCCTTGCCACCACTGTGTCCCAGGCAGGCAAGGTTGTGGGTGACAGTGGCATAGGTACCACTCCCAAAATCAGAGCAACAGGGCCATTTGGTTTGTGCAGATTTTTTTTTTTTTTTTAGATTTATTTGTTTATTTGAGAGAGAGAGCACACTTGCACTTGTGCACATGAGCAGGGGAGGGGGGAGGCGGAGGGGCATAGGGGGAATCAGAGAATCTCAAGCAGACTCTGCTGTCGGCACAGAACCCAAGGGGGGGCTCGATCTCATGACCGCGAGATCATGACCTGAGCCAAAACCCAGAGTCAGATGCTCAACCAGCTGAGCCACCCACGGGCCCCTGCTTTTTCTTTAATGCCTCTTTCTGCTGGTACTGTGCCCTTTGCTTCCTAAGAGGGAGACTCTGTGTGTGTGTGTGTCTCTGCATGTTTTTACACATTGTAACCCAGAACAATGAAAATAGCAGAATGCTTGAACTTGTGAAATGAGTAACAACCTTGCAAATAAATCAGCTGCTCAACCAGCCCAAGGGGGATTACACCTGCAGGGCAATAAGCCAGATCACTGTTTTCCTTTTTTTTTTTTTTTTTTTTCCATATTCTCTTGACATACAGCCTAACTTTCTCTGGAAAGCAATGTTTCCAGGCCTGCCCAAAACTATGGTTGAAATTATTTTCAGGAGAGCAAATACTGTCTCTGTGGTTAATCTGAAGAGATGACTGCATAGATCCATTTTACTCTCTTAAATGTTTCTCTGATGTATGCTGAAGTGGCAGGGCCTTCCTGATCCGAGCTCCTGATAGCAGAGCATGTGAGCTGCAGAGGGCAGAGATAGCTCTGAGTCTGGGACAGGAGAACGAATTGGCTGGGAGTTTGTATGGATGACATAAAGATATCCAAGCTCCTTGGAGTCTTAATAATGTGCTTAACCTGGTTACTTAGCATCCATTGCCTTTTTAAATTCTCACAGCAACCCATTTTACAGGTCAGAAACTGAGGTCCAGAGGAGAGCCCCCAGATCACTCAGCTAGTAAATGGCAGAGCTGGGATTTGAACCAGGTTCCAAAGCCCGTATTCTTTCTCCTACACCACGTTTGTAAGTCCCGTCCTGGCCCCACAGACAACATTTGAAAATTCTACCCTGGTGTGGGGTCAGAGAACAGCGAGTCCCAGTGCTGACAGACATGGGCAATAACCCACCAACCCAGCCTTTCCATGTAGAACCTGTCAGGGCGGGCGTGGGGGGGCGTGACCCGACTGGGACGTAATGGGGGAGCATCAGCGTCTGTCCAGCCTCCCTCCTCAGGGTGGCATGCATTGAGGACTTCCTGCAGAGGCAGACTTTTTGCCATCCAGAGCTACCTCTTCTTGAAACTTCATGGCTCCCAGGAATGTCAGCCAGGAAGGGAAGACGTCAGGATGTTTCCTCTGGCACAGGCAGAGATGCAGACATACTGTCTCTGTCTCTGTCTGTCTGTCTGTCTGTCTCTCTCTCTCTCTCTCTCTCTCACACACACACACACACACACACACACACCGCATGAAGGGATGATTATGTGGGCATTAATTTCCCCTCTAGTTAGTTTTAAGAAGTTTTAAAGAAATGTTTATGACTCCGCTGTGGAAAAGAACCTGGGGATCAGCTCCTCCCAAAAAAAAAAAAAAAAAAACCAAAAAATCAAAAAACATTCATCTAAAGGAGCATGGCCAGGCCTACTACTGCCATAAATAAGGGTTTAGGGCCCATTAATCCTCTAACTCAGAGGTTGGCAAACTGTGGCCTAAGGGCCCATTTTTGTAAATAAAGTTTTATTGGAACACAGCCATACCCACTCAACAGCAGAACTGAGTAGTTACCGCAGAGATCATATGGCCCACAAAGCTGAAAATATTTACTGTCTGGCCCTTTATAGGAAAGGTGGGCCAAGCTCTCCCCCTCCTCCTCTCTCTCTCTCTCTCTCTCTCTCTCTCTCACACACACACACACACACACACACACACACACTATCTAGCAAACTGCTATGCATCCTGCAAGGTCCACTTAAGAAATCTCTCTACTGAGCAACCTCTTTAGCCACCCAAGCCCAAGACAAAGCTAACCGTATCCCCCTCAGGCCCCCTAAGGGGCTCTGAAGAGCTAATGATCACTGTTGTTCATAGAACACTGTGTACCAGACATTGGTCTAAGCGTGTCACATGGATGAACTAATTTGGCCTCCGTAACAGTTCTGAGCGATAGTGATAATCCCTTTATTATCACCATGTCACAGATGGGAAAACCAAGGCACAGAGAGGTTAACTGACTTTCCCACAGCCCCACAGCTGCTAAACAGGTCAGTTGGAGTTTGGACCCAGGGGGTCTGCCCTCAGAGGTGAGTGTGTTCACCACTTTGCCGTAGGCGGTTACTATCCCATTTTACAGATGGGAAACTGAGACTTACACAGCACGTATTCCATTATGTTATAAGGAAGTGCATCCATGTCTGTCTCTTTCCAGTTTTTCCTCCAGGACAAAAATGCTCTTCCTCACCCCACACCCTAGTGCCTGGCACATACTGGCTGCTCAGGGGCTAACAGTTAAGGTGGGGTCACCTTCTGGACGGTGAGCCCTTCAAGGGCAGGGAGGTCAGCTTATTCATCTCTGGAGCTCCAGGGCTCGGCCTGGCATCTGCCTCAAGGAAGTGGGCTCAGCAAGTGGGCGAGAAAGGAGAGAATTTTTCTGGGACCAGGAACCCTTCCACCTCTGGCCGCCACGCTCTTTCTTTCCTTCATTCCTCTTGGCTTATTATTTCTGCCTGTGTTGGTGCCTGAGACATGATACCTCTGACTTTCCAAATACCATTAGGAAAAGGCCAAGGCTCTGTGCCAGAGTCTATTTAATTTGGCTGGGAGGCATTCCCAGGGGAAGGAAAGGATGTTACCTGCCACGTTCCCTGGCTTTCAGTGTAACCTGGCTGCCGTTTCAAAGGCCTCACTAATTACTCCTAAGGGGTAAAGCCCCATGAATTCTGCCGGTACCAGGAAATACGTCAGCAGATGTAATTTAACCCCTCTCATTCCTGTGGGGTTGATGATTGACAAAGACCCTGGCTACATTTTTGCAGTCACAAAAATCACAGTCGTTGCCAGAAAGACTCAGGGATCATCTGGTCCATGAGAGGTAAAGGACAATTTCTTTTTACTCCCCAAAATAAAAATGGTGTTTGATCACCATCAGTTGAGTGTTTGAGCGGAGTCCAAGGGGTAACACAGATCACAAGGTGATGGGCATTCAGAGGAGAGGAGCCCTGCCCTTGGGCTGGCTAGGTCAAGCCAGAAAGACTTCCTGGAGGAGGAAAGATTAGAGCCAAGCTCTAATCTTGGGTGGCATTTGGTCAAGCAGGAGGAGGAGGGGCAGCATTCCAGTGCAGAGGTGGGGGTGGAAGGTATGGTTTAGGTACAGGAGGCTCCAGCCAATGAGACACAGCTGAGGAGTCCTAACTGGAGGGTACTGGGAAATACGAGGGCAACGAGGGGCCAAGAGTTTGGTTCCAGAATCAGACCTGGCTTCAATTCTCAGCCACTTCATTTATTGGCTGGCTAAATCTCTTCGTGCTTGGGGGATGGTGGAAATGTGCTATGACTTGGTTGGGATCTTAGCTCCACAAGTTGTACCTTTGCCGAAACTCATGCGGTTGCATGCTTAGAAGGGACATTTTATTGTCGGTACCTTCAGAGTGTTGTGAAACTATCACCACCACAAAATTTTGTTTTTAAGAGAGGAATTGGGCGGGATGACCCCGACAAGAAAGACAGTCATGGGAGGCCCCTGCAGAGGTCATTGGAACAGTGTATATGGGGATGTTAAGGGCCCGGACGGAAGATGAATTTATAGGCATGGAAAAAATATGTACTGGAACTTAGCACCGAAGAAACCATACGATTTGGTGAATGATTGTAATTTGGGTATGAGAAAGAAAGGAGCATCAAAGAGGACTGTGATTTCCGAGAAGAAATGAAAGCACATCTCGGCTCTCTTTGTAATACTACTATTTGTGGCATAGTATTTGGCCTAAGATTCTGGCAGTCCCCAAATAATAGGGAATGCTAGTAAAATATGGGGACATTGTCACTACTATCTATCACTTGGGGCACAACCTTTATTTATTTATTTATTTATTTATTTATTTTTACCTTTATTTAGAAAACTAATTTGGCAATACAGGTCAAAAACCATTCTTTTTTTTAAAAAATGGTTCTTTCCCTGATCTGGTGTGAATTCCTGGAATCCATTTTCAGAATGATCTAGACTTCAGAGAAGCCGTGTGTGTGTGTGTGTGTGTGTGTGTGTGTGTGTGTGTTTGCGCATGCATGCCCATGTGCATATCCGTGAACTTCAGTTGTTGGCCTTTTGGGTAATAGCTCCCAAGTGCAAACCAACCAGACTGTCCCCAGTTAATGAAACAGTTCAATAAACCATGGCTTTGAACCCTTGAACATTTTTTTTTTAAATGTGTTGCAGGGCTCCCTTGCATAGGGAGGTACCCTGAGGCATGGAAGATAGACTTTGACTAAAGTTTTATTTATATGTAACAGCTAGGGAATGACTGACCTGTTGCAAAAGTAAGACCCACTCATAGGTATCCGTGTCCATAGACATAAATCAGTGCAAATGGTGGCTTAGGACTGCCCCCGGATTTCTTAGACGGTAGGATCCGAAATGGCAGTGCTGAGGGGAGAGGCGTGTGGATATTCGGGGGGGAGAAGCCAACCCAGGAAGCTCTCACGCCTGTAGGAATCGAGTTGGAACGAAGGCCCGTAGGAGTTAACTACAACACAAACACCTTTTTCCTCGGTCCATTGATGTTTGTAGAGCACCTTCATTTTCTTCGGCTCTTTACAAGAGTCCTGTGAGAAACTGGGCAGATACTATTGGCCCCACTTCCCAGAGGGAGAAACTGAGGCAAGGTTGGGCAAAGCAGTTTGTTTTCTTGACCTACGGTGAGGAGCTGGGGAGAAACACACACAGGACTGTCCCCAAATGTCCCCAAATCCAGGACTGGCCAGGAGCTTTTAAATAATCTCATTTCAATTCAGTCTTTACAACCATGCTTGGCTATTGACACCCCCTTTTGTAGATGAGGAAAGAGGCTCAAAGAGGCTGAATCATGGGCCAAGACCACACAGCCTGTGAGAGGCAGAGCTGGGATTAGAACTCCCATCTTCCCGGCTCCAAAGCCTGCTGGGGCCACACTTCATAATGTACCTGGAGTAGATGGGCTCCTGTGGCCAAGGGATCAGGTGCCCTGAGGCCAAGTATAAGGAGAAAACCAGCTCTCCATGGTTCAGTCGTTTGTTTGTCATACGGTGTGAATAATGACGCCTCAGCTGTGTACCTCAGCATCTCGGTGTCCTGTGGTTGAGAGCAGGGCACACTCCTAGTCTTCACGCTTTCTTCCTCAGGTCTGCCCACAACTTTAATAAAGGAGAATGGATGGTGGAGAGGAGGAGAATGTGGAGACAGAAGCGGGTTGTTTCCTTTCAAAGGCATTCATTCCTTCTTTCACCCGTTTGCTCATTTATTCATTCAACAAACATCAGCAAGGCATTCCCTTTGTCCCAGGCCTCGAGCTAAGAACCAGAGCGGAATGGAACCCAGTCCTTGCCCGAGGGCTGGGATGGAGCAGTGAACAGTGATAAACCATTTCATCCAGTAACATAGTCGAGTCATGGTGCTAGCCTGTTGGGGTCCAGGAGCTCTGGGGGGAGCGTTGTAAAAAGGAGCAGTGCTCTGAGAAGACTATAAGGTCATGTTTCTAAAGCCCATGGAGGAGAATCGAGATTTTGAGAGTAGAAAGAATCCCCTCTCACATGCCCCTTCCTGGAAGCTTCCCGTCACCTCCACCTGCTGACACTGACCACGCGCCATTTTGTCATCTGAGAAATGGGGGTGACACTGCTGATCCAGGGGTCTTGCCACATCCCTGGGCGGCATGGCTAGCCCTCTCCGTCTTACAGGTGGGGAGGCTGAGGGTCAGAGACGACAGCACCTTGCTCAAGGTGCCCTGCAGGAAGGCAGAGAAAAAAGGCAGGATGTGCCTTCGGCTCTTCTAGGCTCCAGAGCTAGTCTCTTTCCCACCAGAGCCGGTACTGCTCGTAAGGGCAGTGGCACAGGTGTCCCGGTCCACAGTTTAGCTCTGTGGACCAAGCCCCACCCCTCCCACCTTCCCGTCCTCCACCCCAGGCCCTCTCTCACTGTCCTCTCTTCCTCTCCCGACAGGGAGGTCTGCCCAGGCCAACCATCCACACTCAACACAACTAAAAAAAAATTGTCACAGTTCAAGCTAGCACCATTTAGGGACAGCCGCAGGGGAAAACCTTGTGCTGACTTCTCTGCTTATTTATCAGCTCTGTGCCCTTGGGCCGCCACTCGCCTTCCCAGGAGATAACGCCTCTGAGGCGGGCTGCTGGTGCAGAGTCAGCTGAGAATCTGGAAGGAGCTCTATGCTGGTCATGCCACCCAGCATCAGTGTTTAGTCAGGATTGTTTTCACAGTGCTGCTGTTAAGATCAAAATGATATTAGACAAACAGGAAGCACGCGAACCCCCAGCTAGAGAGATGAGCTTCCCCAGGACTGAGCAGGAGAGAAAGAATTCTCTTCTGTGACAGCAAATAGAGGGAAATGGCCAAGCTCCAGCCCAGAGGAGTAACCAGGGGCTGGAGGGAGCTCTTTGGGCCTTCCCACTCAGGGTCCCCGCAGGGAAGCATGGGCAGAAAGCCCGAGATGGGCTTGGCCTCACCCTGTCCCTTCACCGTCTGGGGCGGGTAGAGCCGTCACCTAGAGGGCTGCCTCAGTGTGGAACAAGGAGATGTTCTCTGGAGGCAAGACATCCCTAATGGGAAGGTCAAGCCGGAGCATGAAGGCAGACCCCTGACAGCAGGGGGATTGCAGATGTGAAGATGAAAGCAAAGTTTGGGGTGATTCTTTTTCCACTTGAAGAATGCCAAGGATCACTAGCAAATCACCAGGAGCTCAGGGAGAAGCGTGGGACAGATTCTCTGTTGCTGCTCTCAGAGGGAACCAAACCCCGCCAACACTTTGATGCCAGATGTCCAGCTTCTAGAACGATGAGACAATAAATGTGTTGTTGAAGCCGGTAAGTTTGTAGTGCTTTGTGACGACAGCCCTAGGAATGCAAAACAGTATGTTACCTTCTTAGATGCGCACCAAGACTGCAAAGGGAAGTATTATTATCCACATCTTACAGATGTAGGAATTGAGGCTCAGAGTGGTCCAGTGACTTGTCCAAACCCACACGCTAATTAAGAAAAGAGGGCAGGGGTACCCGGGTGGCTCAGTCAGTTAGGTGTCTGCCTCTTGGTTTTGGCTCAGGTCATGATCTTGAGGTCATGGGATGGAATCTCACGTTGGGTTCCACACCCAGCGGGGAGTCTGCTTGAAATTCTGTGCCTCTGCCCCGCCCCCAAAATAAATAAATAAATAAATAAATAAATAAATAAATCTTTAAAAGGAAGAAAGGCAAATGAGATGAGCCCAGCTGTGTTCAGCTCCAAGCACAGACTGTCTGGGAGCCTCTTGAGCATTGAATCCTGGGTCCTGGTTGGAAGCAAAAGATATCCAGGAAGCACTAAGAGATTCTTAGGACAGGGCTAGGCATCTTGGGATCCTGGGCCAGGTCCCTCCTTTCCATGATCTCAGGGGCTGGGCCGAAAAGGCAGGACTAGTCCAGAGGATGTCAAGCTGAGTCCCTCGTGTAGCATCTGGGAAAGTCAAGGGTAAGGAGCTGACCAGAAATCAGAGGGAGCCCCGCGGCCAGCTGACCGAAGCCCAGGGGCCAGAAGACTCTCCAGCCTCGGCTGGGGGAAGCCAGGGAGTCGAGGGGCCCCAGCTCCAAGGCTTGACCTCACAGGGACCAGGAGGTCATTGGAGCATCCACTGGAGGCCTGAGGAGGCCTGACCCTCCCTCTCTTTAATGTTCTTCTCCTGCAGGCTTTCAAAGCCGGGACCCCTCCCCCAGGACTCTAGAAGTAACCAAGTTATTCCCCACAGGCCTCTGGCTCTGTTCCCCATGCCATCTCCTCAGGCTTGAGCAGCTGTCCCCAGGCAGCACCTCCCTTTCCTGTGGAGGCCCTCGCACTGCACTGTCCCTCCCCCTCTCCCGTCTCTGGCCCTGTCAGGGGAGTCAGCCTCTCCTACAGCAGGGCCCCAGCATCATTCTTAATCAAGGCACAGGAATATGGCATCGCAGTCCCCCAGGAGCCTGCAGAACAGGGCTTTTAAGCTCTGTCTCCTGCCAGGGATCGTCGGGGACACAGGGGAGCTGTCACGAACAGAGCCAGGGAAACAAATAGAGAGCGAGCAGGCTGGCAGTGACGTCTCAGGACCCAGGGAAAGGCAGGGGGCAGCCAGGACCCCCACCTGCCTGAGTGTCCTTGCTCAGAAGCATTTGGGACCTGAGGCTTGTGCGTACTTCCCTCTGTACTCAGGAATGCCTTGGTGAAGGGAGAGCCGAAGGGGGACATGACATGTTTTACAGGCAGCAGAGCTACATTGCAGTTGGGGTAATTACATTTTGCCTTAGTCATTGCCTCCCGCTGGACCACTTGGCCAGTGTCCAGCCTCGGGGTGGGGGGAGTCAGGCCCCCTTAGACCAGCTCACCCATGCTTTGTTCCCTTCTGCTCTGTGCTCTGCAGACTCGAGGCTGGCAGCCGTGGGGCTTGGGGGTGGGGGCCCAGGCTGCCCCCACGCCCTGGGAATCGTCATCCCCAGCTGACAAGAGGCCTGCAGAGGGAGCTCCCGGTGCCCCCCATGCACTAATCTTGGGCATTGGCCTGGGTATGACTAGAACAGAGTGCAGCTGACCCAGGACCCCATCCCTTGCCAAGGGGCCAAGGGGGCATCAGAGAGGTGGGGACTTGTGGCTCCCTCGGTGACCACCTCTGCGGCTCAGCCAGGAACCCACAATCACCTCTCAGGGCCTGTCCTCCATGCGTGCTCCCGGAGCACCGGAGAAGCCCTTTCTACCTTCCCCCGGTGCTCCCTTGTGAGGATTCCACTTCCCAGCAGGTGGGCCCACGCGGCCTCTCACTGTGCCCACATCCTGGTGTCTGGCTTCCAGCGCAGCTTTACCCAGGTCACATCACGCTTCCCTGACTCTGTTGTCCCATCTGTAAAATGGGGGTACTAATAGTAGGGACCTCCTCTGGTTCTTGTGTGGATCCCATGAGAAAAAACCCCATATATTTAGAACAGCACGTAGCAAGTACGTACGAGTGACAGTGAATTGTAAGAATGATGGTGCTGGTGACTCAGTCCCCACAGTGCTGCCACTAGTACGACCACAGTCCTGGGGCCCCTGCTATATAGGGGCCTATGTAGAGGCCTATATACTATATAGGGGCCCTACTAGGGGCCCCTATTATTGCTGCTCTTAATTCCATTATGGCTGCAACCTCCCCTGGGGCTGGGACTAATGCTACCTCTAGGATCAACGCCCCCCTCTAGGATGTCCAGAACAACTACAAGTTTATAAAACTTTGGAAACTTTAATGGTTTCCCATGGACCTTCTCAAATGTTATGGTGGCTTTTCATATGTAGTTCTGCCTCCTGTCCCCCAGGCTCCCGCCTTATCCTCGGGCGCAGCCCACTGCCCAGAATTTCCATCAGGAGTGGACCCTTCCTACCCCACTTTCTCCCTCTAGCTGGACCAGTCTCCTCCTCCTTTTTAAATAATGCCTTCTCTTAAACATTCAGTTGCACGTGCCCCTTCAGAACACTACATTTGTATTTTGGGGGTAAATACCCAGTAGTGTGATTGCTGGGTTGTAGGGTAGCTCTATTTTCAACACTTTGAGGAACCTCCATGCTGTTTTCCGGAGTGACTACACCAGCTTGCATTCCCACCAAGAGTGTAGGAGGGTTCCCCTTTCTCCGCATCCTCGCCAGCATCTGTCATTTCCTGACTGTTAATTTTAGCCATTCTGACCGGTGTGAGGTGGCATCTCATTGTGGTTTTGATTTGTATTTCCCTGATGCCGAGTGATGTGAAGCACTTTTCCATGTCTGTTGGCCATCTGGATGTCTCCTTTGCCGAAATGTCTGTTCATGTCTTCTGCCCATTTCTTGATTGGATTGTTTGTTCTTTGGGTGTTGAGTTTGATAAGTTCTTTATAGATGTTGGATACTAGCCCTTTGAAACAAGATGGAATCAGGAGGGACACAAACCATAAGAGACTCTTAATCTCATGAAACAAACTGAGGGTTACTGGGGTTGGGGGCATAGGGAGAGGGTGGCTGGGTGATGGACATTGGGGAGAGTATGTGCTATGATGAGTGCTGTGAAATGTGTAAGCCTGATGACTCACAGATCTGTACCCCTGGGGCAAATAATACATTATATGTAAATTTTTTAAAAAAGAGAAAGAAAGAAAACGTTCCTAAAGTCTCAGCTCAAATGTCACATGAGGTCCTTCTTTGGCGGGGGAAGAGACCAAGATGCAAAACAGGGAACCAAATTTGATCAGAAATGGGGATTTTGGTGTCCAGGATGGCAGCAAGAATAGGAGCGAGAGAGACTCCCACATAGATGCTGAGGACTGGTCTTGGGAAGAAGCCAGACAGGAACCCTAAGCAACCAAGTCTGCTTCCGAATCACTTAGGTGAATTCCGCCAAGCGGGTGACAAGAAACACGGGTTATGGAGCCTCCAGTGTGTGCCAGACACTGTTCAGTGTGGATACGTACCCCACACCCTATGATGTTCCTACCACCCACACCTTACAGATGAGGAGACAGGCACAGAGAGGTTTATTAATTTTCCCAGAGGGTTAACAGAGTCCATTGGTACCAGAGCCTGGATTTAGGCCCTGGGTAGTCTGGCTCTCCAGCCCGTATGCCTGACCACTGCTCCATCTTACCATGTCTCCTTACTATTTCTATTTGCTTTCCCTCTCCTGTCTTCCCTTCATTCTGCTCCACCTGTCCCTGCCCCTCATTGTGAGCTTAGCGTGGTAGGACCAAGTCTTCCTCTATTCATTCATTCAGCAAGTATTACACACCTGCCAAACAAAATGTGTGAGTTTATGGCAAGTACTTAGAACAGTACTTGTTTTATGGCAAGTACTTACAACAGTAAGTTCTTAAAACAACCCAGTACTTAGAACTGGGTGTTCTCCACCATCATCGGCAGCAGCAGCAGCAGCTGTCGCCGTCAGCATCATCCCCGTCGTCATCAGCATCACCATCAGCACCACCATCAGCAGCATCATCATGACCATCAAGTGCCGTTAGCACCATCAGCAGCGCCACCACCACCGTCACCACATTAGCACCATCATCATGACCATCAACTGCAGCAACCACCATCAGCACCACCATCACCATCAGCACCACCATCATCACTATCACCATGACCATCAGGCATCACCAGCACTATCAGCGGCAGCACCATCACCACCAGCACCACCATCAGCACCACCATCAACATCAGCACCACCAGCACTGTCCTCATGACTATCAAGCACCATCAGCAGCAGGAGAAGCACCATCGGCACCACTGGCCCCATCAACACCACCATCACCACCAGCAGCAACAGCCCCATCAACGTGACTGCTGAGCACGCCCAGCAACACCACCACCACCATCACTATGATCACCATCATCATCTAGTTCCCCTGCACAGAATCTGGCATTAAAAAGACTTTCAGTGAACATTTTGTTGAATGATGAATGACGAGGCATTTCTCACAATCATTCACATTCCCAGGAGGAGCAGTTTTTGGTGTCAGACAGCGAATGCTCTGATTCTCTGAGTCCCCAGAGAAGCCTTTTGTTGCCCACCTCCCTCGCCTGAGACAGTGGCTGCATCCTTCCTTCTCTTGGAAGTGGCTCAGTCCCACTTCAGATCTCTGGTCTCAGTGGGCAGGAGTGGTTCCCCCTCCTCACAGCAGGAAACAGAGCCTGGCCCTGCTCCATAAGCCCCTCTTTACAAAAAGATAAATAAATAAATAAGAAGAATTTTTTTTAAATTATGTATTTATTTGAGAGAGAGAGAGAGAGAGAACACAGAGGGAGAGGAAAAAAGAGTAGAGAGCCCAATGCTGGGCTCAATCCCAGGACCCTGAGATCATGACCTGAGCTGAAGGCAGATGGTTAACTGGCTGAGCCACCCAGGCGTGTAAGGCCCTCTTGTTTCCCTCCACGTCAGGAGGGCCTGGGGTCTGAAGCACATCCCCAAAGCAGAAGACAGTCTCAGACACAGAGACTGAGAAATGGAAAGAGGCTGGGGGCCATGGAGAGCAACATGGGCCCCTGAAAGGACGTTTCTTCAATGGGCTGCAAGGAGTGAACACCAAGACTGTTTCTAAAAATAAAATGACAGGGGCACCTTGGTGGCTCAGTGGATTAAGCCTCTGCCTTTGGCTCAGGTCATGATCTCAGGATCCTGGGATGGAGACCCAATTCAGGCTCTCTGCTCAGTGGGGAGCCTGCTCCCCCCTCTTTCTCTGCCTGCCTCTCTGCCTACCTGTGATCTCTCTCTGTCAAATAAATAAATAAAATCTTTAAAAAAAAATAAAAATAAAACAACAGAGACAGTGATCTAAAGGCCAAGCAAGAAGTGTCTGGAAGAACTGAGAAAGAAAGTTTTGAAAAATGGCATTCTTTGGTCATCTCTATTTCTGCATTAAACTCTGGAATTTACCTACAGGGAAAAAAGTCAAAGGCTGATGGAGGTGTCCTGACTGAAAATAGCTCCTATGATTTAACATGAGATTAGATGTCTGGGCTTTTAGAAAGATAAGTGACATTCACGCCAGAACGACTCCATCAGGCCCCCTAAGGAGGTTGGTAAGGCTCAGCCTAATTGTGGGGAGCATTAGTCTCCTGTACATGCTGTAACACATCACCACAAGCTTAGTGGCCCAAAACAACATAACTTATTCTCTTACCATTCTGGACATAGAGTCCAAACCAAGTCTCACTGAGCTAATATTAAGGTGTCAGCTGGGCCATGTTCCCTTCTGAAAGCTCTAGGGGAGAATCCCTTTTCTTGCTTTTTCCAGCATCTAGAGACTGCCCGCATTCCTTTTCTGTGGCCCCTTCCATCTTCAAGAGCAGCTGTGGCCAGTTGGGTCTGTCTCACACTGCATCACTCCCAAACAGACTCTTCTGCCTGCCTCTTCTCCATTTGAAGGACCCTCATGAATACACTGGGTCCACCCAGATAGTCTAGGACTATCCGCTTATTTTAAAGTCAGCCGGTTATCAACTTCAATCCCATCTGCTACTGTAATGCCTCACCCACCCACCCCCATGGTACTTTACATCTTCACAGGTTCAAGGGATTAGGATGTGGACCTCTTGGGGGACCATTATCTTGCCTACCACACGACATTAAGAATATAGGATAGCATTCCGATTCTTCCAAAATTGGGGATTCATGGCTGGAACTGGAAATGGCTTTCTATTACCAAGAAATGGGATTAAACCAAGTTAGTGTGGCCTTAGGAAAGGTACTTAGCATTTCTGGTTCAACCTTGGTTTTCTCATCTCAAAATGAAGAGTTTAGCTGTAAGCTCTCAGAATGAGTCACCGTGGCTTCCCCATCTCTCCTACAAAGGGTCTGGCACATAACAGACACTCAGAAAGTATTTGTACTGACTCGGAGCTGGGGCTGGACCTAGTGGTGTCTTAGCCCTCCCAGCTTTCAAGGTCCATGATTTCATGACTCACAGTTCTAAACAACAAACCACAAATTTTCCAAAATGGGTATTCACATCTGTCAAGAAACTCCTTCTAGTCAGAAAGTGTCTCATTTTTCTATGTGGCACAAATCTTTGTCCTAAAAGGCATTTTTTAAGAAGATTTTATTTAGGGGCGCCTGGGTGGCTCAGTGGGTTGGGCCACTGCCTTCGGCTCGGGTCATGATCTCAGAGTCCTGGGATTGAGCCCCGCGTCGGGCTCTCTGCTCAGCAGGGAGCCTGCTTCCTCCTCTCTCTCTGCCTGCCTCTCTGCCTGCTTGTGATCTCTCTGTCAAATAAATAAATAAAATCTTTAAAAAAAAAAAAAAGAAGATTTTATTTAGAGAGACAGAGGGCACGCTTGTGCGCTAGCAGGGGGAGGGGCAGAAGGAGAGGGAGAGAGAGAATATCAAGCAGACTCCCCACTGAATGTGGAACCCAATGTGGGGCTCAGTCTCACAATCCATGGGATTGTGACCTGAGCCGAAATCAAGAGTCCGATGCTTAACCAAATGAGCCACCCAGGCACCCCCTAGAAGGCATTTTGATTACACACATATGCACACATACACACAAACACACACACACACACACACATACACACTAAATGAATGGATGGACAACTATAAATGTGTGTATATGTACATATGTACACATATATGTATATACATACAGAGGGTGAAAGAGTATGTGTGTGTGTGCGTGCACATGCACACATGCCTTAGTCTACTCTTCGATAATTATAATGCCAATTGCAAAGGGGTGTTGTAAGGATTAAAATAATTAATACATGTATAATGCTTAGAATAGTGCCTGGCTCGTAGCAAGGGCCACAAAATCTTAACTGTTGTTTTTCATCATCTTGACATTATTATTATTTTGACACAACACTCAGCCGGTGTGGAAGTTCCACCAGGCACCCTACTGTGGGAAGAAGGATCCTAGCATTTGGGGAAACCTGGGGCAGCTTGCTGAAGGAGGTCGCATTTGAGCTCTGCCTTGAAGTCAGGTAGAATCGCTCCCTGTAAAAAGCCAAGGGAAAGGCGTTCTAGGTGGGAGGAACCTCGTGAGCGGAGGCATGGAGGTGGGGATCCAGAGTAAGTGAAGTGTGTCCCTCGGTCACTTTAGAAGCCCTATGACATTTGGTTGGACAGCTAGGTAGGGTAAAGTTCATAGAGGTGTTTAAATGCCCTGCTAAGAAGTTACCATTTACCCTCCAGGCAGCAGGGAGCCACTGAAAGTTGTTCAAATGGAGAAAGTACTTATGAGCTCGAAGACTTTGCTTTAAGCAAAAGAACACTTCGGCATTACAGTGGTTTGTGATGCCCCGAAACACACAATGTATCCATAGTATTAAAATTCCGTGGGGTTTAAAAATAACATATGTTGACAGGAAATCAGGCACAGTAAGGTCCCCAGATCAGGAGAGAGAGTTTGAAAAGATAGATTGTAACTCTCGGTTCCCAAGAGAAGGGGTGTGACACGCATACAAGAAAGTACCAGGACAGGTCAGGAGGCAGAGGGAAAGGGGGAGTGTGGGCAAACGAGTCTTTCTTGTGGTTTGCACTGGAAGGAGCTGGTGAGGCAGGTTGAGCAGATTTAGAATTGACTGGTTTGAATCATTTCAGTGGGCTCTGGGGCATAGGGGACTGTCCCTGGTTGTTTGGTACCTGGCCCCGGGGGTGATTAGGGTAGGAGGATAGTGACCTGGCGCTTGAGAGCCTGATTAATAAGGAGTGTGGGCTCTGGATTGGTGGGTTCCTATTTGGAAAGCACCTTCACTGGCAAGTTGTTTGCTTTCAGGAACTGGCGAGCCCAGGGAGGGGCAGACCCTCCAGATTAAGCGAGGCCCCAGACCTCAGAGCATCAGGATACAAAAAGTAAAAGATGTGGTGAATATGGTAGAAGTTGGGGGTAGGGAGGGAAGAAAATATGCAAAAAGACTTACTGAGTCAAGGCTTCATAATAAGGGAGAGACCATAATAAATAAAGGTAAGAAGTTACATCTAGACTACTTGAGTTAAATCTGAGCTGCTTCATATATTCTTCCTGGATAGACTTCCCATCTCTCCAGAAGCATCTTCATCCAGATGTATAGCTGCACCGGGCCCCTCTTTGCCAGCACAAACTGTGTGCTCCCTTCCCCAGGGACCTGTGGCCTCCTTGAAAGTGCAGTACCTTTTAACAGCGGCAACAAAGGAGAATTTAGAGTCCTCTGGCGGTTTATTTTGCTCAGTAATCAGCTGCTGAATTTGGCCTAATGGGATTCTAATGTTTTTAAAAGCCAATTTAGTAATCTTTGTATTTTGGATGGATTGTGAAAGCCTTGTTAGTTATTTATATCCACGTACACATGCATGGCTGCAAATGGCAGATTTATGCTTTTACGTGCCATTAACATCCACACTGTGTTAACAGCAGCAGTTAGCCAGATCTCAAAATGTTGGCTTAACCTCCTCTATGCCTGTAAACACACACACACACACGCGTGCGCGCGCGACTCTGTCATCCCATGTGGTCACCATAGGGTATTTCAACTTATTAAACGTCCTGCTGAATAGTTCCTCACTCTATCATATCAAATAAGTGATGTGTCTGTAGTCGCCAGGCTGTTTAATTAAAGATAATCAGTCTTGGAAGACTTGGGTTACAATTAAATATACTTAGCACTAAAGCTTGGTTGAACATGATTTAATCTTTTTTGGGTGATTCAGGATCCTATAGGCCTTGGGGGCCTTTGTGATGAATATAAATGATCCTTACGCTTTTACTTTGCAGAAGCTCCCTCAGAAAGAGATTTCTAGTTGAAAGCCTGCCAAGTACATGGGCTTCCACCATAGAAGGTACCCTCACAATTACCTGGAATTGCTTTCTAGACATCCCGGGGATAACAAATCTGTGAATATTTGTCCTTGGCATAAGATGCTCTAACAGCTGGTGTGAAATTCATTTTTCAGTCCCCTTTTACTTCTCTAGCATGGAGGAATCCTCAGTAGGGTGCTAATATATCATTAACACCTATCTTTAAAATTTATCTTTTTTTTTTAAATTAATGTTTCTTTCCCATCAAGAACTACCCAGGATTCATTCATTAGTTCAACATGTGTTTATCTAGCTAGTCTCAGTGAGACACAGTAGAATCAGGGAGTTGGCCAGAGGGGTATAGCTAGATTTTTTTTCAGGGCATATAATGTATATTCAAATAATGAATCCAGAGTTTTCATAATCTGGCATAGACCTCCATGCTACCCTGACTGCTCACCATCTTACCTTCCCTTTCTAGTGTGGCCATCTTCATTAGTTCCATACTTAGATACTGAAGGCAGAGTTAAAATGGGAAAGAAACAGTTAAAATAGCCTCGACATGACTTTCAAAAACAAAAGGCAAAAACAGGACTGCAAGGAGAAATAGATGAATCCCCTATTATAAATGGAGATCTTCACACCCCTCTATCAGTAGTGAACAGATCCAGCAGTAAGGACACAGGTGAACTCAACAGCATCATCCATTAACTGGACAAAATGGACATCTATGAACTACTTCATCCAACAACAATAGAATACACATTTTTCTCAAGCTCACATAGAACATTCGTCAAGTAGAACCACATTCTAGGCCATGAAACACACCTTAAGAAATTTAAAAGAATAAAAATCACATAATGTCTTCTTAGACTACAATGGAATTAACTAGAAATCAGTAATAGAAAACTGGAAAGTCCCAAATACTTGAGGATTAAATAGCATACTTCTAAATAACATGTGGGTCAAAGAAGAAATCTCAAAAGAAATTTTAAAAATATTTTTAACACCATGAAAATGAAATATAACTTATCAAAATTTGTGGGATGCAGAGAAAGCAGTGCTTAAAGGAAAATTTGTTATAGTGAATGCATGTGTTAGAAAAGAAGGATTTAAGGTCAATAATCTAAGCTTTTGCATTAGGAAACTAGGGGAAAAAAAGAGCAAATTAATCCAAAGTAAGCAAAAGAAAAGACACAATAAGAATCAGAGCTGATGTAAATGAAATTAAAAACAGGAAATCAATAGAAAAATCAACGAAACCAAACACTGGTTCTTTGAAAAAGATCAATAAAATTGATAAGCCTCTGGCCAGATTAAGGGTTAACTAAGAAAAAAAGAAATTACTAATACTAGCAATGAAAGAGGGGACATCACTACAGATTCCAAGGACATTAAAAGAATAATACTATGAATAACTCTTCACCCAAAATTTGATAACTTAGGTGAAATGAATTAATACCTCGAAAGACCCAGCCTACCAAAATTCACACAAGAAGAAGTAGATAATCTGAATATGTCTATATCTCTTAAGGAATATGAATCAACAATAGCCTTCCAGAACAGAAAACACTGATGAATTGTACCAAAGATTTAGGGAAGAAATCATGCCAATTCTCTACAGTCTTTTTCAGAAAACAGAAACAGAGGGAATACTTCCTTGCAGAATACTTTCTGCAAGTCTAGCATTACCTTAATGCCAAAAGCAGACATAGATATTGCAAGAAAACTATAGACAAGTATCTATCATGAACATAAATTTTTTAAAAATCCTCAACAAAATACTAGCAAATCAAATCCAGTAATGTATAAAAAGAGTCATACACCATGGCCAGGTGGGATTTATCCCAGGTATGCAAGGCTGGTACAACATTCAAATATCGATTAATGTAATCCATCACATCAACAAACTAGAGAAGAAAAATCATACAACCATATCAATAGATACAGAAAATCATTTGACAAAACCCAGCGCTTATTCATAGTAAAAACTCTTAGTAAACTAGGAAAGATGGGAATTTGTTCAGCTTGATAAAGAATATCTACAAAAACTTCACAGCTACATCACACTTAAGAGTGAAAGGCTCAAATCTGTCTTACTAAGATCAGGAAGAAGGCAAGGATGTGCCCTCTCATCATTGATTTTCAGCATTGTTCTAGAGGTCCTAGCTAATGCAATAAGACAAGAGAAGGAAATAAAAGGTACACAGATTGGGAAGGAAGAAATACAACTCTTTGTTCATAGAGGTCATGATCATCTATGTAGAAGTCCAGAAGAACTGACCAAAACTCTTGGAAGTATTAGGCAATAATGACAAGGTTCCAGGATGTAAGGTTAATATGGAATTGATCTCCCTAGTATTAACCCAAAGGAATTGAAAATGTGTGTCCACAGAAAACCCACAGCTTTATTCATAATTTCCAAAACCTAGGAGCAACCAAGATTTCTTCCACTAATTGAATGAATACATAAAGTAGTATATCTGGACAGTGGGGTATTATTCAGCACTAAAAAGAAGTAAATATCAAGCTATGAAAAGATGTGGATGAACTAAGTAAAAGAAACCGGTCTGAAAAAGCTAAATACTGTATTATTCTGGAAAAGGCAAAACTGTGAAGTCCATTAAAAGATCAGTGATGGGCAAGGATTTGGGGAGGGAGGGATGAATAGGTGGAGCACAGAGGCATTTTATGGCAGTGAAATTACTTTATATGACATCATAATGGTGGATACCTGTCATTATGCATTTGTCCAAACTCATAGAATGTACAACACCAAGAGTGAACTCTAACGTACACTGTGGACTTTGAATGATAATGATGTGTCAATGTAGGTGCGTTGATTATGTGAATGTACTGCTCTGGTGAGAGATGTTGATAATGGGGGAAGCTCTGCATGAGTGGACATAGGGGATATGTGGGCAATCTCTGTATCTTACATTCAATCTTGCTGTGAACTTAAAGCTGCTCTGAAAAATAAAGTCGGTGGCGGAGCAGTAAGAAAGGAGAAGAAAGAAGAAAGAAATAGAAATGAATCAGGACCACCTGTACCTAAATTTAAAACCTACCACTCCACACCCAGAATTCAGAGAGAAAGATGACACGTTTGCCTGTGTTGAAGGAAAACAATTCTACTTGGAAAAATCCTGTAAAAATATTCAACAGCAGATGACAACTAGGAAAACACGTGTGCGTGACACCTGTCAGGCAAGGGGCTAATTTCCTTAATGTAGAAAGAACTCATACAAATCAGTGAGAATTTGATATTTCTACCCAAAACCAGGCAAAGGTATGCAAAAGCACTTCCCAAACAAAGGGAAACAGATGCTAGTGACTGTGATGAAACTATCTTGCTCATAATTACTTGAAATCAAATTAAATTAGATACAGCTTGCCAGGCATATCGGTTAGGGTATGGTGTACACACATGTGCTTTTTCTTCATAGCACTTCACACATTGCCCTTGTATATTTATTTGTGTGATTACTTAATAGATGTTTGTTGCCCCAGCCAGACTCCGAGCTCCATAAGGGTAGGACTTGTGTGTTGTTTGGCTCACACCACCTTTGTGTTTTCTGCAAATTGCACATTCTTTAGACCCAGTAAATATTTGTTGAGTGAATGAATAAGTCAGTAAATGGGAATGGGTAGAAAATTCTGGAACCTCACACAACCAACAGAGAAGAGTGGTGATGATGGGAGAGTAGGACCAAGTTGCAGGAGAGGAAAGGAGATTGCTTTCAGGTTACCACTCTATCCCCTTATTACTTTTGAAGTTTTTGAAATGGGCATGTATAGTTTTATAATTAATGATTTGAAAGTAGCTCACATTTTTTAAATGAATGTCAAAGATGAGAGTGGGTGGCGAGGAGGGGACAGAGGATACCTGGAGGTGAACTTTCAACTCACTACATTATCTCAACATGTTGATAAGTAAGCAAAGGGTCAGTCTGGGCTGGATACTGTCAGGACAGTGCAAAGGCAGCAGGAGATCCAGCCAGATGCCCTGCTCAGCCACACCAAGGGGCTGGTTGAGATCTTGAGTCTTGGACAGAGATGGAGAGGGATAAAGTGGGTGTCGAGAGTTCAGGAAAGCCAGAGGTCAAATTCAAGTCGTCCATTGAGCCAGAAAAGATCCTCCGGCAACATTCTGAATCCAGGAGATGTGAGCGGCCAAGAATGATATGGGGCAATGTGTTGATTTGGGTCTGCTGGCAGCCTGAGCAGAGTGCTGTGCTCTGCCTCTGTCCTATCTCCCACTGACCGTGGGTGTCGTTGAGTATTGGATGGTTATTCTGGCTAGAACACCAACAACGAGTCTTGACCTCATGGAGGCAAGAAATGAGGCATCAGAGTTACCTCCCAGGGACTCAACTGCCCCTCTCCTCATGATGTACAAGCCCCTGAGCAAAGTACTCAAGGCCATCCATGATCCAGTCTCCACCCACCTCCCTCATCACAGTCTCACTGTGATTCTTTTCAGTTCAGCTCTCCAGCTTATTAGAGTCCCTACAATGCACCAGGAGTTTTCCTGCCCCTACACCTTTGCTGCTTTCTCTGGTTTGCCCTTCTCTCCTTCAGCCCCAGTCCAGTTCACCTAGTGACCATCAGCTCATCTTTCAATACTGATCCTGGGTCAGCTCACCAGTGAAACTTTTCCTGACACACCATCTGGGTGGAATATCTAATTTCTATTTGTGTCATCAGTGTAGCAAGTATGGGCTTCTCTTATAGCACCTGTGACATTCATGAGCAGGTGGACTTACCCCATTAGATTATGAATTTCTTAAGGACAAGATCTGTGTCTTACTTTTCATTATGATCCCAATCTGGAAAATTATATGGGGTGGGTAGATGGATGGATGGATGGATGGATGAAAGGAAGGGTAGATGGATGGATGGGTAGAGAGATGAATAGAAATTAAGCTCCATGTTTTGTTTCCTGCTTTATCTCCATTGCTTAGCACAATGTGTAGCACATAGTAGATACTCAAAAACACCCTGCTTAATTAATTACCCTTTAATTAATTAAATAATAATCCATTATGTAAACAGAAGTTTGGGTGGATGGATAAATGGATGGTTGAATGGATAGATTGATGGGTGTATTTGCATTATAAGTATTCAAGAGGAAGATGCATGTCTGCCTTCATGTAAGACAGGAGAGTCTTGATTGTCCAAAACACTGCGTCGTTATTTGACTCTGGCCTGTTGCTGTGTGTTAATTGAAATGTCAGAGACCAGTTTTTAACTCAGAACATTTGAACACACATCTTCCCTGTCAGTCACACCCAGAACTGAGTTTTATCACCACCACATGACACTATGCCCACAAGTATCACTGCTATATAGTGAGCAAGGGAGATATATATAGTTCAGAGAAACTCCCAAGAAACCCAGGTTGCTCTGGGGTCAAGATGATCTCTAAAATCTGACCAACCTCTGACATTTCCACCAGTATCCAAGACCTAGCTGGAGGTCCAAAATGCCCCTTAGGAGGAGTCAGGGACCAAAGCAGATACTACAAGCCCTGCAGGGACGCTTGTCACTACAGAGATAAGGACACTGGGAACATGAGACTCTTTCTCTTCTAGGCCCCTATGCAATGGATGTAGCTCAGAACTCTATGGGGGAAGTTCAAGGATAATGCAGTAAAGGGAGAACTCTGGGAGAAGAGGGAGAACTCTGGGAGAGGAGAGAGGGCAAAGGAGGCATCCAACCATCTTGTAAGGATATTTAATAGTGCTCTCTAGTGACAGGGAAGAGGAGATAGAAGGAGGAAAAGCGTAAGCCACCATGGGGCTGACATGATGAGACTTTGCATCATGGGAGGTCAGGAGAGACAGCAAGAAAGCCTGCCCAGCATCTCCACTGGGGTGTCCAACAGCTGTCTCAAGTTGAACAGGACCAAAACTAAACTCTTGATATTTTCTGCAGACCTGCCCCTGCCACAGTGTTCCCCATTTTTGTAAATGACATATCCATCCTTTCAGTCCTATAGACCAGATACCCTGAAGCTGCTCTCAGCGCCTCTGTTGTTCTTACACCCTACGCCCAATTGGAGACTCCGTTGGCTTTACCTTCACACTGAGTGAAGATTCACTTGCGTACCACCTCCACTGTTAACTCCTGTGGTTCTGCCCTGGCCGTTGCCTACAGCCTGTTCCAACCCACCAGCTGGAGTGACCCTCCAAAAAGCTCAGGGCACATCCCTTCTCTACTCAGAACCCCCCAGTGGCTCCCATCTCACTCTGAGTAAAAGCCAAAGTCTAGAGTCGCCCCTGGGGCTCCCTCCAAACTGCCCTCACCCTTTCTCCTGCCTGATTGCCTATTCCTTCCTCACCATGTCTGTTCCTTTCCCCAGTAAGACAGGCCCACCCCTCTTGGGACCTTTCCCCTTATGGTCCCTACTGCTGGCCTACTCTTCCCTTGAGACACTGGCTGGGCTCACATGCTCACCTCCTTGACATCTCTCTTAGAATGCCCCCTTCTCCATGTGACCTGCTCCCAGACCGAGCTTCCCCTACCCTCCTTTCCTGCTCTGCCCTTCTCCATGGCACTTGCCGCCCAACTAGCTACATATTCCACTTACATGTTTGGAACAAACGTACCAAGATGGCAAGGACTTCCAGTATTTGGCTACAGGATCCCCAGTACCTAGAAGAACACCTAGCACCTAGGGCGTGCTCAACTAATACTCGCTGAAGGAGTGGACCCGTCAGAGTGTTTTCCTTTTGTTTCTTCTCCATCCCATAACAGTCGATTTTCTCATTTATGCTATTAGTGTTAGAGCTGCCCCATCGCCCCCCTGTCTTGGTGCCCCGTGGCACATATAGTGCCTTAGTAACAGTGTGGCTGCCTCTGTGTCCTGCTGGCAAGGCTCACATGCCCAAACTCAGATTCTTTTTTTTTTTTTTTTAAAGATTTTATTTATTTATTTGACAAAGAGAGATCACAAGTAGATGGAGAGGCAGGCAGAGAGAGAGAGAGAGAGAGGGAAGCAGGCTCCCCGCTGAGCAGAGAGCCCGATGCGGGACTCGATCCCAGGACCCTGAGATCATGACCTGAGCCGAAGGCAGCGGCTTAACCCACTGAGCCACCCAGGTGCCCCCCCAAACTCAGATTCTTATTAGCTCTCTTATCCTGAGCTGGCTGCTAGGGAAAGCTGGCTGCACTTGGCTCTAATGGGGAGGGCAGCCTACCGTGTCCCCTTTGGTCACCTTTTCTTCTGTAAGCCTACCCTGTTCCCAGGGTAGCTGGGAGCTAGCTCAGCATGCAGTAGGCACAGCTGCTCCAATAAGCCCCAGTCTCCTTATTGTCTCAGGATCTCCCTTTCCGGACTGGGAACTTCCTAAGAACAGGGGCTGCAACCTTTTTAAGTCTTGAGATCTCAAATGTGACCTTTGTATTGGGCCTTGAAGGATGAACTTGAACTTGCTGGGCACTGAGCAAAAAAAGGGAGTTAACAAGATCTAGAGTCAGTGAGGGTCAGGAAGAAATGCAGACGGCTGGTGCAGACCACTCCTTCTAGAATTTTGGCTGTGAAAGGGAAGAGAGAGAAGCACAGTAGCCGGAAGCGAAAGCTTTAGTTTTTAAGTCCAGACCCTTTATGGCCCAGTGCCCTCTACGGTCCCTGCCTCCCAGTCCTGCTGCTCCTCCGTCCTTCGACACCCTCTGTTCCCATCTTGCCCCTCTTCGCTGCAGAGCTCCAGCCACTCTTAGATGCAGTGCCTCTGGGCCTTTGTTCTTCCTGGAATGTCCCAATAATAATAATAAGAAGAAGAAGAAGCTATTGTAGTGAGTTATTTATTGAGCTATTTCTAGGGGCCAAGATTCACATGTATGTACTTATTTGATCATCTAGTGGCCCTATGAGGATTGCACTATACCATTCCTGTGCTATTCACAAGGAAACTGAGGCACGGGGAGGCTAAATAGCATGCCTGGGTGACGTGGCTGTGAAGTAGTGACTCAACCCGGTCATTCCTCTGGGCTCCAGATTCCACACTCTCTGCTCTGCTGTAAGGTGTCTGCTTCCCTGGGGCCCAGCCCCAGTGGTAAGCTCCTCTGGGAAGCTTCCCTGAAGCCCCCAGGCCAACTTGGGCTCACCCCACCCCCCTGTGCTCCCTAGTGGAACCCCATGCATACCTCGGCCCTTATCTGTCTCCCATGGGGTTTCAGTTGGTGGTGGGTTTGACTCCCTTTCCAAACCAGGAAGGGGACTTTGAGGACACAAATGTGTCCTGGTGTCTTTGTGGGGCTCAGTGTTTATGGTTGACTCGTAAATATCTTCTCATTCTTTCAAGGTCAACATGCTCATTCCTTTTATGTACTCCAGGCTCCATAGATGGGCCCATTATTGAACCCGTTTCTGAAAATTCTCCATCTCTGTGTTTTCTACCCCTTATTTCCTTGGATGGTTTGGCTTCAGAAGTCCTATGAACGTTCCCTTTGAATATAACTTGTGATGAAGGGAAAATGAATCATGGTCTGGGTTTATCCTAATTGGAGTATGGTATGCCTCTCACAGACGAATGGCTTGGCCAAGCCAGCCCTGAATTTGTTTCCCAGTGCCAAGTATCTTAAGCAAGAAGGGGTTTCCAAGCCAATTGTGCAAATATTTTTAAAAATCTGTTAACTCCCTATCTTGCTCCTTAAGACATTTAACCGTAAATGAAAGCCTTCTGGCATCATGTGACTGAATTCCTAAATCTTCAGCTTCAAAGAACTTCACTCGGATTATTGACCCCCTTTTCTGTGCCAGGCTGTCCATATATATTATGTCATGTGGCTTCCCCACCATGCTAGGAGGTAGATAGTGTCAGACATCTTACAGAGGGAGAAAGAGAGGCTCAGAAGAGCCAAGTCACAAGCCCTGTGCCACACAGCTGGGGTACAACAGCACCGAAATCTGAACCCAGCCAGATCTCTCTGGTGCGCGTTCAAGGGTAGTTCTGCTAAACGCCAGCTGCCTCCTTCCCGTCTCTTAAAGCCAGTACTGGTGCCAGGACCCTCTGCTTTAAATTCTGGGGATAACTGAGCAATGAACAAGGCCTAGCTTGGCAGGAGAGGCTTAGAGAATTTGTTCTCTCCTCTTGTAGCCAGACAGGCAAGGCAGAAACCCAAGCCCATGTCCTGGGTGCCAAGACAAGAAGACAATCATCATCCCCTTGTTCTCCTCCATCACTGTCATCACCACCATCAGTGAGGGAAGGACAGCTAAAGGCTGGTGGCAGTCTTATCGGGGTTTCTCTTGGTGGGTAAATAGCACCCAGATCCAATAATAGAATGGAGACACAGAGGAAAGCTCAGAGGAGAGAAGGGGTGGCTGAACATTCTATTTGCCAGGGGGCTGTCCAGTGCGTACAGGAAGGAGACACAGACAGGGACAGAAGGTCAACCCAGATCATCCCGACCCGAGACAGAATGCCCATGTGGTTGGCCCAGAGGAGCAGTTTTCATATTTTATATTCTAAGCAACCTAACCAAAAGGTTGTCTGTCTCCAGTCCCACAAGGTTTTGGAAAGATGATCCTCAAGACTGTTTGAATCCAGACATTAAATAAACAAAACTGCACATTTGTGGCAACAGGGTAGTTAGCAGGCGCTTACTCTATAGGCCAGAAACTTTAAATATCCGTATTATCTTGTGTAATCACCACAATAAACCAATGAAGGAGATATTTTAACCCCTCTTTGCAGACCTGGAGGCTGGGGATCTGGAAAGTTCTTTGTCCAGGTTGCATGGCGGCTGCCAGGGGATTAGGGTCCATGGTTCTGCCAAGCCCACGCCACCCCACCTATGGCAGCACCAGAGATGAGAGGCCTGGCAGTATGGACACCCAAAGGCATTAATTCATCATCTCGTAGGACCCAGAGACCCATTTGAGAACACGAATCAACTTCCCCCTTAGACAAATGCACAAGCCACTCCAAAGTAAGAGAATTTCAGGGAGACCATGACCCCTTCACATTCATGGTTGATGATGGCTTATGGTCACCTGCTCCTCGGGGAGATTATTCCTTCTAGGTGCAAAGAAGTCATATGTGAACCTTGGTTCTCCCCGTCTTAGAACTTGAGTCTTAATCACTAGGCTGTGGCTGTCCTTGGCTCTAGTAATGGAAATTGATGAGTTGTCCAAAGCTCAGGACTGTGTCTGACACTAAAAGCTGATGCTGAGACCTTCTTATTGACCTAGTTGATATTTATGAAAAAAAAAAAAAAAACTCCAGTTTATGTGTATATCCCATACAGAGTCCTCAAAAAGAAAAAAATGAAAGAAAGAAAACCCTGATATGTAATCTTTGCATAATAGACCAATTATAGATTTTCCAAATCTCAATAATCAAGCTTTCAAAGCCTGTTTGAATAAATACACTTTCACTTAAATTCCATAACCTTCTAAAAGAAGGAGGAACAGTTCCAAGGGAAATTATTTATTCTTATGATAAAGCATAAAGCAGTCCAAAGCTGGGTTTATACACATTAGCTGATTTTCATCTCCATTAACATATGTTGAGCCACTATTATATGCCTAGCACATGCACAATACTTCAGTACACATGATTCCATTTCATTGCTCACGCCCAGCAAGCCCTTGTGGGAGACAAGGCCATTATTTTAACCTTCATGTCATGGAAGAGGAAACTGAGGTCCAGAGAGGCCCCATGACCTGCCTCAGGTGAAACATGGGTGGACAGTGGCAGATCCAGGACTGAAGCTCTGGGATCCAGACCAGCCTCCATGCTTGCACCTCAACCATGTGTGAAGCAATGTCTCAGACGTCTGCTTGAGAATAGAACTTGCTGTATGTAATGCAAATACCAAGAAAGCAAGCCTGTGAATATGTGTAAGGGTCATTCGTACGATGAATTAGAAAACTTTTGTCCTCCACCACATTCAGGGCTCACTTGTGGGTCCCCTTTGCTGTGAAGCTCCCTGACCACCACCCGCTCTCCCAGTAGAGGACCTCATACCCTGGAACCTGGGGCCACTTATCACACTGGGTCATGATCATCTGGTGCCATCTGCAGTGAGCCCTCCACGGGTAGTAAATTTCTGAATAAGAGTCAGGGACATTGCGGGCCTCTGGGGAGGGATTGGACCAACATTCATCACTGTGGCAACGGCTTCTCAACTTGGCCTTGGACCAACTGTCTCAGCAGGTGAGCAAGCAGGAGGAAGCAAGGATGACTCAGGGTGTCCCTGCTTAGGGTGAAAGGGAGGGTGACTCATCTATTGAGGCAAAGGAGGCAGACAGAAGACCTGCCTTGGATGTTGGGTATTTCCGTGAAGGTCTTGTCTTCCCTGCCAGGCTGAGGGTTTCTGAAATGCAGGGATCACCTCTCAGTCATCTCTCCAGCCCCTGCAGAGCCTCTCACAGCACAAGGTAGTGTCCAGTGGATTGTGAACCTGTGTTGTCCAATTAATTCCAAGTTGTATACAAGTGTCAGCCACACTGTTTTTCAAACTGCTTGTCGTGACCCATGAGTGGGTCATGAAATCACTTTTGGTGCTGCACACCAGCATTTTTATTAATGAGACAGAAGAGAATAGAAAAGGAAAAAGAATGAGAGTGCGTCATACATCGTCAGGATCAGTATTATTTTACTGGAAACTTTTTTTCATGAAAAACATGAAAAGTGTGCAGTGAAGGTGGTGGGGGGTGTGTGTATGTGTACACTGGGCTATGATATAAAATACATTTTTATTCTGACTCACAAAGTGTTTGAAAAATAGTAAAGAACAATTTTAGAAAGACACTTATTTGGCCAGTTTCCTGCTTATAGGAATGTGAGACTCTAATGGTCATTCATTTGCATTGTTTGTCTATGTATTTGGTGTTCATCTACAGTCATCTATGAGAGTTGCTTTGTCTGCTGGGTCATCTTGTTTGGTGTGAATGGGAAACATCCAGGAGCAAGTACGGGCTCAGTGTGGCTGGAGTCACTAATTGGGCAACAGGGGCCAGAAGAGCTGTGTGTGACTGGGGCCACCTCAAGCCTGCCCATCTTCAAAGCAGGAACCTTTGTTTGTTGAAATTTTGTGGTTCAAGCAGGGTGAGCAGTGGGCTTAAACTGCTGACATTTGCAATCTGTCTGTTTCCCCTCACCCTACCAGTTGGCTTAAGTCACTTGACACCTCTGTATTGATACCGTCGTATTGTTCCCGTGTGTTTTTTGTTTTTGTGTGTGGGGGGGGGTTTTTTTGTCATTCGCAGTCTTGTCTCCTCAGTTAGTTTAGGCACAACTCGAATATATCTTCTGCGGCTTTTACATCTCCAAAATGCCTTGCAGGGTTGGGAACAGAGTAGGCATTCAATAAATGCTTCCTATGTGTTGACAACTATTCATTGCTGGGGTCCCTTCTAATACGTCCCTTCATTCCTCACATTCTCAAACTGTAGAGCACATACCATATGACTTCATGGTTGTGTGTGGTAACAGTCTTCCCCTTCGCTTAGACTGTGAGCCCACTGAGGACAAGGAATGTGTGTATTTTTTTTTTGAGATGTATTTATTTATTCTAGAGAGAGAGTGCATATGAGTAGGGGATGGGCAGAAGGAGAGAATACCAAGGAGACATCACTCCTAGTGCAGAGCCTCACATGGGGCTCAATCCCACAACCCTGAGATCATGACCTGAGCCAACACCAAGAGTCAGGAGCTCCACTGACTGAGCCACTCAGGTGCCCCAGGAGTGTGTGTATTCTATCCATCACTGTATCCTCAGCCCCTAGCACAGCACAGTGCCCACCTGCCTTGTTCATTGGGTCCTCAGTGATCTGTGTATCTGTTAGTGATCACCCTAACAATTCTGACTACCAGCTAACCTCCACTATCTCAAAGGCAGACCAAATTGGTATTGGTTTTTGTGGAGTAGCTCTAAGCTACAGGTTGGTACTGGAGCTGCTCCATGTGTCTCCTCACCATCCTTGAGCGAGCAGGCCAGCCAGGGAATGTTCTTCTTGTGATGATGGCAGAATTACAAGAGAGCAAGTTCAGCTGTACAAACGCTTTTCAGGCCTTCGGTTCTATCACGGGCATTAGTCTTTGGCCAAAGTAAGTCAATCAGTCAACCCCAAAGTCAAGGAGCAAGAAAGCAGGCTCCTGCCTAGCGAAGTTTGGGTGGTGGAGGGAAAAGTGAATATTTCTAAATAACCTCCCCAAGTAAGTTCTCAGGCTCTTGCTAAATGTTCATGGGATGGCAAGGAAGGGAAGAAATCATTAGATGCCAGAGGTTTCCCATAGGTTTTCACCATAAAATCACAAAAGTCCACAGGGACTCTTCTACCACAGAGAAAGCCCGAGTTTTGTCTAATGAATAATAGCCCAACCACCCAGAGTTAAGTTTGTTGGACAAATAAAGCAAGCCCTCAGGAGCGACAGCTGGCAAAGACTATTCTTCTGCTCAGGGACATTCGGGGGAGGCAGCTGACTCCAGGAGGGAGAGTGGGACAGTGACCACTGGTTCCAGAGGCATCTCTGACTGGATAGAAGCCAGGCTGAAGGAAAGGGTTCTAGTTTGTGTCCTTTGGCAATATGTGCATGCAGATGAATGCCCACATGTCTGTTACAATCAGCAGGTCGGGATCTTCAGGGGATCTTTTAAAATAGAGCCCTGGTTGGCTTTGCAGTACCAACCCTGGCATGGTTCGAAGTGGTGCAAGGTTTTGCATCTCTCCATTGATTACCTGAAAAATAACACTGTTTTCTTTCATTGTCTTTCCTCGCCCACTGCAGGAGTGCTGTGCCTGCCAGACAGCCTGAACCTTCACAGGGACCCGCAGCGGTCAAACAAGCCGGGCGACCTGCCCATGTTCAGCCAGTCGGAGTTAAGGACCATCGAGCAGTCCTTGCTGGCCACCCGTGTGGGCAGTATCGCAGAACTGAGTAAGTGGACACTGGTTCTCTGGCCCTCTCTGTGCCCAAGATGCCCCTCCGCTCAGGACAGTGCTTCGTCACCAGCCAGGTGAAAGCTTTTATTGAGCACCTGCTGTGTGCACAGAACACTGCCATGGTAGCCATAGGGGAGGCAAGGGTTCTGGAGTCAGGCAGGTCTGATAACATTTCCTGCCACTGTCACTGTTGTAGGTCAAGTTCTTAACATTTTCTGAGCCTCAGTTTCCTTTTCCATAAAATAGAGAAAATAATAGTACCTGACTTAAAGTATGGTTTTGCTGATTCAGTGAGCTAATGCCCATAAAGAAGCTTTGCCATGGTGACTGACACACAGTAAATGCTCTATAGATGGTGGCTGTTCATTGTTGATTTCCAGTGAAATCATTTTAAAGCGTATGTCAAATCACATTTTCCTCTGGTCAGAATCCTCCACTGGCTTTCCATCTGACCCACAGAAAAAGCTAAAATTTTCAGAATTGCTTGTAGGCCACGCCACATATCCCTTTTATTCTTCTACTGTCCCCTAAGATCCCCTGAACTCCAGCCAGTCTGGCCCCTTGGTTTTCCTTGACTATAGCAGGCATGCCTCAGGACCTTTGCACTTACTATTCCCTCTTCCTCAACCGCTTTCCCTCCAGATAGCCACATGGCTAGTTCCCTCATTACCTTCAAGCCTCACCCAGAATTTTAAAACCCTTTAGGGGCACCTGGGTGGATCCATTGGTTAAGCGTCTGACTCTTGGTTTCAGCTAAGATCATGATCTCATGGATCATAAGATTGAGCCCCACACCAGGCTCTGCACTCAGCAGGGAGTCTGCTTGAGATTCTCTCCTTCTGCCCCCTCCCCCCGCACATAAATAAATCTTCCAAAAAAAAAATTTTAAATACCCCAAAGGCCTTTTTCCCCTTAATTTTTTTTGTTTTTTAATAAAAGTTTCACAGAGATATAATTTATAGACAGTTCACCTCTTTAAAGTGTATAATTCAGCGGTTTTTAGTTATTTAGTTTTTAGTTACTTACTAAGGTGTACCAACTATCAACCACCATCAATTTTCATCACCCCAACAAGAAACATGGTAGTGATTAGCTGTCATTACCCTTCCCCCCTCCACCTAACCACACTCTATTTTACTCATTTCTTTTTTTAATTGTTAATCTCTCCCTTCTAGAATATATTTTCACAGAGAGTAGAGATAATTCGCTTTATTGATGTAACCCCAATGCCAGGAACACTGCCTGGCACATAGTATGCCCTCAGGAAATGTGAAGAGAAGGGGAAGGACAGGGAGAGAGAAAGCACAGAAAGGTGGAGATAAGGGAAGGATTGTCGAGAAGATTGGGTGTCTCAAGTTTGAGCAGTGATCTGAAACCCTTCTGCATCCCTAATTCAGGACTGTGGCCTCGGAGTCTGGCTAACCAGAAGAAAATAAAACTGAATTTACTTATGTTCAGTTGATTATCAAATTGCTTGAAGGTGTGTTCCTCATGGGACCTGAGCTTTGATCTTAGAAATGATGGATTATGTTGAAGCCTGAATTGGTGTGACATTCTCAAAAATTCTGAACCATAGAAAGGAATCAGGGTCCAGAAGACAACATGTGCCTCTTCCCAAAGGAAGTCCCTATACACCCAGGACAGGCATCCTCCATTTAGCATATTGCGCCCTCCTCTGGAAAGGGAAGTCATAGCTGATGCAGGCTGTGGCAGGCCCTCTGGTCTTTAAGGAGCTACTTCCTGGCACCTGAATTTGGAAATTGCACCTCCATTCTCATCAAACCCAGAAGTTACAAGATGCTGCCATCACAGGGTCTTCCAGCTACCCGTCCACTATATAATCATTCTTCAACTTTTGGGTGCCATGGACCCCTTTGACAGTCTGGTGAAGCCTACGGACCCTGCCTCAGAATATTATTTTTAAATGAATGAAATATGTGCATATGTTTACAAAGGAAACCAATTATATTAAAAGTCAGTTACTGAAATGTTTTTATAAAAATTGTGAGGTAGCCATTCTGTACTTTTTAGCAGCACATTATATAATAAGATCTAGTAGCAGCTTCGATGACCCCATTATTTGGAGGTAGTGATATGTGTGAATGATATTTTGAAATATTTTCAACAATTGAAAAGGGATAAGAAAATGTCTGTACTTTAATAGCATCCCATGGATTTGGGATATGGAGGGTCCAAGCAGCACCTGCGGGGGTGGGGGGCATTGCTCTAAGAAGAAATGCCACACTGTTTGGGACCTTCCGAGTTTCTGAGACATGCCCTTGACCCTGGAAATGCAGAGTCTGGCTACAAGGTTGGATCATGTCTGCATGTCTGCATAACCTGGGAAGAGCTTCATCACCAGCTCTCTGCTGGGGTCTCCAGGGTTTGTCCTAGGATAACCTTAAGGGTCCCTCTTTGAGTCTAACACCTGGGCTGGGGCTCTGCTTAACTCCAGCTCTCCACAAAGAAAAGATTTGCTTAATAAATCTGTACTTCGCCGAAGCAGGCGGCTGCAGCAGCAGCTAGCCGCAGAAATTGTTTTTAAGGTCAGTTTGCTCTGTATATTAGACGCTGTCATTCTCATTGATGTTGACTTTCACATATGAATTGTCGGCACACAAATGGGTGCTGCTAATTACAGAGGGGTTCTGTACCTTCATTAAGGCAGCCCATAGAAGGTATGTGCGCAAGCACATTGATAAGCCGCCTCGGCAACCAGAGGTAATGAAAGCACCTGCTTTTCTGATCTAACTGTAATTTAGAGCGGCTTGCTCTGTGGTCTGAATCAATACGAGCCTTGCTCTCTCTGTGTACCTAGAGAGCTGTTCTTCATATTCAAAGATTACTCTATCAGTGTGGCTTGTAGAAACTACTGTTATTCTGCAAAGGTGAGCTGGAGCGAGTCTGTTCCCAGATATCCCTGCTCTTCTGGAATCAGGCTGTGCGGGGTCAAGGGCAGAGCGCCTACCCATGGCCTTCTCCATAGTCAGTAATGATCAGCAGCAGCTGGTGTTACAGAACCAGGGGACTAGGAAAAATCCACACGAGCTGTTTCCAGTGTAACCGCTGTTGTCCACACTGGCGGGGAGGGACGCTAGAGAAGGATGAACAACTTGTCTGTGGTCCACCGCGTCCACGAGCTGCAGGAGTTGGGACTGAGTGCGGTTCTTAAGGCGGAGCTTCCACGCTTCACCACAAGACTGCTGTCCCTCGGGGAGAACCCCAGCAGGTGTTTCTACATGTTACAGGTGCAGTGAGGGCTGTGTTCCTTCCAGCTCTGGGGATCAGTAGCTTGCTCTGTTGAATGCATCGTAAATGTTCTCCTCTAAACAGACCTGGAGATGCAGAAAGTCACAAAGGTTAGCACCTAGAAGGGGACCACCCTGGGGCTGAGACCTCTCCCTATAACCCCGCCTGTATCCTCAGGGCATCACGTTCCGATCAGAACTTGATCACCCACGATGTTCAAAGCACTTACCTCTGCCCGGCCTGCTGTGGCTTGGGGTGAAGATAAATCCGCTCATTCTGGAGCACCTACTGTGTGCCAAGTGCCTTCGGTAGATGAAAGGTGTTCCCATTTCACAGATAAGAAAACTGAAATTTGGAAGGAGAAAGGTCTTGCCCAAGGCCATGCAGCTAATAAATGGCAGAGTCATAATTCGAACCCAGTTGGTTTTTTTTTTTTTTTTTTTCCGGCCTTACTATGCTGTGTCTGGTTCAGTTTTGCCTTGTGAGCCCCTAACACAGCACCCCTGGCTTGGGAGATAATCTCAAGGGGGGACATGCAGCGAGTTAGTCTCTGAAACAAGATCAGAAGAAAATGCCACTGGTGAGGGGAACTCTTAATGACAGTCCACTCAAATATTAAATATTCTATGGAACTGGACTTTGATCTCAGAGACCTGGCACTGAGCCCATGTATACCTAAACTGTTGGACTGTGAAGCTAAATTAGGACGCCACTCAGCCCCCAAACTGACACAGGCTGGCCATTTTTTTTTTTTTTTTTTCACTCTGGGCCCTAGAAAATTTCCACGGTGACACGCTGAACTTCACAGTTGACCTAGAGACTGGTGAGCAGTCCCTTCAGGGTCTCTTTCCCTGAACCAGTGAGCAAATCTGGGGGAATCGGGTCTGCCCAGGCTCTCCCACTGAGGCCACAGGAGAAGCAGAGGCCCTGGCTTCATGCTTACTTTTGAACCAACTTGACTCTCCTTTGGGTTCCACTCAATCCCACACTCGTGTCCTCTGAGGTCTTGTCTCGGCTCTTCTGCCTGACATCCCAGCCTTATCCACAAGTTCTCAGTTGAATCCCCATCAGACAGTCATTAATTGTAGTATTTGCTTTCTGTGGGTTAAAGGGGGAAAAAAATGAAAGCCTCATCATAAAATGCCCCTTCCTATTCACACTACTTTTCACACTCAACTGTGAACTTGTTGCTCCCATTCAATGAGGTAGATAAAATGGGGCCATTAATTTACAACCGTGAGTAAAAAGCTTTCTGGGTTGTGTCTCCTTGGTGTCCCCAGAAAGAAAAAAGAAACTTAATCCTTATGGCTTGGACAGAGGGTCTCTCTCCTTGTTTGGAATGGAGTTGGGCTCTTTGCTGAGTCCTGCCTCCAGCCCCTGGGGTTCACCTGTGTCCCTCTCTGATGGCAAAGTGGCCACTGGCCTCTTGGTATTTTTCGAATATTGCACTCTACCACAGAGCCTTTGCACTTGCTGCCCCTTCTGCGTAGAAAGCTCTTCCCCTGGTATTTACAGGGCTCCTCTGTCACTTTATTCAGGCCTCTGCTTCACTCTCCCCTCAGAGAGGCCCTCCTGTGACCACCCCACTCACCCCACCCCACCGCTCTTTATACAGTCTTCCTGCTTTAATCTTCTTCATCTCACTTATCACCACCTGACATACCATATGTTTATTTATATATTGTCTGTCCACCCCATCAAGACTATAAACCCATGACAGCTGAGAGGGTTGTGTTTTTTTGTTTTGTTTCGTTTTGTTTTGTTTTTTAAGATTTTATTTATTAATTTGACAGACAGAGATCACAAGTAGGCAGAGAAGCAGGCAGAGAAAGAGGAGGAAGCAGGCTCCCTGCTGAGCAGAGAGCCCGATGCGGGGCTCTATACCAGGACCCTGGGATCATGACCTGAGCCAAAGGCAGAGGCTTTAACCCACTAAGCCACCCAGGAGCCCCGAGTTGTGTTTTTTAAAAATATCATGATATCCTCAGGGCGTGGGATAATGGTTGGCACATGTAGGACTCAGTAAATATTTGATGAATGAATGAATGAATGAATGGTAGGTTTCCTGCTCAATCCAGGGTTCAGGCTTCCATTGTCCCTAATGACTTGGATTACACATGGTCTTTCCATTCTTTCTTTATCAAGGAAGGGGTTTTGGTGGGGAAATTTAAACAGCAGTTTGTGATGCTGGAGAACACCTCTGTTTCCTCACCTGTGCTGTGTGATATAAGGCAAGTGACTTGGTCACTATGGTCCCTGGTGTTCCCATCTATGACAAGAGGGTGATGATCCTTGCTCCCCCAGGGTTGTAGGAGGTTTTGAAAACATACTGTAGTAAGTGGCAGCTGACTGTAGATGAGGGAAGGAGGTGAAGTTGCTGCCTCAATTGCTGTCTTTTGGGCAGAAGGAGCCACCATTGGAACGTGTAGCCCTTTGTCCTGGGCAATTGTAGCTGGCATACAGGCGGCGACTTAGTGGGGAGCTGCTCCGACAACCTGAGCCTGGCAGGTTAGAGCAGCATTTCTGAAGGGCGGGATAGGAGATGATCGTAGGTGATACACACAACACTTCTTATTTTTAATTGCCATGAATTTTTCATGAGCACTAGAAAAATATTGGTTTTCCATTTATGGCACTGATATGAAGCTTCCTTTTAAAATGAGTGAAAGAATGAGCCAATTTAAAGAAAAATGTTAACTAGATAAATTTTACCTGCAGCCCACAGATAATGAGAGAAGACCTGGTGGTGATTCCCAGGCGGCCGACATTTGGGAAACCAGTTATTAGCAAATTCTATAAGGTTTCCGGAACCAGCTCCAGCTGCTGAAACACAAAGCAGCTAGTGACAAGTGGATTTGTACTTTGGGGTTCACAAAGCTGAAGGTGAAGCAGCGGATAGCACATACATAGAGTGGGGTTTGAGATGGAGCTAGTGATTGCAGAATCCCTGTGCCAAATCCATCTCCTGTGGCCAGCCCTCCTGAGAGATGTCCTTAGGGCCTCTGATTAAGAACGGGGCTGATGATGATGATGATGATGATGATGGTGAAGATTTGCTGATGGTGATGATGGTGGTGGTGATGGTGGTGATGAAGATAATGGTGGTGGTGATGATGGTGGTGGTGATGTTGGTGATGGAGATGATGATGGTGGTGATGATGGTGATGATGATGATGGTGGTATGATGGTGTTGATGAAGATGATGATGGTGGTGATGATGGTGATAAAGATGATGGTGATGATGGTGATGAAGATAATGGTGGTGGTAATGATTGTGGTGGTGATGTTGGTGATGAAGAT
>NW_019154139.1:14724273-14885422 GCF_002288905.1 Enhydra lutris kenyoni | reverse complement strand
TGGTGATGAAGATAATGGTGGTGGTGATGATGGTGGTGGTGATGTTGGTGATGAAGATGATGATGGTGGTGATGATGGTGATGAAGATGGTGGTCATGAAGATGATGGTGATTATGATGGTGACAGTGGTGATGATGGTGATAGTGAGATGATAGTAGTGATAATGATGATGAGAATGGTGATAATGGTGGTGGTGATGGTAGTAGTGGTGATGATGGTGATGATGGTGATGAGAAAAAGAAATAGGGCTAAATATTTATTAAGCACTTAGGATATACTAGACTCCCATGTGTTTTAAGTGACTTATATGCATGACTTCTTTTAATATTATGAGGTAGGTACTATTATTATCCACCCAACAAATCCATTAGGTGATAAAAAATCTCCATTTACTGAGAGGTTAAATAATGCATCCAAAGTCACACAACTAGTTAGTGGCAGATTGGAGGCTCAGACTTAGGCAGCATGTTTCTAACCACCACACACACACACACACACACACACACACACACACACACACACACTGCCCCTCCAGGAACAGGACAGTGAATGAGGCATAACCTCTTCCCTTTGAGGCTCAGTGGGGGAAGCAGACAAGAAACATGACAGAATCAAGCAAGTAACATGTTAGACTTTATTAGCAGGTATTGTGGGTAAAAGGGGGAAGAGGAGATTCTGACTGGGAGCATCCTGGAGGGCTGCATGGGAGAAGTAGCACTTGATCACAGCCTTAAAGGTCCTCAGTAGTTGGGAGAACGAGGGAAAAGGCACTCCAAGATGAGAAAACAGGAGCAAAAGCAGGAAACCTGGAAGTGTCGGTTTAGCTGAATGATGCTCCAAGGAGGTAGTTAGCCCAACCAAGGTCAAAGGTGTCCCAGCATCTTGGGGAATGGGCCCAAAACATGGACCTTCTCTTCTTCACTCCCTTGCGGGTTTTCTTATTCTGAGCTTTTTTTTTTTTTTTTTAAGATTATTTACTTATAAGCGGTGGGGGGGAAGGAGCAGGGGAGAGGGAGAGAGAATCTCAAGAAGATTCTGCACTGAGCACAGTACCCAATGGGGGGCCCAATCCCACGACTCTAAGATCATGACCTGAGCCAAAATTAAGAGTCGAATGTTCAACTGACTGAGCCACCCAGGTTCCCCTGTCCTGAGCTTTTATACTAGAGCTTAGAGAAAGACAGATGGAAAGATGATACTCCAGTCTGACATGGATGGAAGGTACAAGAAAGAAAACATATCACCTTAGTAAGCTTATTATTCTGATAATGCCATGTAGCTGTAATTCAAAATTCAGAAACTACAAACAAGTTGGAAGGGAATACCACCCACAGTGCCACTAGGGAGAGAAATCCTTAGTCAACATTTTGGGGGTTGTTGGAGGGGGCGTGGTTTTCATATTTACTTTATGCAAAGTTTTTAAATAACATAATCCTGATCTCACAGTATGCAATTGTGAGTTTCACTTTTTTTCTACTTGCCATTTTAACAAGAGGGTTTTTTTTCATGGTATTACAGATCTGTGCAAACATTTTTAATGACCGCATAAGTTTTTTATTTTATCATATGGATATACCAGAATTTGTTTAACCATGCTGTTATTTTTAAACATATATTTCTTTGTCAAATTTTGGATCCCATAAATAAGGATTGGATGAAAATCCTTGTGCGTAAGGATTTTTGCTGCATTTTGGATCCTAACATTGGGAAGGATTCCCAGAAACAGAATTACTGAACTGAGGGTAAGAAGCATTAACACCTTGGCTACATAATGCCAGATTGGACTTGGAGCCGACCGTGGCTGCCCTGGGCTATCTCTAAAAAAAAATGGTAGGGGGTAGGGTGGAGAGCACAGGCTTTAGAGTCAGGTGGACCCAGGTTGGACTTTTGTCTGTGCCTCAATTTCCTTATCTGTAAAATAAGATATCTCAGCCTTGACATTATTGACATTTGGGGCTCGATTCTTTGCTGTGGGGACCGTTTGTAGGAGGGTTAGCAGCAGCTCTAACCTCCACCCACAGGATGCCAGTAGCGGGCCCTTGGACATGACAACCCAAAATGGCTCTAAGCTTTGCCAAGTGTCCTCTGGCAGGCAGAATCCATTTGACTGCAGATCACTGCTATAAAACTGATTACTATCATGCGTGTTTTGCAGAACACAAGAGGATTAGGAATAGTGCACGCAAGGTGCTGTCTCAGCGTCTGTGGCACAGTATAGGGGCTCCTGTCACTACTGTTCGTAATGTGACAGTGACATTTCCCATGGCTGGATGCTACAGAGATCACACCCAGGAGAACACAGGAGATCAGCTCCGAGGCCACACCTGGCTCTAGGAGTCTCTCGGTCTTTGGTTCTTTGGCCAAAAACACCCAGCGGTTTCCCTGTCCACTCCTTCCAGCGGTCACCGTGCATCCTACTACTTAGGAACAGAATTACTTCTCAAATTTTCCTGATAGGAGCCTTTCTCCCCTCACTGTCCCCCCACCACACACACACCCCTACTGTTTGCAACTCATCTTTCCTCCTGGAGGATTGTGGAGGCTATGCTGAGTCTGTTACTGGTGAGCCCAGGTCCTTCCCCCTGCACATCCCTGGGGGTGAGGGAGCGCCCCTCAGACCCTGCCACCGACATGCAAACTCACCGGAAACCCAGCACATCTGCAAAGTTCACCCAGTGGTTTTCAAGGCTCCCCAGATGGTGTCTCATGTGTAGCCCTCCCTTCTTCCTGCCCTGCTGGGGCTCAGCCTGTGGTCTTGGTCTCCCATGAATCTTCATGAAACCTCACCCCTTCCCCACCCGTGGCTGGGGCCACCGTTGAGGACCCTGACATCACAGCCAAGGGGCAAAACTGGGAAGTGTGCAGTTCCTTCCAGAGCTGCTGGCCATTGGGCCTGTCTGCCATAGCCTCTGTGGCTTGTCCCCACCCCGCACCCACAGAGGATGTGGTTACTGACAGGTGCCGGTTACAGATGGGCTGAGCATTGCTGCGCAGACTCTGGGTGTGGCCAAGCCAGCCATGACCTCGGGAGCTCCTAATGGGCTCTTGATGCCACCAAGGAATGAAGACCCCCTTGTCTCCTGCCCTCCTGAGGCAGAGACCTCCAGAGACTGGGCTTCTGTTAGTTCCAGAACCAGCCTCCTGCCTCCGTCATTGCTGATTACTTGCATGCCCCTCCAGACCCCTTCTCTTAGGTCAAGTATCTTCTAAGAGTGTGCATGGCCATCTGTGCGGGCTGACCAGCAGCCACCACCCCCTCCTGCAGACGGTTCGGACGCTGAGACCCCTTAGCCAGGAGCTCCGCTCTGCCAGCAGAGGCAGACCCATCTCCTGAGTCCCCCACCCTGAAATCCACAATGGCATATATTTGGGGAGACTGGGGATTTAGGCCTCAAACTCTTCACCAGAGTTTTTCAAAGGCCACACCCTGACATAGATCCTAGAAGAAACTGGGGTGTACTGGCTAAGAACATGAGCCCTGGCTGCCTCGTCGGAGTTGCAGCCTGCTACTTCCTGCACGACACTTGGGCCAGTTGTCTCTTACCTTGATTTTCCCATCTCTGAAGTGGGTTTATGTCCCCTCTGGCTCTTAGACAATTAAACCGGAAAGTGTATAAATGGCCTGAGACATGTCAGGTTCTCCATATATTGTGGTTTCCGCTCCTGCTGCCACTACCCTCTACTTCATGTCCTCCTCATCAGAAGATGCACAGCGTCGTCATTGTGTCTAGTCCCAGTCCAGACCTGCCATCTTGTTCTTTCCAGGCTCCTTCTCTACATTCGCCGGTCAGGCTCTCTTTACCAGGGGTTGGAGCCGCCTCTTATGAGACTTACTGATAGGACTGGCCAGAGGCAGGTTTCTGGCTTCCTTTTTCTCCTCCCTCCCAAGGAGCCATGTTTCTAAAAGATGTAGAGAGAACAGGGAAGAAGAAGCAACTAAGGACCTAAGTGGACCCCCAGAAGACACCTGGAATGCGCAGCTTTTTAGCATATGTTCCAAAAAAATCAACTCCAGCACAAAGCAAGTTAGGCACTGGGTCAGGACACCGACAGGACTGTCCCCACACGTCCGAGGCACCCGACCTCCAGGTCTCACCATCCAGAGAGAAGGGTGAGCTGGCGGGCCCTGAGCCTAAGAGGGCAGCTAATTTCATGCCCACGGCATGCCAAGCCCTTCCTCATTTTGTCCTGAACCCTCATAACCACCAGACGGAGGCAGCTTATTACCCGAGGCTGAGTGACTTACTGTTTTGTGCACCAATGAACGGCAGAGTTGGGATTTGAACTCCTTCTCTTGACTGTGAGCGCTGGTTCTCCATATTTTCCATCTGCAGGTCCCCTGGGGGTCTTTCCAGGCTGCCTACCTCTCACAGATAATTTCCTTCTCTGATTCTTTTTTGGAGTTTCTTGGGCATATGTTCCCACCTGTGGAAAATGGAGAGAGAAGGGTCAAGCTCTGAGTGAGGCATGGTAAGAGGCAGAGGGGTGCAGGGTTGCCACCCTCGCTGTTCTCTGTCCAGCCCCTGCATCTGCTTGCTTGTCCAGATATCAAGCTTGGTAGGTTGTATCCTGGTTCATTTGGCCTGTTAAGGCCTCAGGACTCTGACAACATGGAAGTTTCCTTTCCTCTGAAAAGTCCTCTCTCAGAAATAGTGGCCACTTGGAATCTTGTCTCCAGAAGGACATCTGTACTCAGTGTGTAAGAGCTCTGTGATTGATTAATCATGTCTGCCATGGACGTGGACTAGAAAGGGGAATATTTGCTATTTCTGCCCTTGGCTGAGACCACATCTCCGTAGTTGATTCCCCTAAAGGGGGGGTGAATGACCCTCTTGTCAATATTCTTTGAAGGAAGTGGCCCCACCTTCAGACTAGAAAATGGACTTTGGGCCTTTGGAGGAGAAACTTGTGCCTCTCACTGAGCCTCACTTTCTTGGGTTTGGGTTTGAGGTCAAAGTGTCGTGTTAAAAGGTACGGGTGGATGGCAGAGAAGTGGTGGTCTCTGCAGGCCTGGTATCAGCTGGGCAGTGAAAGATGGGGAATGGGGGGGACAATCTCCCTCCCGGACCAGGGGCTGCCTGGGTGGGGAAGGGAGCAATAAATTCCAGCAGGAATTAATGTTTCGGTCTTGAGCCTGAAGACAGAATTCCGTCTTCTTCAATGTCTTTTCTGCTAAGGCCTTCAGCTGATTGGATGAGGCCCACCCACATCTTGGAAGAAAGTCTGCTTTCCCCAAAATCTACTGATTTAAAGGTTAAAATTTAATGTGAAAAATACCTTTACAGCAACCTACAGCTTAGTGTTTAACCAAATAACTGGTCACCATAGCCTTACCCAGTTGACCCATGAAATTACTCATTACAGTACCTCAGATGAATGTTACTTGGAGTGTGCAACACATTCCACTGGACGAGTGGAACAGGGCAGCACATTCAATAACATTGGTCATGGAGTGATCCTTTTAAATCCAATTTTAATTCTATTTGCTTCAAGAAGAAAGGCTCCATTTGGTATGAGCCCCTAACACTTCTCTAACATGTGTTATTTAGAACAACAACAACAAAAAAAAAATTTGGACCAGAATTCAGCTACGAATTAATTATACTGGGGCACCTGGATAGCTCAGTTGGTTAAGCATCTGCTTTTGGCTCAGGTCGTGAACTCAGGGTTCTGGGATCGAGCCCCACATCAGGCTCCCTGTTCAGGCAAATATTCCCCTTTCTAGTCCAGCAGGGATCTTGCTTCTCCCTCTCCTCCCCATTCATGCTTTCTGTCGCTCTTTCTGTCTCTCTCTCTCAGATAAATAAAATCTTTTAAAAAATTAATTATACTGGGGCGCCTGGGTGGCTCAGTGGGTTAAAGCCTCTGCCTTCGGCTCAGGTCATGATCCCAGGGTCCTGGGATCGAGCCCTGCATCGGGCTCTCTGCACAGCAGGGAGCCTGTTTCCCTTCCTCTCCCTCTGCCTGCCTCTCTGCCTACTTGTGATCTCTGTCAAATAAATAAATAAAATCTTTAAAAAATTAATTATACTATTTTGTTTCCATCAAATTAACTTTTATAGTGATCTTCTGTTTATGACAAGTGATACGATCTTCCAATTATGATAAGTGACAGAACATTTCCTTTTTAGATACCCATAATTTTAAAAAAAATCTAAATGAATCCATCTGAAGTTAAGTAAATCATGGCACAGGTGGAACTTGGATACAGCTGTGCTCATGAAGGTAGCATATAAACAACCAAGTTTGGGAAACACCATCTTAGCCTAGAAAAGTCAGGACTTCCGGGCCCAGCCAGCCTCCCCACAGGAAGGTCCTCCCTGTGCGGCCAACCTGGGGGCATACATTTGGTTGGATGAAGAGAAGGCTGGTTTCCTTCGGAGAAAGCAGGAGAAAGACTAGAGCGTATCCCAGGTTTGCTAGTGCAGAGTAGAGTAAGACAGAACCCCTGTCCTCAAGGAGAGTGGTTCAGTGTGGGCATTCTGGAGGCAGACTGCGTGGGTTCAAATCCTGGCTCTGCCACTTGTGACTGCTACGTGACCTTGCAGAGTTATTTGACCTCTTTCCTCATTTATGAAATGGGTTTATAAAGGTACCTACTTTAGGGAGATGAATTGGGGTATTTAGAACTGTACCAGTACACAAGTGTCGTTTAAGACAGTTACTGCCATTGGGAAGGACCCACAAGGAAATGGCCGCTCTAACACAGCCTCTACCTGCTGTGCTAAGAAAGTACAGTGTGATACACACACAGGGGAGTGGGGAGATTCCAGGAGGATCTCCTGGAGAAATCAATATATCCGCTGATACCTGGACGGTTAGTAGGCATTAGCCTGGAGAAGAGGAGAGAGAGAATGTTCTGGATAAAGGGAATAGCCTATGTGCAGTCTCAGAGGTCCCAGAGGATCACCGCAGTTGAATGAGGGAGTCCCAGCATCGGAAACTCTTCAGAGGTCTTCAGCACATCTCTGCACGTCATGGCTGCCTGAAGGATCTTAAATCTTACTTCTGTCCGCAGGTGACCTGGTGTCCCGAGCAATGCACCACCTGCAGCCCCTCAATGCCAAGCACCACGGCAACGGCACTCCCCTGCACCACAAGCAGGGGGCGCTCTACTGGGAGCCGGAGGCGCTGTACACCCTTTGCTATTTCATGCACTGCCCGCAAATGGAATGGGAAAATCCCAACGTGGAGCCTTCCAAAGTCAACCTCCAGGTGGAAAGGTAAGACCGGCCTTGGCTCCGGGTAGCCGAAGAGAGGATCTCCCCTCTGGCCGCCGCCGCCTTGCGGTGGGTGGGGTGGCACAGGGGTGCGGGAGGGGAGCGATGCTGGAGGTCAGAACTACACATTTCCCAGAAACTCACTGGAGGGGTCCAGGTGGGAACTTTGTGCCCCGAGGGGGTGTCTGAGACCCAGGTGGGGTGTTTGACATGGGTTGCTTAGGGTTGATGCTGAGCAGGATATAAACGGCCCGGGTCAGGAAGGTGGTTCCGCAGATTGCAAAAGGGTAAGGGGCTCTGCTGTGCAGGGTTGCGTCCTTGTGAAGGCAGCTACGGGAGATGCCAGCTCCTTGGGGGGAGGTGTCTTCATTTCCTCCTGGCTGCCCTGGGGACTCCCGTGGTGGGGAACCATAAACACCTGCTCAGCAGAAGTGGCCCCTGAGGGTACACGGGAGACTGGGCTTGCTCAAGCAGAATCCTCCAGGGAAAGGGAGGAAGGGAAGGCTTCCTGGAAGAGGACACTCCCTCTGACCCAGCTTCTGTCCCTCCCTAGCACAGTCCCTCCACTTTCCCGTGCCTCAGCTTCCCCATCTGTAAACCAGCGGCTGAACTCAGCACTTCCCAGCTCCCCTTCTATCTGGAAAACTCCCTCTCAGGGGCAGGTTGTCAGAAACCAGATGTGCCTGGGGGCATCCCTCTTCCCCTGGGAGTCCATCTCCCCACAACGCCTCACAGATCAGTCCCTTTTACTCCAACTGCTCTAGCAGCAACCCATTTATCAGAAGACTGGTTAAGAGAGTGGGCTCTGGGATCCAGACTTCTGGCTTTAAAACCTGGCTCTTCCAATTAAATGCCGGAAAAGGGCAAGGGGCTTGGGAAAGTGCCTTAACCTCTCCGTGCCTCAGTTTCTTCATCTGCACAATAGGGCTATGAAAGTAAATCCTGCGTAGGGCTGTCGGAAGGCTGAGTGACTCAAACAGCAGCCAGCACACAGTGAGTGTTCGCGCTCGTGGCTGTCTTCGTAGACGCTATCTGCACGTAGGCGAACAGCTCCCAGTTTGGGCTCAATGTGGTTTTCTCTTCTCTGTTAAATGGTTCCACGCAGTTTTGAGATGCTCCCTGGTTGTTTTGCTGCTGCAGGGACGGACTGGGGCTTAACTGGGCTCCCTTCGAAACCCACATTCTCCTGGCTTTCATTTCCGGGAAGAGAACGGAGCGTGAGTTAGAGAATAGTTGCTGAGGTTTTTGTTCTTGTTTTGTTTTTAAGAACCCGAGTGAGCGTGAGGATTTCAGTCCCGCCTGGAGGTTGCTTCATCAGACCTCCCGCTGTCTAAGCGAATCATTGGGCGCCCCATACCGGTTCTTATGTGCCGAACACACCCACCTTGGAGAGGGGACCAAATGCTCATTGTCCCTGGGCAGATTAGGACCTCAGCCCGAGACACCAGGAGTGCCCCTCCCTGCAAGTGTGCAGCCTTCGCGCTGAGGGAATGGAAGCCAGCAGCCTCGGCCCCTGGGCCATCTAGCTCTTTGGCCTCCGGCCCCCACCAGCCTGTGCAACAGTGTCTCTGACTCACCCCCCACCAATGTGCGCATGACCCCCAGGGGACCCCCCCCTCCATCTCCAGCCAAGTGGTGCCTCCTCTGAGATCCAGAATCTTCTCATCCTGCTCAGCCTCAATTTCCCCATCAAGTCTCACACACCCAGACTGGTTCTTCTTCTCGTAGTACCTTATTCTTTTCTGGGTAACACTTATCGCAACTTCCTGAGGGCAGAGAACACATCTGTTTTGGTGGCCGCTCCACGCCTAATGCCAAGCTTCACTTCACGTCTGGTGCCTAGTGGGGAGTCAGTGAGTATATGTAGAAAGATCGAGCAAACCATTGATCTGGCTGCCCGTGGAACATTTCCATTTGGGTGTGTTCACAGGCTACCTCAAATCTGAGGTTGCCCTCTTCGCCATCAAACCAACTGTTCATTCTCTCTCCCTCATCCCTAAGAATGTTGTCACCACCAACCCGGTCACCCCTGTCAGAAAACTGGGCCTCGCCCCACACTCCTTCCTCTCCCTCACTCCTTCCTACAGCTAACGGTCAGCAGATCTTACCGATGCTGCGTCTAAGTCGTCTCTCTAATTGCTGCCGCTGTGTGGTCAGGCACCTTGTTCCATCTTACTTCTATTACCGCATCTCATTTCTAAATGGTCTCCCCGAATGTGAGGCTTCATGCTCTCTGAGCAGCTCCATCCTCCTCATGACCACCAGACTGAAACTTCTAGAATGTGGATCTCGTCGTGTGATGGACTCCTTGCCCCCCACTCAGCACAGGGGCACAGCCTATTACATCTTCTATCATGATGCAGCGTCCATCTTCCTTTCTGGAATCCCTTTCAGGGTTCGGAGTGTACCTGGAGTAGCTGTCAGTCTGAGGAGACCATCTGAGGCTTCCAGACTTTCTGGAACAAGATGGAAAGACACATGGGCTTTGAGGGAGAGCAGAGTAAGGAGAACAGGGCCCCAGATATGTTGGGATCAGTTCTGTCTTGATCTTTCCCACCTTCTTTGGTTGATTTTTCAGGGGTCAGAACAAAATGCAAAGTAGACCTTGTCATTTTTGAGTTGTGTTCACTTTGGCTCTCCAGAAAGAGTGTGGATTTGGGAGTGAGATTGACCTTTGGCTTTGTATCCCAGCCCTGCTTCTTCTAGCTCTGAGACCTTGAACAAGCCATTCCTCCTCACAGAACCTCTTTTCCTCATCTGTACATTGAGAATGAGACCAGCCTCACGGGAATGGTATAAGCAGTGAATTCAATATGGCAGCTAAGCCGCCAGTGTCATGCCTGGCATGAGAGAAGCTCTCCTTCTCCCCAGAAGAGTAGCTGGGCGGCTCTAAACTGCTGTTATCGTTGCCCCTACAGAAGCCCGTCTGTGTGTGTGTTCCTTCTAGACAAAAAGCTATTCCTCCCATTCCCTGATGGAATAGGCTTTGGTATTTAGCATCTGAAATCACACATGGAAGGGCTTCAGAGGGGAGAGGACTTCTGTTTTCAGTCAAGTGTTTATACCAGCTCCCTACCAAAACCTCTGAACAAGAATTTTCCAGTGGGAGGTGGACTCTAATTTGGAGTTGTTTATCTCTCTCTTTCTGTCTCCTCACCCCCAAAATCAAAAAACATTTCCTTAACTCTTTGTTTTTATTCTGTAGGGCCATGGTGCTTATATGGTTTTTCACTAGACTATATTCTTCAGGAAAGGGGCTGAATATCATTTGCTTTTGTCCATGCCCAGCCGAAAGTCTGGAAACATTTGTGGACTGAAATCTGGATTGTTTTGTGCCTCAAATCGTCTCTGCTTGTCAGAAAAGCCTTCTTCCCTGGCTGGAGTATTTGGAAGTAGGCCTACAGGCACCATTTTACCCTTTCATGTGGGCCCAGCTCGAGGATTACTACATTTGTTTTGGATAGTTTCATTTTTCATTGTGGGATTTTGAAGAAGCTCGGTGCCAGTGTGAAATGTCTGTAGTTCAAGTTTTCCCAGAGCTTTGGCTACTAGTTCTTGAGCTTCTAAAATCTTGCAGAGCAGTTCTTTGGGTCTCTGGAAGCATATACTGGGACCAGGTCCTGTAAAGAGCTAGAGCTCCAGAGTGAGACAGATAGGCATGAGCTAGACCACACGGAGTACAGACTGAGACTAAAAGTCTGGACTTGCAATCCTGTTCAAGTCAGGTGTTTGCAAATTCAACATGGAGAAGAGAGAGGAGGAACATTCTTTATCAAGGAGAGTCTGATCTTCGTTATCACTGAATTTTGTAGGTGCCAAAGGCAGGTCACTGGAGATTTATGATGCTCTGTGGAAAACAATGCTGACCTTGCATATACCTCCTGGAAGAGAGTAACTTCAGAGTCCATTGAAAGGAATAAATTGCTATCAATTATGGTACCCAGCCTTGACTCCAGCCCATCCTGCTGGCTTGTGACTTAATTTTTTTTCATTCCTTAATTCCATTTATAATAAAGCTCCTTGAGGGAAGTCTACCTCTTATATGTTTTTCTAGAGCCCAACATAGTATTTTGGCACATTATACATTACACATCCTTAACAAGTATTTGCTAGGTTAGTTAAAAATAAATACAAACAATGTCATCAGCAAAGCCTGTTTTGTTTTGGAGCATCAGATGTTTTACAAAGAAATCTTAGCTCAAATGTCATCCTTATTTCTGACTTTCATTCATCCAATATTTCTTTTTTTTTTTTTCTCCTCACTGATTTTTTTTTTTATTAATTTTACTTTTTTTTAAACGTATAATATCTTTTTATCCCCAGGGTTACAGGTCTGTGAATCGCCAGGTTTACACACTTCACAGCACTCACCATAGCACATACCCTCCCCAATGTCCATAATCCCACCCCCCCAACCCCCTCCCCCCATTAACCCTCAGTTTGTTTTGTGAGATTAAGAGTCACTTATGGTTTGTCTCCCTCCCAATCCCATCTTGTTTCATTTATTCTTCTCCTACACCCTTAACCCCCCATGTTGCATCTCCTCTCCCTCATATCAGGGAGATCATATGATAGTTGTCTTTCTCCGATTGACTTATTTCGCTAAGCATGATACCCTCTAGTTCCATCCACGTCGTCGCAAATGGCAAGATTTCATTTCTTTTGATGGCTGCATAGTATTCCATTGTGTATATATACCACATCTTCTTTATCCATTCGTCTGTTGATGGACATCTAGGTTCTTTCCATAGTTTGGCTATTGTAGACATTGCTGCTATAAACATTCGGGTGCACGTGCCCCTTCGGATCACTACGTTTGTATCTTTAGGGTAAATACCCAGCAGTGCAATTGCTGGGTCATAGGGTAGTTCTATTTTCAACATTTTGAGGAACCTCCATGCTGTTTTCCAGAGTGGTTGCACCAGCTTGCATTCCCACCAACAGTGTAGGAGGGTTCCCCTTTCTCCGCATCCTTGCCAGCATCTGTCATTTCCTGACTTGTTAATTTTAGCCATTCTGACTGGTGTGAGGTGGTATCTCATTGTGGTTTTGATTTGTATTTCCCTGATGCCGAGTGATATGGAGCACTTTTTCATGTGTCTGTTGGCCATCTGGATGTCTTCTTTGCAGAAATGTCTGTTCATGTCTTCTGCCCATTTCTTGATTGGATTATTTGTTCTTTGGGTGTTGAGTTTGCTAAGATCTTTATAGATTTTGGACACTAGCCCTTTATCCGATATGTCATTTGCAAATATCTTCTCCCATTCTGTCAGTTGTCTTTTGGTTTTGTTAACTGTTTCCTTTGCTGTGCAAAAGCTTTTGATCTTGATGAAATCCCAATAGTTCATTTTTGCCCTTGCTTCCCTTGCCTTTGGCGATGTTCCTAGGAAGATGTTGCTGCGGCTGAGGTCGAAGAGGTTGCTGCCTGTATTCTCCTCAAGGATTTTGATGGATTCCTTTCTCACATTGAGATCCTTCATCCATTTTGAGTCTATTTTCGTGTGTGGTGTAAGGAAATGATCCAATTTCATTTTTCTGCATGTGGCTGTCCTATTTTCCCAACACCACTTGTTGAAGAGGCTGTCTTTTTTCCATTGGATATTCTTTCCTGCTTTGTCGAAGATTAGTTGACCATAGAGTTGAGGGTCTATTTCTGGACTCTCTATTCTGTTCCATTGATCTATGTGTCTGTTTTTGTGCCAGTACCATGCTGTCTTGATGATGACAGCTTTGTAATAGAGCTTGAAGTCCGGAATTGTGATGCCACCAACTTTGGCTTTCTTTTTCAATATTGCTTTGGCTATTCGAGGTCTTTTCTGGTTCCATATAAATTTTAGGATTATTTGTTCCATTTCTTTGAAAAAAAATGGATGGTACTTTGATAGGAATTGCATTAAATGTGTAGATTGCTTTAGGTAGCATAGACATTTTCACAATATTTATTCTTCCAATCCAGGAGCATGGAACATTTTTCCATTTCTTTGTGTCTTCCTCAATTTCTTTCATGAGTACTTTATAGTTTTCTGTGTATAGATTCTTAGTCTCTTTGGTTAGGTTTATTCCTAGGTATCTTATAGTTTTGGGTGCAATTGTAAATGGGATGGACTCCTTAATTTCTCTTTCTTCTGTCTTGTTGTTGGTGTAGAGAAATGCAACTGATTTCTGGGCATTGATTTTATATCCTGACACTTTACTGAATTCCTGTACAAGTTCTAGCAGTTTTGGAGTGGAGTCTTTTGGGTTTTCCACATATAGTATCATATCATCTGCGAAGAGTGATAGTTTGACTTCTTCTTTGCCAATTTGGATGCCTTTAATTTCCTTTTGTTGTCTGATTGCTGAAGCTAGGACTTCTAGTACTATGTTGAATAGCAGTGGTGATAACGGACATCCCTGCTGTGTTCCTGACCTTAGCGGAAAAGCTTTCAGTTTTTCTCCATTGAGAATGATATTTGCGGTGGGTTTTTCATAGATGGCTTTGATAATATTGAGGTATGTGCCCTCTATCCCTACACTTTGAAGAGTTTTGATCAGGAAGGGATGCTGTACTTTGTCAAATGCTTTTTCAGCATCTATGGAGAGTATCATATGGTTCTTGTTCTTTCTTTTATTAATGTGTTGTATCACATTGATTGATTTGCGGATGTTGAACCAACCTTGCAGCCCTGGAATAAATCCCACTTGGTCGTGGTGAATAATCCTTTTAATGTACTGTTGAATCCTATTGGCTAGTATTTTGGCGAGAATTTTTGCATCTGTGTTCATCAAGGATATTGGTCTGTAGTTCTCTTTTTTGATGGGATCCTTGTCTGGTTTGGGGATCAAGGTGATGCTGGCCTCATAAAATGAGTTTGGAAGTTTTCCTTCCATTTCTATTTTTTGGAACAGTTTCAGGAGAATAGGAATTAGTTCTTCTTTAAATGTTTGGTAGAATTCCCCCGGGAAGCCATCTGGCCCTGGGCTTTTGTGTGTTTGGAGATTTTTGATGACTGTTTCAATCTCCTTACTGGTTATGGGTCTGTTCAGGCTTTCTATTTCTTCCTGGTTCAGTTGTGGTAGTTTATATGTCTCTAGGAATGCATCCATTTCTTCCAGATTGTCAAATTTGTTGGCGTAGAGTTGCTCATAGTATGTTCTTATAATTGTTTTTATTTCTTTGGTGTTAGTTGTGATCTCTCCTCTTTCATTCATGATTTTATTTATTTGGGTCCTTTCTCTTTTCTTTTTGATAAGTCTGGCCAGGGGTTTATCGATCTTATTAATTCTTTCAAAGAACCAGCTCCTAGTTTCATTGATTTGTTCTATTGTTTTTTTGGTTTCTATTTCATTGATTTCTGCTCTGATCTTTATGATTTCTCTTCTCCTGCTGGGTTTAGGGTTTCTTTCTTGTTCTTTCTCCAGCTCCTTTAGGTGTAGGGTTAGGTTGTGTACCTGAGACCTTTCTTGTTTCTTGAGAAAGGCTTGTACCGCTATATATTTTCCTCTCAGGACTGCCTTTGTTGTGTCCCACAGATTTTGAACCGTTGTGTTTTCATTATCATTTGTTTCCATGAATTTTTTCAATTCTTCTTTAATTTCCTGGTTGACCCATTCATTCTTTAGAAGGATGCTGTTTAGTCTCCATGTATTTGGGTTCTTTCCAAATTTCCTCTTGTGATTGAGTTCTAGCTTCAGAGCATTGTGGTCTGAAAATATGCAGGGAATGATTCCAATCTTTTGATAACAGTTGAGACCTGATTTAGGACCGAGAATATGATCTATTCTGGAGAATGTTCCATGTGCACTAGAGAAGAATGTGTATTCTGTTGCTTTGGGATGAAATGTTCTGAATATATCTGTGATGTCCATCTGGTCCAGTGTGTCATTTAAGGCCTTGATTTCCTTGTTGATCTTTTGCTTGGATGATCTGTCCATTTCAGTGAGGGGAGTGTTAAAGTCCCCTACTATTATTGTATTATTGTCGATGTGTTTCTTTGATTTTGTTATTAATTGGTTTATATAGTTGGCTGCTCCCACATTAGGGGCATAGATATTTAAAATTGTTAGATCTTCTTGTTGGACAGTTCCTTTGAGTATGATATAGTGTCCTTCCTCATCTCTTATTATAGTCTTTGGCTTAAAATCTAATTGATCTGATATAAGGATTGCCACTCCTGCTTTTTTCTGATGTCCATTAGCATGGTAAATTCTTTTCCACCCCTCACTTTAAATCTGGAGGTGTCTTCGGGTTTAAGATGAGTTTCTTGTAGGCAACATATAGATGGGTTTTGTTTTTTTATCCATTCTGATACCTTGTGTCTTTTGATTGGGGCATTTAGCCCATTCACATTCAGGGTAAGTATTGAGAGATATGAATTTAGTGCCATTGTATTGCCTGTAAGGTGACTGTTATTGTATATTGTCTCTGTTCCTTTCTGATCTACTACTTTTAGGGTCTCTCTTTGCTTAGAGGACCCCTTTCAATATTTCCTGTAGAGCTGGTTTGGTATTTGCAAATTCTTTCAGTTTTTGTTTGTCCTGGAAGCTTTTAATCTCTCCTTCTATTTTCAATGATAGCCTAGCTGGATATAGTATTCTTGGCTGCATGTTTTTCTCGTTTAGTACTCTGAATATATCATGCCAGCTCTTTCTGGCCTGCCAGGTCTCTGTGGATAAGTCTGCTGCCAATCTAATATTTTTACCATTGTATGTTACAGACTTCTTTTCCCGGGCTGCTTTCAGGATCTTCTCTTTGTCACTAAGACTTGTAAATTTTACTATTAGGTGACGGGGTGTGGACCTATTCTTATTGATTTTGAGGGGGGTTCTCTGAATCTCCTGGATTTTGATGCTTGTTCCCTTTGCCATATTGGGGAAATTCTCTCCAATAATTCTCTCCAATATACCTTCTGCTCCCCTCTCTGTTTCCTCTTCTTCTGGAATCCCAATTATTCGAATGTTGTTTCGTCTTATGGTGTCACTTATCTCTCGAATTCTCCCCTCATGGTCCAGTAGCTGTTTGTCCCTCTTTTGCTCAGCTTCTTTATTCTCTGTCATTTGGTCTTCTATATCGCTAATTCTTTCTTCTGCCTCATTTATCCTAGCAGTGAGAGCCTCCATTTTTGATTGCACCTCATTAATAGCTTTTTTGATTTCAACTTGGTTAGATTTTAGTTCTTTTATTTCTCCAGAAAGGGCTTTTATATCTTCCGAGAGGGTTTCTCTAATATCTTCCATGCCTTTTTCGAGCCCGGCTAGAACCTTGAGAATCGTCATTCTGAACTCTAGATCTGACATATTACCAATGTCTGTATTGATTAGGTCCCTAGCCTTTGGTGCTGCCTCTTGTTCTTTTTTTTGTGGTGAATTTTTCCGCCTTGTCATTTTGTCCAGATAAGAGTAGATGAAGGAGCAAGTAAAATACTAAAAGGGTGGCAACAACCCCAGGAAAATATGCTTTAGCCAAATCAGAAGAGATCCCAAATCATGAGGGGGAGAAAGGGGATAAAAAGAGGTTCAGAAAGAAGAAAAAGGAAAAAAAAAAAAAAAAAAAAAAAAAAAATAAAAAAAGAAAACCAATAAAGAAAAAAATATAAAAAGGAAAAAATATATATATATATTAGATAAACTAGTTAAAAAACGTTAAAAAAGAAAAGGGTAAAAGTTAAAAAAATTTAGCAGAAGAAGAAAAATAAGTTGAAAAAGAAAAAAAATTAAATTAACTGCAAGGCTAAAGAATCATGGGGAGAAAGCCATGAGTTCCGTGCTTTGCTTTCTCCTCCTTTGGAATTCCGCTGCTCTCCTTGGTATTGAAACTGCACTCCTTGGTAGGTGAACTTGGTCCTGGCTGGGCTTCTTGTTGATCTTCTGGGGGAGGGGCCTGTTGTAGTGATTCTCAAGTGTCTTTGCCCCAGGCGGAGTTGCACCGCCCTTACCAGGGGCCGGGCTGAGTAATCCGCTCGGGTTTGCTTTCGGGAGCTTTTGTTCCCTAAGCGCTTTCCGTAGAGTTCCGGAGGGCGGGAATGAAGATGGTGGCCTCCTGGTCTCCGGCCCGGAGGAGCCGAGAGCCCGGGGCCCCACTCCTCAGTGCGCCCTCAGAGAACAGCGCCGATTTACTCCCGTCACCCTGCCTCCGGCCGCGCTCCGAGCTGACCGAGCCTGCGACCGGTTCAAGGTGACCCCGAGCTTAGAGCTTACTCCTCGGCTCTGTCTCTGTAGCCGGCTTCCCTGTTCTAATACCTGTAAGCTCTGCGACACTCAGACACCCCTGATCCTTCTGTGACCCTGCGGGACCTGAGGCCACGCTGACCCTGCGTGGGCTTCACCCCGGTTAAGCCTCTAGAGCGATGTCCCTCAGCGGAACAGACTTTTAAAAGTCCCGATTTTGTGCTCCGTTGCTCCGCCGCTTGCCGGGAGCCGGCCCCTCCCCCTGCGGTCTATCTTCCCGTCGCTTTGGATTCACTTCTCCGCCCGTCCTACCTTTCAGAAAGTGGTTGATTTTTTTGTTTCTAGAGTTGCTGTTCTTCTTCTCTTCAATCTCCCGTTGGATTTGTAGGTGTTTGCAATCTTTAGATAAGCTATCTAGCTGATCTCCCGCTACCTGAAGTAGTCTCAGCCTGCTACTTCTCCGCCATCTTGACTCCTCCCCTCATCCAATATTTCTAAGAAATTTCTAAGAAAGAGGTAATTCTACATTTTTTTCCCTAGGACAGAACCTTCAATAGTCTAAACTGAATATCAAAATAAACACATATTATAATATCAGTCAATCAATAAAATCTTTTAGGTACTTCAGAATGACTTCATATGACTTCAGTCATATATTTCTACTTAAAAACACTCAGATTTTCTAAGATTTATGATTAGGCAATATTTACTTTATTATATATTTATGTGTAAACATATATGTATGATTAGGCAATATTTATTTTGTAAGTTTTATGTCAGACAATATTTATTTTAGTAATGACAAATGTAAACATTGATTTTGATAGTAGAAGCTATATGAAGCTGCTGGTTTTAAATAGAATCATCTTCAGTCTGTGATAAAATTTTCCTCCCCTATCTCATTACTGGAAATATCAGTGATTCCTAGATGTGCTTGGCCATGGATGACTTCAGCAATGACCATAAAAAGAAAAAATAATAGGATAAATTGGACTATATTGTTGCCTGAGGTAGCTGGTCATGCCTGAGAAGATCAGAGATCGTTTTACCCACAAGACTACACAACTGGGTAGGTCTATCCTCCCCCAGGGGCACCAAAAGCAAACAAAAAGACATACCTGGGCAGTGGCAGCTCTTGTGCCTTTTGCAAGCAGAGCTGTATAAACAGATATGGTACACTCTCTACCAGGGACAGCTGAACCAAAACGTGAGTATACAATCAACAGTCACCAGCTGTTGGGGAGAAATGAAACAAATCCTAACAATCAGATGAATTTACACTTGAAGAAACAGAGCTAATAAAGCAAACATAACAGACATTAGAAGTTAAATGATACCCAAATACATCTTCCAAGACAATTACCCTGTCAAAAAATCCCTACAACACATCAGTTCTGGATGCTTTTTCATCTGTGGCATAGGTGAAGGTGATAGTCAAGTGTTAACATACACCAATGGACATACTCAGGGTTATACAAAATTTCCAGCATGCTATTGTAACTCTTCCTTGTTCCTTTGCCCTAAGGAGTGCATATCAGAATGCAAATGGGAAGAGGTATCCTTTGCACAAATAGTACTACTAGTAAAAATGCTTAGTTGCAAAGGTTAAACCTACTGTGATGGCTTGAAGCAGAAAGAAGACACCTGGGAGGCCCAGTGTCGGTAGATGGTTCCCAGATCCTTTCCCCTTCTGCATTAGAATTGGATCTTGGGTTAATTCTCTAGCTCTGTTCTCCTGAAACATGATAAAAATTGCAGCATCGACTGTGTTACCAAGCAGCAAGTTTATGGTCAGAGTAACTCTAGATTGATAAATTTGATCTGGCCTACTAGTGCTGTAAATACTTGATAAATATCCAGAGCTCTGGGCTTCCCTGAATCCACTGGCTCTTGTTACTGTCAGTGTCCTTGCAGGAACCTTGGAAACTATATCTGTAGAGTTGCTATGAGAGATATTGGGGTTCACAAACCAGGATAGTTCTCACAGTCCCTCAAGTGGATCTCATCTTCTTGCACCTGCATGTCACCTGGGCAAGATCGCTTAAGGATGGCTGGCTATAAGGACTCCCACCAAAGGAACATCTGATGCTACCCTGCTGGGTCAAGTGTGGCCTATGATAGTCCTATGAGTCTAAAAGTTTAGTAGAGCTTAAAAAGACTTCTGGTGGATGATGAAGCCAGAGAACCAGGCTTCAGGGCTGCACAACCTAGAACTGTGTCCAAATTACACCTTAGGACTGCTCTAGCAAAGACCTCACAGCCACCAGGGCTGGGCACAGACACCTGACTTCACACCACTAATGGTAGACATTGGACACTCCTAGCAGGACCACTGCACCATTACCCATGAAAGCTGAATGTCTCTACCAACACCCTAGTCAACCTCACGTTCCACCTATATCACACCACTTGCTTCCAAATCAGTGGAGCCCAGGGCACATACCTGTACCTTGGCTGCAAGGGAATCTGGGAAGATGAATTACTACCTTGTTGAACCATGGACTAATAATATGGGAAATTCTCCAGACACAGTAGAGTCATCAGTGGTTCTGAGAAGTCAAAAATTTGACAGAGGTGCACTACACTCTTTTAATTTACTTGTTTTTAATATAAGCAACATACAAGTGAAGCACTTGTACAGTTCAGGACTTTTGACCATTGTTAGCCACACATCTCAAACTGATACACCACAGCTGAGAAACAAAACACCACCTCAACATAAGGACTCTTTAGACTAACACACTAGGAACCCCGGATAGGAAAAAGAAGGAGGGAGGAGGACTATTCCTGGCATCCTCAACAGGGATGCAGAATGCCTTTTCCCAGGGGAAGAACGCTACTTCCTCATCATCAAGCCCGGTCATCACATCTGGCACAAAAGACCCATCCTATGCACAGCCCAGTGCTACAGGGTCCTGGAGAAATCCAGAGCCAACAGATGCTTGGGAACATGCTAGAATGAGGGGGCACAGCTGCAAGGCTGTACATGGGCCTTGGTGGATTGGCCTGGAATCCCAACAACCATATAAACAAGGGGGAAATGCATGTTGAATTCTAAACAATTAACTTGAGGAACAAAGTTTTAAAACCTGATCCATTCATAACTTGAGCATGGCTGCAATTTACTTCATCTGGCCAAGGTAAAAACAACTCTAATCCCACTATTTTTCAGGCTGTGGGTTACAGCTCATTAATGGGCCATTAAATCAGTGCAGTGCAGAGATTGGCAAACTATAGCCCACGGGCCAAATCTGGCCCACTGCCTGTTTTTATAAAGTTTTATTGGAACATAGCCATACCTATTTGTTGACATATTATTTATGGCTGCTTTTGCACTTGATTAGCTGTGTCAGAGACCAAATGGCTCACAAAGCAGAAAATACTCCTTGGCCCTTTCTAGTAAAAGTTTTCTGACCCCTGGTGTTGTGAATTATAACCTAAGTTTTTAAAAAATGAACTAGAATTGAACAGAAAAAAAATCTAAGGAGTCTTCATGAGGTAAGGTAAAGATGTTTTGTGAAACTTCTTTTTTTTTTCCACTATATTAACTTAACTGGACATGATTAATTTGTCCAAGGTCATGTAGCTAAAATTGCAGAATTAGTGTCTGAGCCCTTAGAGTCAGGCCCTGGTCCGTGCTCACATTCATTAGGCTGTTCTGCTATTGGTGGGCTATGGTTTCAAAAGAAATAATAATGTTTGAAAGCCTCACTCCTGATCCCTAGAATGTGTTTAAGAATCTTCATGATTGTTTATAGGATATGAAACTAATAAGTACATGTATCATATAAAATGTGGTAATTCCAAAAAAAAATCAAGAAAGAAGACACTTTGAATCACCCATAAGCACTGTGGTCATATAGGGCATATATTCTGTCTATATCAAAGTTTTTTGGTTGTTTCACCAAATAAGGACCATGCGGATTTGTTGATCCATGTCACTGAGTAGCCTTCAAAAGCACAATTTTTCAAGAGACCTTTCCATCATTGGACATTTAAAGTCAAGAGAGATCCGAGACCAGGCATGTCGAACGTGTTCCATGATGAAGAGGGTGAAACTGAGCCCTAGCAGGATGTATGGACTTGTCTGGGGTCGTAAGTGTACTTGCAGTGGTTTTGCAGGGAAGTGCCCCAGGCCCTTTGCACAGGCTCTGCCTTCTTCCTGGAACTGCCTTCTTTCTACCTCTCTATCAACTGGACTTAGTCAGGACTGATTGTAGGCATCACCTCTTCCAGGAACCCTTCCCTACCACCTCAGGCTATACTAAATGTTGAGGGCCTAGCTCAGTGTATAACATATCATCAGCACTCAATAAATGCTTACAGAACTGAACAGAGCTGGATCTGAAACCTGTGTGTTCCAACACAGGGAGCGCTCAGCTTGGCACCTGTTATACTGTTCATGTGCTCCAGGGCTCTTTTCCTCAGCTGTAAATAAATAATAGTTCCTACTTCATGGGGCTGTTTCAGTGACCAGTGAATCAACTTATGCCAGTGCCATATGCATTCACGGACACATAGGAGATGATACATAAACGGTAGAAATTATTACTCCCTTAATTCAGGTTGACGCCTTCTTCTATATGTTCATATATATAAAGCACTTCAAATCTAGCACACATTAGGTGCTTTATAGATAATGGCCATTGTTATTCTCATTGTCATGGTGCTTGGAACCTGAACATACACCATAGCAGGACTTCTCAGACTGTAATCGGGAATGTGCATCTGAATCCCCTGGGATCTCATTAAAATGCAGATTCTATTCATAGGTCGGGGGAGGGGCCCCAAGATGTTTCCTTTCCAACAAGCTCCCAGGTAAGATGATGCTGCTGGTCCACGGGCCACACCGTGAATAACAAGACACGGTAGTTTTTTGTGGATTTGTCATTCCTTTCACCAACTGACTCCAACCCCCATGTTTAAGTTACATAAGGGCACGAAATAAGATTTTAGGGTGACTTTTGTCTCTCTGGGAGAGCTTGGCACATAATAGACTTTGGGGGCTGGATTGAGCCTCCCGAGAGGCTGGAGCTTCATGTCATTTGATGAAATGAACAGATCCCAGAGGTCAGACCTGGCCAGCCTGCAGAACTAGGGAGCTCCAACAGCCAAGGGGAGACACAGAGTGTCTGAATATAATGATCATCGTCAGCCTAACAAGTTGTCTCGTCTAAAGTAGCTCAGGGAGAGCAAGTTGGCGAGAAGCGTGCAAGGCAAAGGTGAGGCGGGATTTCACAGGTGTCCTGTCTGGAGAGAGGCAGCGGGGCAAATCTGAAAGCTCACTGTGTTGAACACGTCCAGCCTCCAGGCCTTGTCACAGGGCTTTGACTCGGGAGGTCTTTTTCCCGGCCGAGGGGCAGAGATTGCGCCTGGTAACAAGCCAAGAGGTTCAAGTTCAAGAACAGCCGCTTCTGTCCCAACACGCAGGGTTAGTCTGATCAGAGGCACGCACTGCCCTTGATCATTGGGCTATCCAGGTCTTCTCTGAATCCCGGTTAACGGGGTGCCGCGGCGGTCTGGTCTTGTCCGACACAGCCACTCTTCATTTAATGGGAAAAGGAAGGCAAACCTCACCTTCGTGCACAGAGACTGAGGAACTAGCACTACACTGTCCCGTATGGTAACCACCAGCCATGCAGGGCTGTCTGAATTGAGATGAATGCAAATTAGGGACACCTGCATGGCTTAGTGGGTTAAGTGTCCAACTCTTGATCTCAGCTCAGGTCTTGATCTCAGGGTCATGAGTTCAAGCCCTGCATTGAGCTCCATGGTGAGCATGGAGCCTACTTAAAAAAATAAATTAATTAAGAATAATAATAATAATAAATGAATGAGCAAGTAAAAATCGAACAGAACTAAAGCCTCGGATCCTCAGTACCACTGTCCTTATTTCAAATGCTCAATAGCTACATGCGGCCCATGTTTCCTCTTTTGGAGAGCACATGATAGGATGTTTCCATCATCACAGAAACTTCTATTGGACAGCGCTGAACCGGAAGCTCAATGCAGGTAGCGCCCTCCCCCTTCAGAAAAACAGCCCATGAAAATCAGTGCTCCCAAAGCAATACACAAGCGAGGACTCATTGTAGAGACCAGGGACCAGCTCACCTGCCCAAGCATATTCCATGTCCCCATGTTTTGACGATCTTAGAGCCCAATATTTCAAAGCAACCATCATCATCATCACCCCCAAATTTTGCAAGGTGTTTGTAACATGCAGGTCTCCCTTCTGAGTGCATCGGATCATTGAACCCTTCCCAAGGACGCTAGGAGTGTATTAGCACCACCTTACACGACTGCTGTCTCCCCCTTCCCGGGCGGAATGCCAGGCTCAGAGAGGTTGTATAGCTTGCCCACGTTGCACAGCTAGTGGGGGGCAGAGTGGGATGTAGCACAGCCCAGTGTTTGCTCTCCCAACTGTGTGCTGTGCCACGGGACCTAGAAGGACTGTCGGGCTTCAGGGGGAGGGCACGGGTTCCCTCTCAAGGTCAAAAACCTGAAAATCTCCAACCAGGAATGTTCTTGCTTTAATATGCTTCCCCCTCCCCTGTCCTTTTCCTTCTAGTATTTTCCCTGGCTTAGGCCTCCATAAATATTGCTTAAAAATGGAAGAATGATAATCAAATCACTTCATCTGATTAGACAGCAGTTAAACCTCTTTGAGAAACACGCTCATCTCCTGGAACAAGTTTCTAATAGCATAGAACCTACCTCTTCAATCTTCACCACGATGCTCCTTGAACTTTTCCTTTCTTATTTAATTTTTAAAACTTGTTTATTATTTTATTTATGATTGAACTTCTTATTCTGGTGTGCATTCTTTATTCATTATTCAGCGAACGTGAATTGAGTGCCTGAACATAGTGAGAGCTGGTGTCGATCGAATCTTCTGTGTGCATTGCAAATAGTTTGCGCGGATTAACTCATTTGTCCCTTGGGATAACCTCAGGATGATAGGCCTTTCTAGATGGGGAAGATGAGGCAGAGAGGTCCCAGGGCTCTGAAGCGGCTGCCAGGGTGGGGGGACTCATGCCCAGCAGCCGGACTCCAGAGCTCCCTCCCATTACACGCTGTTGCTGTGTGCCAGGCCTCCTGCGGGGGAGGGGGGACCTGGGGACCTTGCATGGCTCCTGCCCTGTGCAGCTCATTTATCAGCAGAGAAAGAAAGGGCGAAGGGTCAGAAGGGGCACGCAGATAAACCGCCGCAGGGGATCCGGGAAGCGGGTTTGGAGGCGGACTGATACATGGATAAGGTCAGGCAAGCCAGGTGGGAAGAGCCACTGGCCAAGGCTCCGAGGTAGGAAGTCTCCCGTGTGCCATAGACCAGCGAGTGCGACAGCGGCAGAGGCCAGGCTGACCTTCAGCTGGATCACACAGGTGCAGCTGTTTGGCCAGTTGTTAAAATGCTGAAACGCCTCCCTGTGGGTTGGTAAAGAACTGCTGGCCCAGATGCTCCCCCCTGCCGCCACCGTACGTCCCTGCCCTCCGACACCTGCAGCGAGGCCTCTGGGTCCATAGCACTGGAGTTGGGGGAGACTGCCTGCCTCGAGACCACAGAATGTACATGTGTCTGAGACTTACCCAGGTTACATACTTAGGATATCATTGCTGAATTGAAAGTGTATGGGAGGGGCTCCTGGGTGGCTCACATGCTTCAGCGTCTGCCTTGGGCTCAGGTCATGATCCTAGGGTCCTGAGGTCCAGTCCCGCGTTAGGCTCCCTGCTCAGTGGAGAGTCTGCTTCTCCCTATCCCTGTGCTGCTCCCCCTGCTTGTGCTCTCTTACTGTCAAATAAATAAATGCAATCTGAAATTTAAAAAAAAAAAGGAAAGAAAATGTATGGGAGAAAATTCTGCCCTACAGGTGTTGTTGGGCCCTTGGTTCCCTCAGTGGTGGGGTGCAGATGAAGGTTTGAACAAAGGGAGAAACCTAAGCCAAACACAGGTCACCTGCTCGTCCTTTGAGACAGCTGCATCCTCACCGCGGCTGTGAACTCTTTGTTGCCCCCCGCCCTCTGCCCCTAGCAGGAAGGGCCTCCCCTGTTCTCTGTGAAGTCCCCCATGACAAATGTTAACAACACTTGGAGCCATCATGGGTCAGGCCCTAGGATGAGCGGACCTTGGGTCACTCTGAGATGCTGTCGCTCCACCTAGTTTCCGATGAGGAGGGAGGCTGAGAGAAGTTCAAGGACTTGCCCAAGGTCACCCAGATAAGCCTGTGAGTGGCCGGGCTGAAGGTCAGGCCCAAACGCTGCGAATCCAGAGCCTGTGTGCTCCCAGCCGCCTCCTGCCTAGCCGCAGCCGTTGCTGTGTTTCCATTCGCTTCTGTGTCTGAGCTCTTTGTGGGCAGGGACTGGGCTTTGATCAGCTCATGCTCTCTCTGGCAGCCAGCCAGGCCCTTGCACAGAGTGGACGGGGACATAAAGATCAGTCTGAGTGCAAAGCAGCAGGAGAATGGAGGCTGGCATGATGCAGGAACTGGTTGGAAGTTTCCTGTGAGAGCCCCGAAGACAGATGACAAGCGTGTGGCTTGACTGAGTGCCATCTCCCATGTCCCCCGGCAAGAGAAGTCGCCAACTGGCCTCCTCCCTTGGCCTGAAGGGTCCCAAGGGAAGCTGCATGAACCTCTTGGATGTTTGGTTCCTTCTCCTTTGCTGGGAACTGGCAGCTCTCCACATGCCCTATGTCTGGGGCCTCGGGCACGGTGCATGAATATCCTGCACATTTAGGAAAACATTTTTTGAAAGAACATTAGTGCCGGGTACCTGGGTGGCTCAGTCATTAAGTGTCTGCCTTCAGCTTGGGTCATGATCCCAGGGTCCTGGGATCGAGCCCCACATCGGGCTCCCTACTTGGCAGGAAGCCTGCTTCTCCCTCTCCACTCCCCCTGCTTCTGTTCCCTCTCTCATGGTCTCTCTCTCTCTCTGTGTGTGTCAAATAAATAAATAAAATCTTTAAAAAAAAAATAGTGAAAATTAGCCCTTGAAGCTGCCCAGTGCAAACTAAGGGTGGCCCAGCATGGCAATGGCCAGCAGGAACCCTGGGTGTTCAGGAGCAGAAAGGCCCGTGGAGAGGGAACAGTCCCCCGGGTCAGCCTGCTTTCAAACCATCCGTCCTGTGCCAAGTTTCTACTGTGTTTTATCCTTCCAGAAACAGTGATACTGACAGCTGCCAGCACATACCTGAGTTTCACGCATTATGGAAAACAGCCCAGGCAGTAAATCTGGTCATTTGCCCAGTAGACATAGTATCTGAGTTGATCTTGCATTTTCAAAGTCTGACTTCCCGCGTGAAACCGACATGGGTCTGCACATCTCCTAGTCGGCCATTGTCCTAGGTTTCCACTGACTCAATCCCATTGTCCCCTCCTTCCATTTTGCTCTCCTCATGGACCGCACCTTTTTACAACGGTAATACAAGGTGCTCTAAATTCAAATTTTAATATTCTATTTTCTACCGAAAAGTTATATATGCTGATTTTTTTTTATTTTGGAAAATACAGGAAAACGTAAGAAAGAAAATGAAAATCATCTACAATTCTGGTATGTAGAGGTAGCTGGAATGATTATTTGATACCTTTTCTCATCTTTGTTTTTAATACAGATAGTAGGGCTTTTTAAAATAGCTGTACTGTGTATATGTATATAATTTTATATCTCCTTTTATTTCACTTAGTATGCCATAAGCATTCTTCCTGGTTCTGCTGCAGAACATTCATAAACATCATTTTTAATGACTGCAAAATATTCCATCTTGTGAATGCACCGTAATTTACCTAATGTTTCCCAGGTTGCTGGTCATTTGGGCTGTTTCCAGTTTGTGAATTGCTGTTCTTTTAAAAACTGCACACCGTAGCATGACTAAAACATCCACGCAGAGGGAACGGATATAAAAAGAGTAATAATCTCTTCGAAGCAGAGCAACTGAGGGGTTAACTCATGATGCTTCTGATGGCCCCTTTGAATGAGAAATTGCAGAAGAGGAGAACCCTGGGAGGCGAGTTTACCCAGACCCATCCCAGATCCCGTGAGTTGCTGTGTTTCGCAGGAAGAAAAAAAATCTCTTAAGCCAGCACTCTACTGTGTCTAGGGGTCTTCCACACATACCGTCTCCCTGCATTCTGGGAGTGGGAAGACCAGCCGGGGTGGCTCTTCATAACTTTAAAGAGACTGGCTCTAGAAAAGTCATGAGATTTGCCCAAAAGCCATGTAGTGAGTGGCCAGATAGAAACCAAAGAGCTGCTCCGGGGATCTCTGGAAATCCCCACCCTGCTTCCTGTCTTGCTTCTAGAATGGAGCAGAGCCTTAATGCGGCATCATCAGAAAGCAAGTTTTGAGCAGATGCCATGGATAGAGTTCATGGTGTCTGCCGTAGGCGGCAGCCAGGGATTAGGAAGTCTCCGCAAATTCCCCAGGAATCATTGGTTGGGTGGTTGTGTTTATTATTCTGGATTTTAAACTACTCTATTTTTGTTTTTCTCATATATAAGAAACGTTGCCTATTAGGGCTTCCTTAAGTCTTTCAAACTGGAGTGAGGAATTCTGTCAAGATTTGGCCAGTCAGGTTCAGGCGGGCCCAGGACCTGAGGTGGAATGTGCTGGCAAAAGAAGGTGGATATTTTCCTGGGCTTCTGTTTCACTGAAAAATTCAAACTCCCAGGCTGGAGTGAGCCTTTTTTGGCAGTCTTCTGTCACACTGTCCACTATTAGATCCTTACACAGAATCTCATCCTTTACCAGGAGACCCTATGGTAGGAGGGTGTGGAAGGAACATCCTGTGAAGAAAAAAAATAAAAAACAAAAACAAAAAACAGACAAAAACCAGTAAGTAGACAAAACCAAGGACCACCTTGTTGAAAACACTAACAGCACGTTCCACTGTCTCCGAAGCCTTCCCTGGAGGCTCTCTGTCCTTTTTCAGACCCCAGAGCGCCTTAAAAGACCACCTCACAAGGCACTTTTCATGGTCAGCCTCATTCCATGGTTATCTGTCCTTCTTTCCCTGATGGCTGGCCACCTGAAGCTCCAATCCAGCAAGCCAAGGACTCGATCAACCCAAAGCTAATTCAGGGCAGTTAAACAGACTTCAGCACTCAGGGCTGTCCTGGAAAATTGGGGTCGTGTGGCCACACTTAATTCTTCTGCTAGATTGAACAGCAGGGCCCAGGTCTTAACTCCTTATACCTTCCACAAAACCCAGCGCAGACCTCTGCTCCAAGAAGATAATCAATAAACAGAGAACAGGTTAAGTGCCCAGCCCACTCCCTAAATGGCCCCTCCGTTCACGCCTCTAGTATCCCTTAGATGCATCTTCCACAACATCTCCTACCGCCTTAGCCCTTCAGCTGCTTCAGCCCAGAGTTCCCTGAACTTGCTCTGCGCTTCCTCAACTAACTTCCTCTCCCTGGATTCTTCTCCCAAGCCTTTCTCTGTCCCTGATTCCAGTCTCCGGGTGGCGTTTTACACCACACTCCCACCCCTCTCGCTGAGGCTGATTTTGACTCCTTCTCCCGTAAGATTGTATGCGTAAAGCTTTTTAGATAGCTTCTTTTCTCATGTTTTCTGCATGAGCTCAGGAGTTTGTTGAGGGCAGGGACATTTTCCAGTATCGCCTAGTGTATAAGTTGGCACACAGTAGGTGCTCATTTATTTACTCACCCATTCAACCACTGTAGAACATCTACCCTATGCGTGATGAGGAACAAATGCATAAATAATAAAGTATCCATCACAGATAAATGGTATAAAGAAAAGTAAAACTGGGTACTCAGATTATGTGTGAGTGACATAAGTTGCAATTTTAGGTAAGGTGGTCCAGGAAGGCTTCTCTAAGGAGATTGCATTTGAGCAAAGACCTCAAGAAAGGGAAGCAGTAAGCCATGTCATTATCTGAACACGGATCTTGCCAGGCAGCGAGAACAATAAATGCAAAGGCCCTGGAACAGGAACATTCTTGGCACATGCAGGATACAGCAGGGAGGCCAGTGAGCCTGAAACAGAATGAATGGGCAGGGAGAGTGTAGGAGATGAAGTCCAAGGTGAGCGGTCAAATCTCACGGAGCCTTTTGGGCATGCAGCGTAGTTTGGTTTCTATTTCATGTGTGGTGAGACGCACGGTAAAGTTTGTTAAATTGAATTATTTGAGTTTAGTTGAATGGAACGGAACGGAATTGGGTTCCACTGAACTGAACAGAATCGGGTCTCATGTTAGCGTGAACAGCATACAGTTTCTGGATTGCAATATCCCGAGTCTCTCCTTGTTACGGACAAATGGAAAAGCACTGTGAATAATCCCATTTAGCAACTTTAAAACCTGTTAGTGTATGAGTTCACCTGTTCTGGAACTGTGGCACAGCCTTGTTCGAGAAGTCTTGTGGACAGTGACACTTTTTCATTGTGACAGCAGAGGGGGGTAAAAGGAACATCTAAACTCAAGAAGAATGTGTGCCTGATGCCTGCCCATTGTTTATGTTTCGTTTCTGACTTTCTTATTGAAGTCTTTGAGGGTCACTGGGATTTATTCTGGGCCCTTGGCCAGGGTTCTGGACCTGACTTTTAACATAGTTTTTACCCAAGCCTGGTTCTCATTGAATCTTAATTATGTGGATTCCAACCCTTAACACAACTGAAAATAAACCACAGTTAGCTATTTTTATAATTTTACTTGCTTCTTATAAAAACATTCCAGGGAACCATCACCCACAGGGAAGTGGGAAACCCACTAGAATTTAAGCTAAGCAAATAAACATTTGTTCATTCATTCGAAGAAGGTTGAGGACCTATGAACAAGGCACTGTACTAAGTACTGACGATCCAGCCAAGCACAGGATACGTCCCTGTTCTCATGAAGCTCATGGTCTAACAGAGGAGACAAAACAAACAAGGACACTGAAATAATGTCATCTCGAGTGGTGGCAAGACTACTATGTGCAAGTTTGGGGGGGTACAAAGGTAAATAATTCATGCCTTCACGATGCGGTCGGGGTGGTTATAAAGGCATAAATTATAACAATAATATGTTATACATGGTATCATGGAATTGTGTGCAAAGTGCTATATGGAGGTAGAGGGAAACAAGTAGCTAACTGTATCCTATGGGGGGCTCTTGGGAAACACTTCTCAGAGGAGGTGACATTTGATCACTCTCTTAGGACTTAATTGGATGGAGAGGGTGGAAGGAAGGAAGAAAACAAGAGTAGAGCAAAGGCAGAGAGATGGGAGCAAGCACGGGTGTTCCAGAAAAAAATGGTCATCTGGTGTGGCTGGAACACACTGGGGCTGGACAGATACGAAGTGGGAGCACAAGACAATGAAAGTATATGTGGGATGAGGCCAGGCCAAGAATTTACACTTTTATCAGACGACCAGATTTATAGGTTAGCACATTCATCTTGGCGAGTAAGTGAAGAGATTGGAGAGAACTAGAATGAGGAAATTATTATGAAAATAATGCAATGGTCCGAATTTTGAAAGAGTCTGTATATAAGTGGCCAATCAGCTAAATTTGGAGTGTGGGACTCATAGGGTGTGGAGGGACTGGGAGCCTTTAGTCCAAGCACCCGTTGAATGTTTAGATCTCCTTCCTAATGGCCTCTCCACGGGATTGCCCAACTAAGGCACCAGTCCTAGAGGCTTCCTTCCCTTTCCAGCTTCAGACTGCTGAGACTCCTCTGAGGTCTAACATATGTCGAGCTGACGTCTGCTCATGGAGGGTACCACCACTACTCCTTCTTTTGTTCTTTGGGGCTTCTAGAATCAGCCCAATTCCTAATTCAGATGTAACCTTTCACTGTTTAGAAACAGCCGTAATTTACCAAACACCTTTTGTGTGCCAGGCCGGTGTGCAGGACACATGTTACCCCGTTTCCAGATGGGAACCAGGGGCTCATGTGACTTGCTGGGATTTGGTCATTGGCCCAGTTAACGGACAGCTCCGGGATAAAAACCCAAAGCTGTCTGACTCCAAAGCCTTGCGCTCTTGGAAATAGCTATCAATTTAACTTGGCAAACATTTACTTAGCACCTATTACTATGAAAATCCGTGTCCTTGATATCATAGAGGGAAACCTAAAGTAAATAAGCATGGTTAATAATTTCCAAGGCTCCCCATTCTAGTGATTTGAACAGTGGAGTCAACACCCAAGCATTGTGATGATGTGTCCTTGGCTTTGGCTTGCAGGGTGGCTATTTCAGAAGATGGTGACTTACATTTCGTCCGTTGCATGGCCCTGGTTTCTGCTGGTAGCACTCAGGGGAGTCACCCCCACAGAGTCTATGCCTAGGAAAGAAGGTTGTATCCCTGGAAGCTACCGGAGGGGGATAGACTTAGGAAGGTGGAAGGCATGAAACTGGTGTGTATAATCAGATTTGAGGAAAGCAGAGCTTCAACTTGGACACACCCCAGTGGTGAGCAGAGAGGAATACAGCAAGACTGAGAAGCTGGAAGCAGAATGAGAACAGGTATAAGGAACGGATGAGAAAAACCAGAACAGAGCCTGTGCCCTGAGCATGTGTGCGGGGGCTCCCCCTTCAGGCAGGCTGTGGTATTGCTACAGTTTGGGCTGGAGGGCTTAAAGGAAATGGATAGGACCCTGACAAAGTGAGGGGTTTGTGAACCGACTTATCTTTCCAGTTGCGTTTTACTTACCCTGATGTTTAAACTGGTAACAACTTAAGACTATATGTGCTGGTGCCTGATGCACGTGGAGATGCCTGAATGTATATCCTCCCCCTGATTGTACTTCCACACCTGTGTTACCTGTTGTGCTCTCCATGGCCCTGCAAGGAAGGACCACTGGGCGCCATCCTCACTGTCCCGGTGAGAGAGGGATTTAAGGGTTAAGTGACATCGTTGCCTCATCCACTGGCCGTGCGCCCAGCTTCCATTCAGAAGCAGCGCCCACATCCCAGACAAATCCAGACATCCTCACCTGTTTGCCAGCCAGCCTCCCTCCCTCTCCGAGAAGTGCTGTTCCTGACCCCCCGGGTCTCCCTTCCCCAGCCCAAGCTCATCCCTGGATGAGGTTTGCTTTGGTCCCTCTGGCTAGAAATTTCTCTGCCTGCCCTGGGGCTGGCCCTAGGACTCAACGCCTTCACCTGCTGGTTTGCAGAGAGAAGCTGCAATCCCCTCTCCTGAGGGGACCGGACAGGTTGTGACAGGTGAGGCGCAGACATGCCCAGTCTTCTTGCCACTGTCGGATGAGCGGCCCTGGATCTTCTGCGTGTGCAGCTGTAGAGGCTTTCGCTGGAGCACTGCCCTCTTCAAGGAGTCCTTTCCTAGGTAGTAGCAGAGTCCAGCCTATGAAATAGCCCTTTCTAAAATCTAAAATCTAAACCTACTGTTGGGTCCCCCCAAAATTGGGTACCCCAATAATGGGTCCGTGATTAAAGGAGCGAGACTGATACAAAGCGAAGGTCAAGCAAAGCTTTATTTCACGCCAGGCATCAGGAATCATACCGACCATCTAACAGACCAGTCAGGGCCGCCTTTACAGAGAGGACGACCCCTTCCTGCTTTCCAGACTAACTTTTATAGAGCAAAGGCCATGTGGTTGGGCCTGGCCACACACAGGTGGCCAATGAGATTGTAACACACACAGGAAACTCCACAGTGATGCTAGGTGACCAACTGAATTACAATTTACCCTAGTGGACATTTGATTTAGCCTATCACACTTTGGTTAGGATTGGTGCCAAAAGGCTCCCAAAGAGCAGGGACCCATACTCCTTGGTAGCTAGGAGACAGTATGGGCCCCCCCACTGATTGAATACCTCCACCTGGCCTGACCCACCCTTGTACTTGGACTTTGTTACCTGGGACTGGTTTCCCGGACTTGCTTTTAAGTAAGTTCCCCTGGTGGGGGGCAAGGTCAATTTAAGCTTTACAACAAAATGGCAGTTCAACCGGGGTGGGGCTGCTCTGGCTGAATAGGCCCTTACACCTACCTTTCTAGTTTCTGTCGTCTCTCACTTCCAGATTCCACAAAATGTAGAATCGGTAACATTTAGAGAAGTAAACTGCGCATACGTTTTCTTCTCGTGCATGTGGAGATTCTAGAAATCTGCTACATGACCAGAGTTGTTTTGTATGAGCACCAAAACTGCCTCTGTTTTGACCCCAGTCTCTTCCTTGATTTTTAAGGCTCTCCAGGAGGTTTTCTTTTCTTTCGTTGCTTTCTCCATGTTCCTTTTCTGTTCTCTTCTTGCTGGAAAATTCTATCCCATTTCCATCTGCTGCCTTTTCAAAGGACCTCCCCATTCTACATGATGACACTCTGTTTTTTACTTTATTATTCCAGTTATTTGTGGGGCTTTGGTATACTCTGAGACAGATGATGCTTATCTAATAATCATGTATAACTAATGATTTAGTTATACAACATAATTTTTACCGAAAAAACTGTTCACAGGAGGATCATTTCTGACTTTTAGCAAGTTCTATCCTGGGCTAATCCTCTTAGATCTTTCTGATGATCTGAGTCACCTGGGGAGTTTTTAAAATCAATCTAGGAGCACCTGGGAGGCTTGGTTGGTTAAGCGTCGGATGCTTGGTTTCGGCTCAGGTCATGATCTCTGGGTTGTCAGATCAGCCCCAAGTCCAGGAAAATCTGCTTCAGATTCCCCTCCCTCCACCCCTGCCCGCGTCTTTTCTGTCTTGCTTGCACGCTGGTGAGCTCACGTGTGTGCTCTCTCTCTCTCTCTCAAGTAAACAAATAAAATCTTTAAAATAAGAACAATCTATAACATTGTCTAGGGTTATACCTGGGGAAATTAGTGACTCTGCTCAGGTCAGGGTCTTTTCGAGTCACGTGGCCACATCTGTAAACAATAGCATTCATTATGTAAAGTGCCCCCCACCCTGCCCCAAAGGACAGGTATGAAATCATGGCCTTTTCCTACTTCTGCAGATCTTAGAGTTCACTCGGCCTAGCTTCCTTCCTTCCTTCCCAGATGAGTAACTGGGTTTTCTATCATTCAGAACATTCTATCAACGTTCAGTGACTTAGTCGATGCCACGCTGTTCTTCGGAGAACCTGTATAATGATTAAGCCTGTGGACTTTGGACTTGGGCCGACTTGAGATCAAATCCCAACTCAGGTCCCACAGTTTTGGGATTCTATATCCCACCTCAACATGCTACATAAGTTCTTTAGATTCTGAAGTTGCTAAGCCTCTGTTTGCTCATCTGTCAATACGGATGATAATAATAATGACCTTCCACGGTTGTTTTTATAATTAAATGCAATAATATACATTTAAGCTTTTTGCACAGAGCCTGAAACATTGTAAGCACTCGAGAAATGGTGGATGCTATACAATCTTGATAATGATGATGATGATGATGTAGATCATGATCATGGAAAAACTGGATCAAAACTTACGTTGCCTGGGGCTCCTGGGTGGCTCAGTGGGTTAAGCCTCTGCCTTCAGCTCAGGTCATGATCTAAGAGTCCTGGGATCGAGTCCCGCATCGGGCTCTCTGCTGGGCAGGGAGCCTGCTTCCTCCTCTCTCTCTCTCTCTCTGCCTGCCTCTCTGCCTACTTGTGATCTCTCTGTGTCAAATAAATAAATAAAATATTAAAAAAAAAAAAAACTTAGGTTGCCTAATGTCTCCTGTATGTAGCCTTCTTTCCACTACCCATTCTACCGTGTTTCCTGTCTGCAATTATACACACCTGAAGGACATCCCTCGGAGCAACCCTACTCAGTAGGGCAGCTGCTAGCCACACATGACTATTTAAAGTTAAATTAATTAAAACTGAATGTAATTAGAATTTCAGCTGCTTGGCCACACCAGCTCTATCCTGAGTTCAAAGGGTTTCTTATCAGAGAACAAGAATATCATTTTCTCAAAGCCACAGCCCAGTGGTATGAACACCAAGGACAGCATAGGGGGATACTCCTAGACCATGTTCAGTCTCACCTTTTTAGCCCCTTTTTTGGTAGGGAAGAAAGAGATGGTGTTTTAAGATTGATCTGTTAAATAAATAAATAAATAAATAAATAACAATTTTTTAAAAAAATTTTTTAAAAAAGATTGATCTGTTAATGGAATATTATTCAGTCATGAGAAAATAATAAAACCCTGCCATTTACAACATGGATGGACCTTGAGGACAGACAGAGAGAGAGAAATACTATATGATCTCACATACAGGTACAATCTAAAACAGCTGAGCTGACAGAAACAGAGTAGAGCGGTGGTTGCCAGGGACTGGGGGACAGGGGAGTTGGGGAGAGGTTGGTTAATCAAAGGATACAAACTTCCACTAGAAGATGAGTAAGTTCTGGAGATCTAATAATGGGCAACGTAGTGACTATAGTTAACCATACTATCTTCTACACTTGAACGTTGGTAAGAGAATAGATCTAAAATGTTCTCACCACAGAAAAGAAAGAATAATTTTCTGGGAGGTGTCGGATGTGTGAACTAATCCTACCCTAGTAATCATTTTGGAGTTTCTAAGTGTATCAAATCGTCATGCCTTACACCTCACATTTACACAATGTTACATGTCAATAACATCTCAACAAAGCTGGAGAGAAGAGCTGAAATTAAATGAAATTGATTTACTAATTTTAAATAGATCATGTTTCCTTGCAAGATAACTTCTGCAAGGATCAAGACTTCCAGATATGTTTCTGATTTCAAGAGCATCTGTGTTGTTATTTTTATTAGTTAGGTTAATTATGATGAGCTCAAGGCCATTGTCAGTGTATTTTCACAAAGTCGATAAATCAACTTAACTTCTGGTGACATAGTTTACACCTTTAAATGAACAAGCAATTCATTGTAACAAATATTTTAATACATGTAGCTTCAAGGAACAAATACAGTCTCAAGTTTCCAAGTTTGCAGTCTTAGAGGATAAGTATTAAAAGGGAAGGTTTTCACCTCTTTTTGGTAAAGGGAAAACAAATTCAAATCCATGATGACACAATAATGGAAAAATACAGATTTAACTTAAACATTACAGGAAGTGATATTAGTGTCCGTTGGAATTAGATTTGGCTCTGAATGATGGAAAACCCAAACAGCAGGTGTTTAAACCAGATAGAAGCTTATGTCTCATATAAACAAAGTCTGGAAGTAAGAATCCAGGCGAGGTATGGCCACTGAAGCAATTGTCAGAAATCCAAGTCCTTCTGCTCTATCATCATCAACATGTGGCTTCCACCTCCTTGTCCAATGTGGCTGCTTTAATACCAGCCATCTCGTCTACGTTTTTGCCAGCAGAATGGAAGAAGACCAGAGAAAGTTGGGCTTCCTTCTTTTAGGGACCCTTCCTAGAAGTCTCACAAGAAACTTCTGTATATATCATTGTAAGAACCAGTCTCCTAGCAGCAAGGGAGGCTGAAAAATGTGTACTAGGTAGTCATGAGCCCAGCTAACAAGTGGGAGTTTTATTACTAAGGAAAAAGAGGAAAACGCATACAGAGAGACACCCAGTCCTCTCTGCCAGGGTATAAAAATATTCTCCATTAACTTTCTAAAACAGTTACAAGTGAACCTTTTGTTTTGCATTTTCAGAGGTATTTTGGCCAATCCATTCTCTCTTTTTTTTTTTTTTAAAGATATTTATTAAGAAAGAGAGGGTGTGAGCAGAGGTGGGAGGGAACCAGAGGGAAAAGGAGAGCTAGAATCTCAAGCAGACTCCCTGCTGAGCATGAAGCCTGATCCCACAACTCTGAGATCAGGTCCTGAGCCAAAATCAAGAGACGGATGCTTAACCCACGGCAGCACCCAGGCGCCTCGTCAGTCCATTCTTGATATTTCTTTTCAAATGCTTTTCTGACTTTGTGTTTTTCCGCTGCAGTCCTAACTAAGGATAAATTAGAGTATTAGGAGTTTATGCTTTTATTCCAGAAGGAATGGGCCCTATATGGTGTTTCCCCTGTCTCTCTCCAATGTTATCCTACCAGTCCACCTCCTCCCCTGAGCTCTCTCCTTCACCTGAGCTCTAACCCCATCAAGCTAAATTCCCCCAAAGCGCTATGCCTCCCCTGCCTCTGGGCCTTTGCACGTGCTCTTTCTTTTGCCTGGAAATGAGAGAATGCCTGGCTACTAGCCCTGGCTCTGGGTCTTAGTGCCTACATGTAGATCCCAATACTGCTCCTTATAACTGTGTACCCTTAGGCAAGTTGTCTAACCTCTCTGTGCCTGTGTTTCACTATCCGTGGAATGAAGATAAGAATAGTACTTTATGGTTCTTGTCATTATCAAGCGAACTAATAAAAGACAAATGCTTGATGGCAGGTGGCTTTGTTGAGCAGTTACTGTGTGCTAAGCACCTTACAGAGACTGTCTTAATCTTCACAACAATCCTGTGCAGTGGCCTATTTCTCCCATTTTACATGGAAGGAAGCTGAAGCACAGAGAAGTTAAGCAACTTGCCCAAGTCCCACAGCTAGCAAGTCACCGGCTCAAATGTTGGGCCTTCTGTCATTAGAGCGCGTGCCCTTCCCACCACACCAGCACCACACCAGCAGTGGGTTTCCTTTGTAAGGCTGTATGCTGCCTTTTGCAGACTTTTATGATAATCCCTTTGGAAGCAGGGGCAAGCCCAGGTGACCCCTGCAGACCCAACGCTGGCCTTTGCCTCTCAGTCTGCACCAGCCCAGGCCCCACCCTTTTAGGCTCCTGGAGCCCTTGCTCCCAGGGATGTGAGGCTGTGCAGCCCTCGCCGCCTCCCAAATGTGGATCTTCGGTGCCCAGCCTGCTAAGGAAGGTTCTGTGGCAGCCTCAAACAGAGCCTGTGGCTTCCCCACTTCTGAAGCCCCGGCTTCCCTCCCAGGGCCATTTATATCCCAGGCCCCATCATCATTCCACCCGCTTGAGATCAGGTTCCCACCGCAGAGGCTCTGTGCCCCTAAGCCAGGCCCGGCTGGGGTGCAGTCAGCAGCCCAGAGAGGAGAGGGACAGACTGGTCTTTGGATCCCTGAGTGGTGTGCAAGGAAGGACTTCAGGGCTGCCAAGCACCCTGCAGCTCGGAGCTGGCATTCTCTAGCCGTGAGGGGCTCCGCTGTGCTGGGCATCAGAAACCCTGCAGGGAATGAACGAGATGCAGATCTACCCAGGGTAACTGTCTCAGTAATGGCCCCCAGAGGATACTAGGTCCTGATCTCTGCAGCCTACAGTTTACAAAGAAAAAGGGTCTTTGCAGATGTGATTTTAGTTAAGGGTCCTAATATGGGTCCTAAGTCCCATCTTTAGAGGAGAGAGAGAGAGATTTGACACAGGCGAGGAACAGGAGATATAAAGACAGGCAGAGAGGGGAAGAGGGAGCCCCAGCCCTAGCCAAGGAATGTTGGCAGCCCCCAAAAGCTGGAAGAGACAAGCAATGAGCTCTGTCCTAGTTCCTCTGGAGGGAGTACTGTCCTGCTGCTGCCTTGATCTTGGACTTCTGGCCTCCAGTACTGTGCGAGAACACACTTCTGTTGTCTAAGCCACCAAGTATGTAGTACCTTGTGACACCAGCCCCAGGAGACCCATACACCCAGGAAGCTGGGGGGAACACAGGAATGTGCCTTTTAACCAGTTCCCCAGGGGGAGATTTTTCAGCCCCTGGAGAGCTGTGACTTCTCGCTCTCCATCGTTGCGGCTCCTATCCTGTTCAGACTGGGAGACGGGAGCATGTGGGGTGCTTGGATGGGGGTGGCCACGGGCAGAGGAGCAGGGGCTGAGATAAGGGGCAGGCAGGGCCGTGCTGGAGCCTTGTCCCCAGGAGAGTAGAGGGGGACAGGTGGAGGAGGAACCTTCTTCCCCAGGATGGGAGGGGAGGTGAAGTCGGGGCGAAGGTGGAGGGAGGAGACTGTTGTTCCTCGGTATGGTATATATCTGTTCCGCCTATAGGGAGCATGCTAATAGGGCATGCTGGCACTATTAGCAGAAGTCCCCTTCCCACCCAGCATCCCTTGGCCCTTGCCCCATTTTGGGGAGTTTATAGAATCGCCTATTCGTGGGGCTGCCTTTCACACTCAAAGGATTCATCCTATTGGTACAAAATGTCTTGTTCTGCCCTAAAAGCTTTGAGCCTACCCGTGAGGCCTCTGTTTCACCGTCCCCACGCAGTGTTTAGGCACCCTCAGGATGCTGGAAGTGGTCTTCAGAGGGACCTAGCCCCCAGGCCTCCTCCCCACCCCGGCAATGGTGCGTAATGATGAGGGGGCCCAGTCCACACAGAAACAGGGGGCTACCAGGCTGATTTCCCAGCACAGGTCTGAAAGCCAAGTGGGGCAGAACCCTTTGGTCTTTTCAGCTCCTAAGGCCTCGGTCTGATCGGATGAGACCCACTGTCCTGATGGAGGATAATCTGCTTTACTCGGAGTCCCCTGATCTAAACGCTAATCTCTTGAAACATACCTTCCCAGCAACATCCAGACTAGCGTTTGACCACCCGTCTGGGTACTGTGGTCTAGCCAAGTGGACAGATAAAATCAGCCATTAGAAGGTGTATTTACATTCCAGGATGATGGTAAACACCATCACGAATACCAAATACCTTTTTTGACAATGGAGTGGGTGCTTGGGTCAGAACACACTCCCCTGGGGCAGAAAGTGTCTGTTTTCCTAAGATTGCAGGGAGACTGAAGGAGAAGACTGGCAGGGGGGCAGAACCCGACTCCCAGGATCAAAGCTGCAATCACCAGACACCTGCTGTCCCAACCTCCCTTGTGGCTTGGCACAGTCTCACCACCTAGGTTCACAAAAGCCTTGTGAGCTCCGGATCCAAATGAGCTCCTCCTTCGCTTCCATTGTGTCCTGGGCCTCTACGCCCTCTTGCAACTGTCTCACTCCTGGACTCGCTTTCTCCTCTTTACACATAAGAGAACTCACCCTCGCTGGTTTCTGGCTTGAATCCTAATACCGCTCTAGAGTCTGATTACTGAAAACTGTGGTCCAGATACAGCCTGGAAGCTTGTTCATACAAATGTAGAATCTCGGGCCCTGCCCCGGGTCCACTGAATCAAAACCCACATTGTAACAAGGTCCCAGGCAATTCCTGTGCACATTCATGTTCTAGAAGCACTGACCTCAAGCACGCCCCTTGGCTTCTCTGACCCCAGGCCCTTCTGCAGGAACCACGCTCGAGGGCAGCGTGACTCTCCTCTGGACAGGAGGGTCGTCACTATAGAAAGCAAGCCACCTCTGACCTCTGCATCTGCTTAGCTCTGGTGCCTGCAAATACAGTGCGATTACAGTGACTATTGCTATGGAAACCAGCCTTGGATACTGTCTGCGATCAATGTTGCTGCTCTCCCTTCACTCTCTGTATCTCTAGAATTATGAGCGTCCTAACCCACAGCCGAACATCTACATTCCTCTCCAGTCCGAGTTAACAAATAACAGAGATGTGAAGTCAAGGCCAGACAATTTATAAAGGAAAGGCATAGCAACTGCAGGGGTTTGCTTTGGTTTAAAGAGGGAAGGCAGGAATGGCGTTCTGCGTAGCCAGGCTTTTCCTCCACCAGTGGAGAGAACACTTGAGTGATGGTGAAAACCAAGCCGGTGGTGCTGATGAGCACAGCTGCCACCTGTGGAATGGGGGCCGGGGACCAGGCCACGTACTCCATCCCAGTCAATCCTGGCGATAACCTTCTGTGTTCATTTCCTATGGCTGCTGGTAAAAAAAAAAAAAAAAAAAAAAAAGTTGCCACCAACGTGAAGACTTAAAACAATACAAAAGTATCATCTTACAGTGCAGGAGTCCAGAAGTATGAAATCAGTTTCACTGGCCTAAAGGGAAGGTGTCAGCAGGGCTGGTTCCTTCCGGAGGCTCCAGGGGAGAATCCCTTTGCTTTTTGTATCTTCTGGAGGCACCTGCCTCTCTCAGCTCACAGGCCCTTTCCTGCATTCTTCCAGCTACTTCCCTCTGTCCTCATGTCTCCTACTCTCTCCCTACACCTCCCCTTGTGACTGCATTTAGGGCCCTGGATAATCCAGGTTAATCTTCCCTTCCCAAGATCTTAACTGAATTACAGGGGCAGAGTCTCTTTTGCCATCAACATTCACAGGTTGCAGGGAATACGACTTGATGTCTTTGGGAGCTGTTATTCAGCCTGCCACAGTGACCCTTCCACGCTTGTGTCCTGGCCGCCCCAGCTGCCCTGGAGGGCCAAAATAGGAGATGATGCCCATGAAAGCCCTTGGTGAGCCGCAAAGGATTTTTCTGCCTCAGGACCTTTGCACAGTCTGTTACTGCTACCTGGAGCATGCGTCTGTCTATACAAACATTCACATATGGCCCGTTCCTTCACATCTTTGAGGTTTTGTTACCTTCTTAGAGAGGCCATTCCACCACCCTACCTCAACCCCGTTTATTCTCTATCCCAGCACCCTGACTCTGACCATGGTGTGTGTAATTGCTTTATTACTTATTGATTTATGTGTTCCTTATCTCTGCCCCTGTTTGACTGTTAGTTCTGTGAGAACAAGGATTTGACAAGTCCTATTCTCAGTCTCCCGCTCCTGGAAGTGTGCCTACAACATGAGTGCTCCCTAACGGATTGTGAGATGAATGAGTGATGTTAACAGATGACATTTCATCAGTTACACACCCATGACCAGGTTTGGCTTTAATTCTTGAGGTACTACCTCTGGGCATGCCTGTGGCTCAGTATTCCCCAGATGCAAACATGACCTCTTTGTGGGAAGGTCCTGTTTTCTAATCTTTCCAAAGCTTTCTGTCCCCATCCCTAGGACCTTTATTTGTATCTTCCCATCTCAGGGCTTCTTCCTAAGCCCCCAGGAAGACGCCTGTCTATACCCTCAAACAGTTTTAGAGGAAGAAGGAACCAAAAAAGACCCAGGGTCGACCACCTATGACCTGCTGTGATTTTGTGAATAAAGTTTTCTTGGAACACGGCAAGGTTCTTTCCTGTACGTATTCTCTGGGACTGCTTTCCCACTATCACGGCAGAGGTCAGTAGTTGAGTGAGAGACTAGACGGCCCATGAAACCTATAATATTTACTATCCGGCCCTTTACAGAATAAGTTTGCTGACCCCTGAAACAGACCATCTGATCCAAGACCAGAGTCCTACTGTGAGCTCTTGGCAGGTTCAAGACTAGAATCCAGTTCCGCAGAGTCCTAAACATACCATAGCATCCTCCTTATTACCCAGCCCCTCCCCAACCAAACTCCCTTTCAATTCTGAGTGGTCACCATCCCTCACCAGCTTTCCCTTCACTGTTTCAGGAAGACCCCACTCATGTATGTTCTCCATCTCCCAGTGGAATCTGGGCCCATCGAGCTTCCTGAGCTGACTTGCTCTCTTGACTTGCAAGACGCCCACCTAGACTTTGCTCTTCCTTTCTGGAACCCCTGGTCCCTTCCCTTCTGAAATCCCTGGTTCCCTTCTGGAGCCCCAGAGACCTCCCGTTTGAACACCACAGTAGAGATTTCGATGGCCACTGCCCTGAGAGAGTGGACCGTGTCCCCCTCTCTGTTCACCTCAGGCCACCCAGTTGGGCTTCTCAACCACAGCTTGCTCCAGGATTCCCAGAGAACTTTATTTCAAATGCACGTGCCCAGGCCCCACCCCAGACTTGTTGAACCAAAACTCTGGGGATAACCTGAGGCCTTGGGAATTTTCACACACACACACACACACACACACACACACACACACACACACCCGGGGTTCTGGTCTTGAGCACAGTCTTAGAACCACTTCACTTCACGAAGCCATGGGCTTCCCAAGCGTCCTCTAGGTGTTAGTCACTGAGGACAACTTCAGAACAAAGTCAGTAGCCAGTGGAATATTGTTCCCTTTAAAAATACCTAAGGAGAAGGCCGTCTTTCTCCTTCTGCTTTCTCCCCACTCTCGTTAGCTCAAGGCCCTAGAATTCTTTCCCATCTCCAACGCCTCCCAAAGGAACATCGCCAATAACACTTTCTCCCCTCCTCTGAGTAGACAAGATAAGATTTTTAAATGAGTTGCTGGCAAAGAATTCATGAGCTTATAAACTATTGAAGTCAGGGTGATGAAGAGAAGGCGGCGTTGAAAGGAGAACAGGTACACAGAAATTTCCAGAGGAGGCTTGGAATCCTGGGGCTCGAGGTTTCTTTTTCTGGTGCTCACCAGCTGTCTTGGTTCAGCTGTGGACCTGAAGGCAGCAGGGCCTCGTCCTCTCCTCTTCAGTCTCCCTCAGCTGGCAGCATGCCCTGGGCCTCAGCACCTCAGGAAGAGGCAGCAGCCGAAGGGCGTTGCGTGGGAGAGACACAGCCCCCCAGGGACTGGGAGCTGGGGGCTGTGCTTCAGGGGCACTGGGCAAAGGAAAGGCAGGACAGGGTGGCAGGAGCCGCCTCTGACGAGGAGAGTTCTCCCAGAGGAGAATTCTCTGAGCACTCGGGGCTGGTTTCTAGGTGATGGAGACATGGTGACAAAAATAAGTCTTGCTCACCTGAGACAGTAGAATCCAATTCAATTTCAAGTCAGTGTGTGTTTATTGAGTGCCTGATTCAGTTTAGGTGATGGAGAGAATGAGAGAATGAGGACGACAGCCTAAGCAGCAGGCTGACTTGGCCAGAAATTCCCTGGGAGGCTGCCCTACAGGTCCGAGGGGTCAGAAAACTCAATTGCATCCATTTCACCTAGTAGGAAATTGGTAAAACTGAGTCTTGTGAACAAATATTTATTAAGTGCTTCCAGCCTGCCAGGCCTGTCCTGGGGCTGGGGCCGATCAGTGAACCTAGCAGATCCGGGTCCCTGCTCCGATGGACTTTCCATTCTACTGGGGCATCGGCAAGGCCAGCGGGTAAAGCCAGTGGGGTAGGGTCTGCCATGGGTGGGGTCCACACCAGGAGAAATGTTTAGGGTAAGGTAGGATTTGCACTGTGGTTTGAAGGTTAAGTGGGATGTGGATTTTTAAAGGGCTGGAGGCCTTACAGATGGGGGACTGAGCTGCGTGGCCAGGAATAAAAATGGGGTGCCTGCAAAGGTCTGTGACCAGATCAGCGGGCTCTGCTGGGGTAACAGGTGCATGCTGGTAACAGAGTGTATGCTGGGAAGTTAGACAAGGGAATGTCGGGATCACATGGGGTTAAGGCACGTGACCTATGTACTCAAACATCTTGGGTCCAACTCCCAGCTCTTGTGCTTGCTAACCTTGTGATCCAGACATGCCACTTAACCTCAATAAACTTCATTCTCCTGATCTAGAAAATAGGCATAATCGTAAGTAGCTTGTGTGTTGGTCCCCAGCATTTAGAGGAGATCATGAGTGAGATTAATTGAGATGAATGTAGAAGGTTTATTTAGCTATTGAATATTAAAATTGGAGAAACAGCTCACTTCCTAGGCAGACCAGAACTCACCGCTAAAAACTTGGTGGGGAGCTTGTGACGGCTGCATACTGTGGGGGGTTGCTGCTGCGTGGTCAACCCTCCCTTTACCACCCTCGGTCCACCTCACAGCAGCCATGCCGGATGGAATGGTGGCACTGGGGTCAAGGTGAGGCAGGAGAGGTGCCTAGGACACATTTGCATGACCTGGCCTCCTTCAGTTTTGCACCAGAGGCACCCCACTTGCCTTACCCTGGCAGGGGCTCTGCTAAATCTTGGAAGTGTTTTTGGTCTACACAGTGCATTTCTCAACATGTGTTCCTTGGTCTACTTATATCAGTATCCTAGGGGCCCCTTCTTAAAATTATATTCACGGACCTGACACAATCAGCATCTCTGGAGACTAGGTCAGGGGTCAGCATTTCAAACACACACACACACACACACACACACACACACACACACAATGCCCAGGCCCTCTACCCATACAGGGCTTTAGGACGGAAGTTCTGAGAGCAGCCCCAGACCAGCAGCATCAGCACTGCCCAGGAACTCATGAGAAATGCAGATTCTTGTCCACCTTTCCCATAGACTCAGACCATCTGGGGCTGGGGCCCCGCAATCTGTATGTTAACAAGCCCTCCTAATTCTGATTCACACTAAATTCATACGCGGGAGGTTTTAAAAACTACCAATATCCAGCCCCATCCTAGATGAATTAAATCAGAATTCATTCAGAAGCTTCCCCACCAACCCATTAATCCTAATGGAAGGACAGAGTAGATAATGATCACTGGAAGAAACAGGAAGTTGGCACAAATGTATGAGAGTGCAAAGTGTATAGTTGAGCCTTGGGCATTGTCTCAGTTAATTCTTGCAAACAAGCTGTCCCCTGCTGTGGTCTCATTAGCCAGTGGAGAACCTGAGGCTCCCAGAGCTTCAGGGGTGTGGCTCGCACCCCCCCCACCTCCCCTCCCCAACTAAAGCAGTTTTGCAGGCCTTTACTGGGCATCCCCGAGGCCTGGATCTCTGGGAGGACTACCTGTCCACTTGGCCCTGTGCAGCTTTCCCAGGTGCTAAAAATTAGCCTGTTGGCAGCCCAGTGCTCAGGCAGAGCAGGGGCTGGAAGAGCTCCACAAAGGGAGCGTGGGGAGACCAGAAGGGAGAGTTGGAGGACATCTTAGCGTTGGGCCCAGAATGGGGAGCCCCAAGGACTCGTCACTCCAGGCGTTTGTTGGGGTTTTCACTAAGGCCGGCCCCAGTGCTTGGTGCTTTAAGTGAGCCATCTCCTGTGTGTTCACATGATCTCTGAGGGAGATAACCCTCCCAGGATCGTCACACGGTATCCCAGCTTTGCAGATGAGGAAACCGAGGCCCAAAGACTCTGGAGAGCCTGCCCCGGGGTCACCAGTGGGGTCACCAGTGCGATCAGGATGTCTCCGACGGCTCTCCCACCACTCGGGAAATCAGAGGCAGGGTCGGGGAGGGGGGGGGCGGGGTGAGAGGGTTGGGGAAGCGGGTGATGGGGGTGCGGGACAGGGGTGGGACCGGCGAGGAGGGGGTGGGGATGAGCCGGCAGCCCCCGTCACCCGGCCGCCCTAACTCTCTCCGGTTCTCCCGCGCAGGCCCTTCCTCGTGCTGCCGCCACTGATGGAGTGGATCCGGGTGGCCGTGGCCCACGCCGGCCACCGCCGCAGCTTCTCCATGGACAGCGACGACGTCCGCCAGGCGGCCCGGCTGCTGCTGCCCGGTGTGGACTGCGAGCCGCGCCAGCTCAGGTAGGGCCGCAGCGATCAAGGGACGCCCTCCCCGGGGAGCCGGCCGGCCGAGCGCAGGCAGGGCTCGGGCTCTGGGCACCCCTCCCCCCGCCCGCCAGCCGGAGCCCCGCCCCGCGCTTGGCGCCCGCGAACCGTGCGGCTCGGTTGATAGTAGTGACAGATCCGGGCTTGACAGGCAGCGGGTCCCCGCACTTGCAGGAACGGGGAAGGACAGCAGACAGGCTGCGTGGGAATGTGCGGTTTCTCCGATCGACCAGATAACCGAGTGCTTCTTTCTGTGCACCTCCTTTCTACTCTCATTCTGCTCCTTTCCCTCCCTCCCTCCCGGAGGAAATGCCGGGTCCTGCTGTAGTTTCTGACAACACCTTGCAGGGAACAGTTGCTGGCTGGCTAAGAGCAGGTTTCTGCTTTGTCGCCTTCATGGGGTGGCTCTCTTTCCTAGGTCTGTACCCACGTCTCCCCTCCCCCAGGCTAGGAATTCTTCTTGGGCCCCTCAGGGACCCCATACACTGGGACTCGTTTTCACCCAAAGCAAAAGAAATGTAATTGCTCCCTTGGCTGAGTCGAAACTGGTCTAAATACGACAAGCAGGAAGCTGGGGGCTATGTGTGCCTGTGGGTATGCTGTCCTGACTCTGCTGTCTTTCAGGGGTCATGGTCATCATTTCCTTTCTTTATGTCCCAGCTTTGTTGAGATGTAATTGACGTATGACACTGTGGACCTTTTAGGTGTACAAGGTGTTGATTTGGTACATTTAAATATTGCACAATGATGACCATCAAAACATTAGCTCACACCTCCCTCCTGTTGTCACACAGTGACCATTTCTTTTTTGTGGGCAGAACATTTAAGACCCACTCTCTTAGCAACTTTCAGGTGTATAGGATACCGTATTTTTAGCTATGATCACCATGCTGCACATGAGATCCCCAGAACTTAAATTCATCTTATAATAGGAAGCGTGTACCCTTGGACCAACATCTCCCCTTGTCCCCACCCCCCCCTACTTCTGGCAACCACCATTCTACTCTCCATTTCTCTGAGCTCGATGTAGATTCCACATAGAAGTGAGAGTACCCGGTGTTTGTCTCTCTCTCTGTCTGCCTTATTTCACTTAGCATAATGCTCTCAGGGGCCATCCACGATGTTGCAAACGGTAGAGTTTCCTTCTTTCTCGTGGCTGAATAATATTCCATTATGCACATACAGTTTTTTTTCACGTCTCCTTTATCTGTTCCTCCATGAACAGACACTCAGGTTGTTTCCATATCTTGACTATGGGGACTCACGCTACAGTCGAACATGGAGGCTACAGGATTTGAAGTCTTCTTTTCACTTCCTTTGGAGATAAACCCAGAAGTGGGATTACTGGATCATAGGGTAGTTCTTTTTTTTTTTTTTTTTTTTTTTGAGGAACTTTCATACTGTGTTCTATGGTGGAATGGTGGCTATGCCAATATACACTTCCACCAGGAGTATGCAAGGGTTCCCTTTTCTCCACATCCTCGCCAACCCTTGTTATTTCTTAGCTTTTTGTGGAAAGTTACTCTAACAGGTGTGAGGCCATAGCTCCTGTGGGTTTGATTGGCATTCCTCAGCACCTAGAGTTTCTCAACAGTTTGTGAGGTCTCTGAGTTCCTTGAGTGCCCCTGTCCCTGGGTGTGATACTTCTGAGCTGTTTGGGGGTGTGTATCCCTGGGTATGAGGTCTCTGCATTGCTGAGAAGTCTGTGTCACAAGTCTGTTGGCAGGTCTATGCTCACACGTGGAGCTGTCTGGCAACTTGAGGGTCTGTGTCCCAGGTTTGAAGTCTCCCAGCTCTTTCGTGTCGCCTGTGCAGGGTTGGAAGACCCTAGGTTCCTTGCGGGTTGTGCCTCCTACCTAGATTGGTGGTTCTCTCTGAACTCAGAGTAGCCCTCTGAGCTGTTGATAGGCTCTTAATCAGCATGTGAAGTCTATTGGCTGGTCAGAGTCTTTGTTCTTGAGGGCCCTGAACTGGCTAGCTGTTTCCCAGGATGGGAGGTCTCTGGCTATTTGGGGGTTTGTATTCTTGGTATATGGTGTTCAAGAGAGTTTTGGGTATGTACCCAAATAGGTCTGTCCACCAGCCTCCGCTCTGTTTCTGTGTCTGTCTTCAGATTGTGAGGTTCTAGAAGTATTTGGGGAGTCTGTATTCAGAGTATCACATTCTGAACTTGGGTGTCTGTGTTCAGTGGAGTGAATCCCTTGAGCCAATTGTAAGTCTGCATTTACAAACTGTGTGGGCATCTCTGGAATATGAGAGCTTGGAGAAGTTTGGGCATCTGTGTCCAACGTGTGAGTTGTCTGAGCAGTTAGAGGGCCCTTGTCTCAGAGTTTGAGATCTCCAAGTTGTTAAATGTTTCATGTCTATCTGCTATTGGGGATTTGTGCTGACAAGTGGGGTTTCTGAACTTTTTTGGTGATCTGTATTTCAAGATATGAGTCTAAAATATGTACAGAACTCACAGAACTCAATAACTAAAAACTAAACAATCTGATTATAAAATGGGCAGAGGATCTGAATAGACTTTCCCTAAAGAAGACACGCCAATGGCCAACAAGCACATGAAGAGATGTTCAGCATCACTCATCATCAAGAAAATGCAAGTCAAAACCACAGAGATCACCTCACACCTGTCAGAACGACTGTTAGCAAAATGACAAGAAAACAAGTGTTAGTGAGAACGCGGAAAGGGAGAATGCTTATGCACTGTTGGTGGGAATGCAAACTGGTGCAGCCCCTGTGGAAATTCCTCAAAAAATTAAAAATAGAACTACCATAGATGGAACAGCAGTTCCATCTGAAGAAAACAAACACACTAATTAGAAAAGATACTTGTACCCCTGTGTTTATTGCACATTGTTTACAATGACTACGATATGGACACACCCTGTGTCTATTGATGGATGAATGAATAAAGATGTGGTGTACATATTTTATATGTGTGTGTATATATATATATACACACACAGTGAAATACTACTTAGTCATCAAAACCAATGAAATCTTGCCTTTTACAACACAGATAGACCTTGAGGGAATTATGCTAAATGAAATAAGTCAGACAGAGAAAGACAAATACCACATGATTTCACTTATATATGGTATCTTAAAAAATCAAAGCAACAACAACAAAACTCGGACTCATGGATACAAAGAACACATTGGTGGTTGCCAGCGGTGTGGGGCATGGGGGAGTGGGCAAAATGGGCGAAGGGGATTAGGAAGTACAGACTTCTAGTTATAAAACAAGTAAGTCGTGGGCGCCTGGGTGGCTCAGTTGGTTGGGCGACTGCCTTTGGCTCAGGTCATGGTCCTGGGGTCCTGGGATCAAGTCCCATATTGGGCTCCCTGCTCAGCAGGGAGTCTGCCTCTCCCGCTGACCTCTCATGCTCTCTCACTCTCATTCTCTCTCTCTCTCTCCCTCAAATTAATTAAATCTTTAAAAAAAATAAAATAAGTAAGTCATGAGGATGGGGAATATATTCAGTAATGCTTATTAACTTGTAAGGTGACAGATGGTAACAAGACTTCTGGTGGTGACCATTTCACAATGTATGCAAGTGTCAAATCACGCTATTGGGTACATCTAAAACTAATATAATCCCGTACATCAATTATGGCTCGATAAGTAAAAATAAATTTTTAAGACACCTTAGGACAAATGTCTTCAAAGATTTAAGAGGCCTCACACGCTAAACATGCTCGAGATATTTCAGACTCAAACTTGGAAACCCACACCCTGGATGAGTTTAGAGACCTCACACCTTGAACCCCAGATGCCATAGAGGCAAACCTAGAACACAGACCCTCAAAGAGTTTAGAGACTTTACACACTGAACACACACTGTGGAAGACTTCAGACTCACACGTAATCACCATTTTCAAATCCCTTCATCTGGTGCAATCATGTGACCAGACTGCAGAGATTTCCACCCTTCCAGGATTTGATTGGGGTCCGCAAGGAAATGGAGGGTTTGCAGCATAAAACAGAGCCCCCTGAAGACCCAGAGGTGCCCTTCAGCCAGGGAACACACAGGGGCTGATCTAAGTCATTGCTGGTGTTTATTAAATGCTTGCCATATGTTAGGCTACTTGAAGTGCTTTACACAGATGAATAATAACTAATATTTCCCAAATCTTATGGAAGTGGATACTTTATTGTGCCCACTTGGTAAGGAAACTGAGGCACAGATAGGTTAAATAACATACCCAAGATCATAGAACTAGTAAGTGGTGAAGCCAGGCTATGGACCCGGATGGCCCACAGTCCTAACCACTGAGTTGTACTCTCCTTGGGTTTCTGTCCAGGCAGTCTAGGCAGGTTCTACCTGCACTGCCGTCCCTCATGCCTTGCCATCTGTAATAACAGCATGTCTTGGGGAGAAGCTAAGGAGCATTTACTGAGCACCTACTATTTGCCAGTTATCGATTACAACAGGAGATTTACATCTTGAATCTGAGCCCAGCTTGAATCTGAGCTGACCTCGAGGCTCCAGCTCTTCTCTTTGCAACAGTCCTGAGTCTGCTGGGTGGCTGGAAACTAAGATGTCTCCTTAACTGTGACTGCCAAGCTTTCCCTGTTTGCCATGCTCTCAGGAGACTCCATAGCTTAAAGGTTAGGAGACTGGGCTCCAGAGTCCCATCGTCTAGATCCAAATCAACACCACCACAGTTAATTAGCTGTGTGTCCTTGGGCAAGCTAGTTACCCTCTCTGGACCTCTTGTTTCCCAACCCGTAACATCGCCATTATGAAAGCAGCTGCCCTCAGAGATTGTTGGTGCAGGCACAAAGTGGGCCCAAGACCATGAGACACCTGCATAGACAAGGCCTGAAAGGAAGAAAGTGCTCACGACATGGTCAGTATTAACTAACATTGCTCCCATGCCTCTACTATCCTTGAAATAACAATGGAGACTTTTAGCTATGCATTACTGTATAATTCTTTTTTTTTAAGATTGCATTTATTTAATTGAGAGAGAGAGAGAGAACAAATGGTGGAGGGTGGTGCAAAGGAAAGCGGAGAAACAGACTCCCCGTTGAGCAGGGAGCCTGATGCAGGGCTCGATCCCCGGACCCAAGGATCATGACTTGAAGTGAAGGCGGACACTTAATCAACTGAGCCATACAGGTTCCCCATATTGCTTTATAATTCTTAAAAGCTTTTAAGGTTTTCTCACGTGAACCTCAAAAGAGATGCTGTTGTTATCCAGGAAAGTAGTGCCGTTCCAATTTACAGAGGAAGAAATCAAGGCCCAGCAAGACAAGGTAACTCTCCCAGTATCACATAGTTACTAAGTGACAAGGTTAGGATCCAGATATCAGACCCAGACACCCAGAGATACAACCAATTTTTCTGGTTCCCCAACACTAGATCTAGACTCAGCCTTCTTCGAGGACTCTAGCAACCCTCTTCGAGATGATTCTTTTCCTTCTTGCAATTCTGTACACGAAGCATGAGCTTCCAAGAGCCAGTGTCATTTCCATGCCCCAAGTCCAGCACGGAGCTCTTACTAGCGCACAGGATGTGAGTGCGATGCCCTGGGCAGGCCAGAATGCGCAGGTGCAGAGCAGGGAGACAAAGGAAGGCAGTTCCATTCAGTCTCCAGGCTATTTTTAGTCCTTTAGCTCTCGATTCTTGACTCTTTTGTCTCCAGAACCATGATTGGTGTGTAGAAGACATAATCATTGACTGGCCCAGCTAAGTGTTCAAGTTTGGAAATCCTTTTTGAAGAGAAAAAGAAAATACAGTATTTCATTAGCTTTCCTTAATAGTAAGCGTAAGACTCAGAAATTCCATTAACTAGACTAAATTAAGTACATGAAGGAGGTACCTGTTTAAAAAAGAAAAAAGTATTTTTCAGTCTAGGCAACATGCAGACCCATCTATATATCTATTTTCCCAACTCATTTCATGTGACCTGAAGGAGGAATTGCTGTCTCCAGTCTGAAGGAGGAATTGCTCTCTCCAGTCTGCAGAAAGATATCATTCAGATATCCAAAAGATAGGTATTGGACTCCTACTCTGTGCCTGGTACTCAGTCTTCATGGCATGCCATCTCCAACAATTGTGCAAGGCAAGCTTGGTTATCCCATTTTACAGATGGGAAGGCTGCGGCTCACTGAGGCTGTGGAAACGGTCTGAGGTCACACAGTTACTGTGAGGCAGGTGCGTTCTAGAATAGAGGACTTGGGGAGTGGAGATAACAACATGGTCTCCTTGTCGCCCTCCCTTCTCCCCTCCCAGACATCATTCTTCCCAGTTTCCAGGTAGGCTCCTCTGTTCTGAGCCCCAGGCACAGAGGAGGGAGCTCGCCTCTCTCAGTAAACAGCCTTAGAAAGGGACAGGTTCTTGGATGCTCTAACCAATTCAGGAACTTGGGATCTTGGTGTTGGCGGCTAGAGTGTCGTGACGATTAGCACATATAATTACCTACCAGCTGGCCGAGGTGTCCTGGTGGGAGACAGCCTGGATACCATCTGGGACAGAGCCACCAGAGTCAAGGATTCTCAGGTCTGCTCTTAGTGCAGTCATTGATTTTCAGAGTGACCTTGGCCAAATGCAGCCAAAGCACTTTTGTCTTTACTCAGCTAATGATAAAGCCTCACCACTGTGATGGGGTTTGTTCAAAAGGAACACCCTTTGATGCCACCGCAGTGTGGGAGCTGACAGGGTGACCCATTTGTTCTTCCTTAATTAAAGTATCAGATAGTCTAAACCTGGGACATTCAGCCTTTTCTTTCTTTTCTTTTCCCTCTCCTTAGGGAGGTGGGAGAGGGGGTCCAGACAGAATAAAGGAAAAGAACAAATAATACATCCTGGCAGCGTTTCTACATTTTCTTATTAATGATTGGTCTTGAAACATTTTAGAAATACGAAGACTAAATGCTGTTTATTTTCCCATATTTCTAAGAGGCAATTTTTCTGCTCCAGAGTGGAACTGTATTAAAATAATGGTGATAAGGCATGTTCTCAAATCCTAACTTAGCTGGTAAACAGCACCTAGCAACAGGATTCGGGGGTTGTCTGAACCTTGAGCTTGCTCCGGGAAATAGTTACTCTTTTTGCAAGGAGCACCGGATTCTGAGCTGTCCCAGAATGGGTAAGTTTGGGAGTGGTACGGTGCAGAGGGTATCGGAATGGGATACCAGGGTTGTTTTGTTCTTTTCTTCACTCTTTTGTTGTGTTTATTGAGCACGTACTAGGTGCCAGACCCCACTCTAGATGCTCTCACCTGGATCTACTGCTTTGTAACAGGTGACCTTGGACAAGTCACTTCACCCGCCTCATGGGATGAGATCATTTCCTGTAAAGATGTGGTGACAGCTGCTTCATGGGCTGGGGACCCCCAGAAGGGAGTTGAGTATGAATTTAACGAATCGCACCAGAGCTTGACCTACTTTTAACCCTTCTTGGGTCTCCGGACACCTTTAGAGGTTAACAGTCATTTGTCCACTTTGGGTCAAAGTGGGTTCGAAGGTGAAGGTTGTGCCCCAAGAGTACCTGTCCTAACATTCTGGTGCCTCCCACCAAGCCCTGTAAAGACAGCTGGAAGTTTGGGTTTGTTTACCAAACACATGTTGGGTGTTGCTGGTCGGTCAGGCCCCATGGGGGCATAGGGACACCACATCAGGGCCACAGCATCTGGTGGTCACTGAGTCACCAAGGAGACAGACCTCATGCTCTAGGAGATGTTGGCCCTCGTTCCTATAAGTGGATCAGCCGGATGAGGAGAGTTCTGACTGTTGGTGTCAGAAGGAGAGAGGCTCTCCATCGTCCTCTCTGCATCTGTATGGAGCCAGGCCTTGTTCTGGGCTCAGAGAGGACAGAGACCCCAGGACTGAGGCACCACTAGGGAGACACGGACAATAAACAATAGTACAAATGGGCAAGATGATTTCACGGAGTCTGAGTGCTACGAAGAAAGTGAAAACCGCTGTGGGGCAGATAGGAATTGAAGAGGTGCTTGGAGAGCATCTTGGGCTCCGGAGGGGAAAGACAGTGTGACAAGGTACACTGGTATCACAGACACGGGATACTGGAGGAAGGGGGGAAGGGATCCAGAGTCACATTCAGGCCAGCATTCCCTTTGGTCACCTCCACATCAACCCCCGAATCCAGACCTAGGGCCTCCCCGTTCTCTCCCTTGGAAGGTCACCTGTGGAGGCGGAGCTCCTGGGCCCTGGCATGGCTCCGTCGGCCTGGAAGGCTCCCTGCCTCTCACGGAGTCGGGAGCCACTCTCTCTTCCTTGGAATGCCCTTGTCCTTGCCCAGCTCCGGAAAATTCCTGCAGCTCCCCGAGGCCTCTTGGGCTGGGTTGGCCGGAGCATAGCCCCAGGACACCAGCCCCCTCCTCACCACCAGTGGGCATGAAGTCCATGCTGCAGGCCCCAGGGTGACCCCGGCAGAGCCCCTGCCACCCCCACACTGAGGCCTGTGCACAAGTGCCTCCTGGAATTCAGAAAAGCGCTCTCTTGTGATCCCAGGAGAGTCACTGTGGGGCTCCGATGTCCTCCCCTAATGATGTCAGGGACAGGCCTCAAAGTCTGCTCCAGGAGCTGCTGCCGGCCGGCCGGGCTGTCCTAGGCTCAGCAGGCGCATATGCAGCACCTACGGTGTCCACCCAGGGGGGAAGGGGGCAGCACAGATGGGGCCTCCATGTAATTACCGAAAAATGTGGTCACTCTTCTAACATCGGGCAGGCAAGACCGGGCTCCAGGAGCGCTAGATAGGCAGAAGGCAGCCTTTGATGTGCGTGTTGCAGGGTGAACAGAGTGCTGAGGCCGAGACACTGAAAAGAGGAGAGGAAGGGAAGTCAGTCCACACAGAGGGAACCTCGGAACGCCTCCAGGTGGGAGCGTGTGTTGGAAGAAATGAGGAATTCAGACCGTGGGAGCATCCCGGGTCTGGGCCGCCTGCTGGGGGCCAGGCCCTGGACCAGGCATGGGATGTGGGGCTGAGCTCTACATGTGGGGGACTTCCACACAGAATTCTGACTGTGTGTGCGGGAGGTGGGAACCATCGCAGACTCTGAAGCTGGGAGAGGACATCAGATTTGTATTTTATTTTATTTTATTTTATTTTTAAGATTTATTTATTTTAGAGAGAGAGCAAGAGAGAATGCCTTGGGGGGAGGGGTAGAGGGAGAGAGAGAGAATCTCAAACAGACACCATGCTGAGCGTGTAACCCAAGGTGGGGCTCCATCTCAGGACCCTAAGATCATGACCTGAGCTGAGATCACGAGTCAGATGCTTAACCCACTGAGCCACCCAGGTGCCTCCAGATTTGTATTGGAGAAAGAGGGGCTGGTGGCCGTGTGGACGATGGGCTGAGGCAGGTGGGGGTGGGCCAGGGGTCCAGAAGCTGTTGCGGGAACCCAGGGGAGAGAAGCTATAGCTGGACTGAGCGGGGTGGGGGCAGACACACAGCGAAGGTGGAAGGGGCAGGACTCAGTGACCCCTCCAGGGTGAGGGAATTAAGGGTGTTAGGCGTGACCCTGGCAGCAGGGGAAGGGGGAGTGCTGGGGAGTCAGTGTTTCCTGGGGACAGAGTTTTGGTTTGGGAATATGAAAAAGCTCCTGGGAGAAGCGACCGTGACCATGGCACGACCGTGGAAACATACTCAATGCTACGGAACAACACCTTTAAAATGTTTGAAATGGTAAATTTGTGTTGCATATACTTTACCAGAATATTTTTTTAATGGCCGTGTCACCAAGTGAAAAAGACCACGCAGGACAGTGTATAAGGTGTCAGCTTCGTATGACAAATGCACGTATATTTGCCATCTGTGTTAGGCTGTCTCTGGACGGGGAGATATGAAACCGCTACCCAGGGTGGTGTCGGTACCTGAGGAGGGGGTTGGAAAGCAGGGTGTATGGGTTTCCTGTGGCTGCCATGGACAGAATGGCTTAGAACAGTACATGTGATGGTCTCACAGTTCTGGAGGCCAGAAGTCCAAAATCAAGGTGTCGACAGGGCTGTGCTCCTTCCAGATCCTCTGGGGGAGGATCCTTCCTTGCCTCTTCCGGCTTCTAGAAGCCCTTGCTATACCTTGGCCTGTGATAGCATCACCCCAATCTCTGCCTCCTCCTCACGCGGCCTTTCTTCTCTCTATGTCTCCAACCACATTTTCATCTGCTTATGGGGACACCAGTCCTATTGGATTGCGACCCACCTCTTAACTTGGTTACATCCAGAAAGACCCTGTTTCCAAAGTGACATTCACAGATAAGGGGGTGGGGAGCTAGGATGTCAGCATATCAATGGGGAACGTAATTCAACCCATCCCATGGGGGAACAGAGATGGGAGGGAAACTCACTTGAATGTTGGATTTTGTAGCATGAAGTACCAATTCCCCTCACCAGATTTTTACAGCATAAAGTCACTCTGGGGTTTCTGTCTTGGGAGAGTGTGTAGCTAGGGATGCTTTTAACAAATACGGGGCAAGGACAATGTGGGGTAAGTAAGAGTGGGTTCAGTTGTGAAAATGCCCAAGCCAGGGAGAGCTGGCTGTCCACTGAAATGTGAGAATCTGTGTATGGCTTTTTCCCCAAACTAGCCTGCCCAGGGGTCAGGTGCACTCCCCGAGCTTCTAATAGGGAGGAAGCAGAGCACAGTGCTTAGCAGTGTAGGCCCTGCAGGCTGACTGCCTGAGTTCCAGTCATGGCTTGACCACTTACTGTCTGTGTGACCTTAGACAAGTTGCTCACCTCTCTGGGCCTCAGTTTCTGTATCTGCAAAACAGGGAATTGCCCACCTCATAAGGTTGTGGGAAGGATCAGATAAAATAATATCCATTTATGGGGCAGCGCCTGAGTGGCTCAGTTGGTTAAACATCCAACTCTTGATTTCCACTCAGGTTATGATCTCAGGGTCGTGAGATCGAGCCCTGAGTCTGGTTCCATGCTTAGTGCAGAGTCTGCTTATTCCTCTCCCTCTCCCCTCTGCCCCTCACCCACTTATGCTCTCTCTTCCTCCCTCTCTCTCTCCAAAATAAGTAAATAAAATCTTTTAAAAAACTAAATATATATTTATTAGGACAATGTGGCATATAAACCATGTAGCACACCTGTGTCATAGTAAATGCACATTAAAGTGATAAGTGTTTATACCGCCACTCAGGTCCAAGAAGGTCTGCTTCTTCTTGTTGCCAAAAACAATAGCCTCAACTTCCTCCGAGAGAGAGAGAGGAGATGAGTATCTTGACGAGATGTGGTAGGATCCCACCGGAGACACGGTTTTTAGCCCAGACTGAGCTGGGCGAGTCTCCACCCTCCCCCGCCCCCACTGTTGAGGCAGCCACCCCAGCAGGCAGCAAGAGAATCAACCTGGCCACCCCAGTGACAGGCAAGAGTTTTGAAGGCCATCACTGGCTAGACTACCCCAGTACCCCATGTCCTCAAAGCAGTCACACGCCCATCACCACGGCATTGACCCATGAGTGGGGTCACTAGAGGGAAGAGGTAGCAGACGGAAAGGAGGGTGTGTGTGGACAAAGGTCCATATGGCTCCTAATTGGAAGGGCCTTGTCTCAGGTGAGGAAGAAGTTAGGGAAGAGGTTAGGGGGCATAGAATATTCCAGAAGAAATGGTCATGCAGCATGGACTGAGACAGCTGGCTTATTTATCTTGTTAGAGCTGAGGCAGAAATCAGATACACCTGAATTCTGGGACCTAGACCTACCACAGAGCCTGGCGCATAGCTGGGTCTAGTAGGTATTTGTAGAAGGAAGGGAGGGAGGGGAGTTGAGTTACTAGGTATGTTGTTGGGACTAAAAGTCAACAGACTAAGACTTTTCCTGGATTAAAGTGGATGCAAAGAGGCTTTATCATGGAGACGTGGGTAGACATGGGAGAGTCAGGTGTCTTGAAGAGAGGTCTCAACTATGGAGGCCTTTGGGGGGGGACGCTGGCAGATGAGTGCCCACCGATGTTTCGGGGGCAGGTGAGAGTGCCCCAGGGGAGGGACTGATGCAGAGGAATCGCCATGACACGAAGGGAGAAAGGCCCTAGGTCGGAGAAGAGCCTGAAGAAGGTGAGGCGGCGGGCGCCGAACCCAGGCGGAGAGGGACCACCAGAACCCCAGGCTGCGGCCCCCACATCCTGGAAAGAACCGCACTGTCTGCCGCAGCACTCTCTACGCCTCGGCGTGGGCAGAAACCATATTACAGGCGACAGACAGTTTGCTAACACTTGGAATTTGTTCTGAGCTTTCAGAATGCTGAAAGCAAAACAGAAACACATTGGATGCTCGCAGCAACACGGAGAACTACGTCTTCAGCGGCATTCAGGGCTTGCTTCCAAACTGGAGCTTCTGACCAAGCTGGCAGTGTGAGGGTCTGTGTCTGCCATTTGGGATTTAGCTTGCAGGGAACAGGGACTTTCCTTTTTTCTTTTTTTGGATTTCTTTTGTGGGGGGGTCTCCCCTTGAGTTTGTTAAATTTCTACACAGGGTGCTTATTTACTTTCCTGCCAGCAAATCGCTCAAACTCTAGTTTAAAATATTATTTATAGGGGCACCTGGGTGGTTCAGTGGATTAAGCCTCTGCCTTCGGCTCAGGTCATGGTCTCAGGGTCCTGGGATCAAGCCCTGCATCGGGCTCTCTGCTCAGCGGGATGTCTGCTTCCTCCTCTCTCTGTCTTTCTGCCTGCCTCTCCAACTACTTGAGATCTCTGTCTGTCAAATAAATAAATAAAATCTTTTTTTTAAATGAATTAAAAAAATAAAATATTATTTATACAGGAACAGCATCTTTCCTTTGCAATCAGTCAGGCAACCAGTACTTTTTACAGAGGTTTGTGCTTGGTACAAAGTACTTAGTACAAAGCCATGACAACAAAGGGGCTCCAGGTAACAAGGAAGGAGCAGGTTCCCTTCTTCCACATGTCTGTAGTCTTCACAGAGTGCTGTGTGTGCGTGCCATTTTTCCAGAATGAACTTCTCTTTCACCAGCTCATTAAGTTGCTCTACAAAATGTTGAGAACCCCCAGACTCGATGATCTCCAAAGATCTCCTTTCTAGCCCTGAAGATTATTCCATCTTGTGGCCTGACGTTAGATAGGCGGATGGGAATGAGACCTTTACCTGTGGGGGAAACCGAGGCACACAAAAATGGAAAGAAATACGTGGAGCGTCAACTCGTGGCCGCTCCTGGATCTTAGCAGATGATAGAGGGAACTAACAATGGAGAACCTGCCTGGGCCAGACACCATCCTGGCTGCCTCTCACACTCTGCTCCACTCAGCTCTACGAGAGGGCTCTGTTTTCCTTGGCTCACCAAGAACACCAGGTCTCTGGGAGGTTAGGATGTCCCACCATCACATGTAGAATGTGTCCCATCTTGGATTCGAACCAAATCTGTCTCTGCCAAAGGGCTATCTCCAGTCAGAGAATCAATATGGGGAAATGTGAAAGTCACTTTGAATGAGGCCCCCGGATTCGTCTTGAAAGGCTCAGCTTCCAGCCTTTGTTCCTCTTAGAAATTTGGGTGCACGGCCACGTCTCACACCAACCCAACAGACTCAGCGCCGACCGTTGTCAAAGATCCTTGTGAAGACTTAGCGTGGAAATATTCTACCAGCTGACTAAGAAACATACAGGAAGGACTCAACCTCACGAGCCGCCCTGAAATGCTTTCCAAACCACACCCAGGTATGCCTTTCCCACCCATCTGACCAAGCAAAAAAGCTACAGTGTGATGACCCCCGATTTGAGCAAAGATGTAGAACAGTGAGACCGCCTCTGTACCACCATGCAGCACTCCGAATCCACTTTCTTTTTTTTTTAAGATTTTATTTATTATTTGACAGACAGATCACAAGTAGAGGATCATGATCTGAGCTGAAGACAGAGGCTTTAACCCACTGAGCCACCCAGGTGCACGCCCCCACCCCCCGAATCCACTTTCAAGTAAACTTGAAAACGCGTTATTCCACTCTTCGATCTATACCCAAGAGAAACTCTTCCATATGGAAATAAGGAGGCGTATACAAAGATGTTCATTCTGTATTTATAATAACAAAATAAAAAAGAAAAGAAACAAGCTGTCTGCAAGACAAGGAATGAATAAAGATTCATTCAATAGAATACCAGACAGCAGGGAAAATAAATGAACCAGATCTACATGTTCTTACACAGCCACAACCCCAGAAATGTAATACTGTGTACAAAAAGAGAAAAAAAAAAAGGCAAATCGAGTCAGGATTTTGTATAGTGTGCTAACATTTACATAATGTTTACCAGCGTGCAAAACGGTTTGTGTATTATCAGGAATTGAGTAAAAGTAGTAAAATGTATGAAACATGCATAAGAATGATAAACGTCAAAGAGAGGAGAGACAGTGATCTCAGGAAGATAGATGACATGATCGAATCAGGAGGGGTGTGTGGTACTTAATGGTGCTTTGTGGTTTTTTTTTTTTTAAAGATTTTTTATTTATTTGACAGAGAGAAATCACAAGTAGGCAGAGAGGCAGGCAGAGAGAGAGAGGGGGGAAGAAGCAGGCTCCCTGCGGAGCACAGAGCCCGATGCGGGGCTCGATCCCAGGACCCTGGGACCATGTCCTGAGCCGAAGGCAGAGGCTTTAACCCACTGAGCCACCCAGGCGCCCCAATGGTGCTTTGTTTTTTTCCACTGGGTTGGGTGGTGAGCATATCGGTGTCATTGTATTACCTTTTCGTTTTATGTGTGCCCTAAATTAATTTATTAACAGTAAGAGTTACTTAGCCAGTGTTTGCAACAGCATATTTAGAAGGCCAGTTCTGGGATGTTAACAAGCATGATTTTTTTGAAAGTGGCAAGTAGCCCAATAAATTTGGGGAATACTGGCCTAAATAAAAATCAAATAGGGTTTTAAAAAACTTATAGGGCTTTTAACATCCTGGGTTTCTTGTAAGTCCCAAAGAAAAGGTTATCCTAGTTAAACACTTGACCAGACAGCAAGGGTTGGCGAGCTAGAGCTATCTGCCTCCTGTTTTTTGTTTTTTGTTTTTAAAGACTTTATTTATTTGTTTGACAGAGATCACACGTAGGCAGAGCAGCAGGCAGAGAGAGGAAAGGAAGCAGGCTCCCTGCTGAGCAGAGAGCCCGACTCGGGGCTCGATCCCAGGACCCTGGAATCATGACCTGAGCTGAAGGCAGAGGCTTAACCCACTGAGCCACCCAGGCGCCTCTGCCTCCTGTTTTTATGAATGAAATTTCCTGGACCAGCAGCCATACCCATTTGCTTATTACAATCTATGGCTGCTTTCACACTTTACTTTCACATGTGGCAGAGTTGAGCTGTCTTATGGCCCACGAAGAGACCGTATGGCCTTATGGCCATAAGAGACCTTATGGCCCACGAAGCCTAAAATATTTGCTAGTTGGCCTTTTGCAGAAAACATTTGTGCACCCATCGTAGAGCATCTTATGGGACCAGTGTCACTGGGAGTGTTGGAATTGTCCCATCCGAGCTTTGCCCTTCTACCACAGTAACTGGTGTGTGTATTTATGAACTAGTATCTAGGAGACCCCTTGTTCTTTCTAGATTCCTTGGCAGATGGTGTCTGTACTTTTCTCTTTGACTCTCCAGCACCCAAACCAATAGCTGGTAGGTACTTGGCGCTTCCTGTGTGCTTCCCTGAATTGGTTTTCATTTAAAAACCCACTTGTGGAATGAATGGCTTCATTAGGATACAGAGTCCTTAGCTATAACACACCTATAAAATGCCTGTGCTTTGGATTAGACATGAGTTGGAAATTCTCCCACATGCAACAACAGTCCAGGCGTGATCAGTCTGGGGCTGTTAGGGCAACACCATGCCAGGGACCCAGGCACCTTCCCTCTTGTTGCTCTGCCTTCCCGTAGGTGAGTCCTTCCTTTGTGTGGCCTGATATGGCGGAGCCCACCCACCAGGACTTCCTTGCTTTAGTGGGAAGAGGGAAAGGAGAAGGATCAAGCAGACCCCAGAGATTGCCCACGTCACTTCCCTTCCTTCGTGTTGATCAGCTCTCAGTTGTGTGGCCACCTCTAATTGCCAGGGAAACCGGGGGAACGTCAGCTTTCTCTGGGCAGCCGTGTGCCCAGCTAAAAATTCAGGTCCGACAACAATACATGAAGGAAATAAAGGACTCTCTGGAGGACAATAATCAGCCTCTGCCAAAAAGGGATACATGAAGGGCTTGCCAAAATTAGGGGTGACTTTTCTCTGAAGGATAAGTCTCATTTTCGACTCTTTTAAAATAAGTCATGATGCCAAAACAAGAGCTGGGTGATGATGCCTTATTAGTGTCTACTCAAAAGAATGTGACAGCACCTTCAGAATGAGCACACTAGTTTCATTCTCCTGAGTGTTTATAGCCCTTGCGTTTGAGAGAGATCTTTTTTCACATATTTGAATGGACCCAAAATTTCTGTTTTGCGGGGAGGCAAACACAATGGGTTCTGCCACTAACTGGCCATCGGCTTCTGAGGAGGAGGAAGGTTCCAGGCCCCTTGGGATTTCTCACAAGACAGAAAAGATGGGCTGGGAGGAGGACGTGGAATCATACTTTCTTTACCTTCTCTAAAGCAGGTTAATGAGCCGGCCCTTCTCTGTACTTCCGTAGCAGCATTACACAGCAATGAGACACTGTTTTTGGACAAAGATTTCTCCTAGGAACTTTGCACCATTACATGTCTCATTTGCTGCGATAATACAATTTTTTTTTTTTTTTTCTTAAAAAGGTGCACGGAAAAAAAAAAATGTGCATGGAGATCTTGGTGTGACTTACTTCAGCACAAAAGAGTCTCAAAGTGTTCATCTTTTTGCTACCCTAAAGAAAAGAAAAAACTCATCAGCTGGGGGCCTAGAAGCCTACGAAAGGGAATTTGACTTTTTGGGCAAACGTGTTGAGAAGGAGGTTCTGGGGGCTGGTATCCAAGTCAGGCCTGTCATCCTCTGAATTGTCATTTCACGATTCATTTCTGAAGGTACCATTTTGTGGTCATGCTTACAGAATCCTGTAATGGGGACTTCTTGATCTAGGTGATGAGGTGATGCAAAAAAAATGTTATTATCCTCCACCAGGATTTCTCAACCTCAGCCTTTCTCAACTGTGGACATTTGGGGCTGGATTATTTATTGGGTGGGGAGGGGCTGTGCTGTGCACTGCAGGCTGTCAACAGCATCCACCTACCAGACACCAGCAGCCCATCCTTAGCTGTGACCACCCAGGCTGTGTCCAGATTTTTGCCAAGTGCCCCTGGGTGACAGAGGCACCCAGTTTGAGAATCGCTGCTCTACACAAGTCTAAAGGTATCCATAGAGAGACTTGCCAAATGACCTTAGAGGAAGACACGAGTTCTGTTCCTTGATACATCGGGGACCCCTTCCAATTAGTTAACACTTCTGATCTTAGGAAGGTTAGGAGCTGGCCCCAGTGCCCTTGCTCTTGTTCAGCACTGACCTTCTGGGATTCTGCAAGCCAGAGGCGGCTTAGTGGGACTCGTGAGTGCAGGAGGACTTGAAAGAAAGCAAGACACAGGGAGAGGATCTGAGGTGAGGACACCGTGTGTGCAGGCAAGAAAGCAGTAAGGAGACATGTATGTGGCATGGGCAGCGGGCCTCATTGGCTGAAATGGTGAGAAAGAGGAAATGGTTGGGTGATGAGGAGCTCTCGGGAGGGACAGTTGCAAGAGGGCCTCGAGTTTGAGGCCCGTGCGCGGGAATTTATGTTTCTTTGGCCCCTGCCCAGGACGTGGTGTCTAGTAGTGAACTAGGCAGCATCTGAATAGCATCTAGTGAACGTGGAAGACCTTCCGTAGCACAGACAGGCAGTGGGGTAGGGGTAGGGCGGGAGGAGCAGGGCTCCAGCAACAGCCTGCCTGGTTCCAATCTCTGTTCTACCATCTGCTGGCTCTGGGACCTGGGTGAGTTTCTTAGTCTCTCTGGGCTAAGATACAGATAAATTCTGAAAGATGCAGTAAATTCTGCAGGGTTAAAGTAAGGATTCTAAAATATCATATATGTGAATGAGTGTATGTGTGTGTACATATATGTTACATGTATATAGACATGCATACTCCATCACATAATCATTCACAGGTATGTGTAGGATACATTTATATCTGTGTGTGTATATATATGCACAATTAAAATAGTTCCTGGCACACAAGAAATGCTTTGTGAAAAAAAAGAAAAAAAGGAATGCTTTATGTGTTTGCTATTATTATTATTATCATTATTATTTAGGAACCAATAAAATATTTTGAGTATGGAAGCACTTAATAAGTGTATCACACATAATAGGTGATCAGAATGAATTAATGAGGATTCTTCTTTTTATTACTTTTTTTAAATTATTTTATTTTTTATTAACATATAATGTATTATTCGCCCCAAGGGTACAGGTCTGTGAATCATCAGGTTTACACACTTCACAGCAATCACCATAGCACATACCCTCCCCAAAGTCCATAACCCCACCACCCTCTCCCTACCCCCCCCCAGCAACCCTCAGTTTGTTTTGTGAGATTAAGAGTCTCTTATGGTTTGTCTCCCTCCCGTAATGAAGAATTCTTAACATATTAGTTCCTTAATATCTCTCTGTGAGTCTAGAACTTACCGCATTCATCCTTCGCTAGTCCAGGGTCCAAACTCAGAGGCCCAGGGACAAGCAAAGAACACACGAGTAGACCCAGCATGATAGAAGACAATAGAGAGGACTGGGCACAGGGGTACCCCACATCAAAGTTATCTGCAGCCTGTTTTCAAACAGTGTGTCAGCCAGCAGCATAGGTCTTAGGACTGCCCTGGCCTAGAGTTTGCCCCTCAGCACCCAAGCCCTGCACATCTCCCTGCTCCCTGAAGTTCTCCTCCAGTCAGACCTCCTGCACCTCACAGCAAGAACAGAACGTGGCTTTCTTCTCTGGCTCTTTGAGAACCACTGAGCTGCTTTGTGATAAAAGTGTCAACCAGCAAATTCTTGGCCTTGTTCCCTCTGCCTCCCCAGGCTGACCTCATCCTGATGCCCAATAAACTGAGAAGCTAGAGCCGGGAATAGCAGGGAGCATCTACAGGCCTGATGCACCCCTCAGGACACCCCCCAACCCCCGCCAAGGCAGCCCGGCAGCCACAAACACACTGAGAGCACAGTCTTGCTTTTGTCCTGTGGGTCACCAGATCCTTATAAACAAAACCCAGGAAACTACTCTCCTACATACCCTATAGGAAAACATACCCTGCCTTGGACCTGCAGATGCTCGTATTCTTATCTGGAGACACAGAAATTAGGAAATGGGAGGAAGCAGCCAAATCTGACCCTTTCATTTCAAGGAAATGTATATTTCTGTTCTGATGCATTAGGAGAGTAGCCCTAATGGGCAGTTACTTTCTTAGCTCCTGTATAAGTTAGATGAAAAGAGCATCTCCAAGTATGGAGATTTAACTAAAATAGATGTTTATTTCTCCACCATGTAATAGTTCAGCCAGGGCAGGCCGATGGGGCAGCTCTGCTCCACAAGATCCCTTGAAGAGCGCCAACCCTTCCGTCTTGTTGCTCGGTGGCTCCTTGAGAGCAGGTGTCAGCAAACTTGGCCCTTGAGTCAGTCCGGTTTGTTTTTTTAAATAAAATGTTATGGGAGCACAGTCACACCCATTTGTCTATGGCTGTCCTCTAGCCTAAAGCTGAAAATAGTGACGACCTCTCTCACTAAGAAAAAGTTGGCCAATGCTGCCCTAGCGCATTGGGCTCACCTGTGAGGTCAACGCTGGGACGTAGGCAGGTCTGCTTATCTGCTGGGGAGGGGAAGATGGAACTATTATCCCAGGGCTAGAATATTCTTTTTAAGCAGATGACATAGACAGTGGTGTGCTGGTGAAAGTTCAACAACAGGACAGCAGGAGCCATGGCTTGTGGTGTCTGCCAGCTCCCGTGGTGTAAATGCTTCCACGATGGCTGATTTCAGGCTGGCAAGGAGACATCGCCAACCCAGAATGGGGAAGATACACAGATACACAGCACTGGCTTTCCCAGCCAGTCCAAGCTGGCTCCCACTCCCCAGCAGGACACGCAGTTTCCTGTGTCCCTTCTGCTCATGTTTATTGGTGTGAACTTTAGCCAAATGGCTGTCACCGGCCACAAGGGGAAATAGAATTTCTAACTGGACAGCCACAAGCCGTGCCAAAAGTCAAAGAGGGCAGAAGATTCTGTGCCACTCTAAGGGGAGGGGTGGAGAATGGATGCCAGGAGACAGCACTCCTTGCCACACATCTCTTTCCCAGATGATCCTCTTGGCCATGAACAAGAGTTTGAGTGATGTAAGAGCAAAAACAGAGACACTCAAGGGTTGTGAGGGAGGAAAAGGGGAAAAGCTGGTGCCAAGGAAGGAATGGTTCATGAGCACCAGAAAACATAGGATCAACTCAGAGAATGTCCATGAAGGAGGCCCCCAAGAACCTGACTAGCCCCACAGCCCCATTTTACAGAGGAGAAAAACTGAGGTTGTTGGAGGAAATGCGGTTTATCCAAGGTCACACAGCTGATGGGGGGTACAGCCACGACTTAAAACCACATTTATCTGAGCCTTTACCCTGGCCCTGTTCTGCCTTACCAGTTGCTTTCAAAACTGTTTCTTTAAAGGGCGCTGTGTTCCTCTTGCCTGGCCAAGCTGAGACCCGGCCTCAGAATCCTCCACACCACACTCCAGCAGCCGTACGAACGAATCAGAGTTTGTGCCTGACATGAACCCTGTTTTGCATGCCTGGCTGGGGTGTTGTCTCAGAGCCAACACGTTGGCCCTTGTTCCTGAAGAGGTGCTGGGGGCGTTGACCGTCTGTGACGTTTCTGTTGCATTTCAGATGGCTGGCCGATGTCCACGTCTTCTAGAAAGTCATAGTCTCTGTCAGCATCACACATCCCACATTCCCTAGGCATGGGTCCCTATTCCAAAAGGCCTCGAGAGTAGCCAGAACAGGTTCATGTGCACAGTCTGCCTTGTTCCCCCACAAAACCCAAATGCATACGTCCTGTTCTCCCCATGTTAGAGATGGGGAGGCGGAAGCCCAGAGAGAATGGGGAGACTTGCCCTGGGTTATGCAGCCAGGAGCTAGGCTGTGTTGGGATATACTTCATCAGTAGTTCTCTCTGCCACCCTTCAGCGAGCTTCCTGGGGTCCAGATGAATGAAATCAGCATCGTTGTCTCCTCGACATCATACATCTCTCTGGTATCCCACCAAGGAACATGAAAGGCCGGCTATTGGAATCTCAATAAGGACTTAGAGTTAGGGTTAAGCTTCTCGTTTTTCTCCTGGACCCCTCCGTTTTCCATTATGTGGTCACGACTGCCCCCAACAGCCCACTTCATGTCCTTCCCCGTGCAGCCTGGGAGGGCAAGCCCGGGTCCGGCCAGCTCACTGCTGGCCCCAGCTCCTGACCCTGACCTGCCTGCTGCTGGCGCTCAGGGAATGGTACATGGGAATGAATGAATTGTGGCATTTCCCCCAGCCAGGGTAGGATTGGAGGCAGAAGGAGCCAAGTGACTCGAAGGCAAGATAGTTAATTTCACCTAGTTGCTGCTTCCTCATCGGTAAGATGGGGATACGGGAGCCTGCCTTTTGGGGTTCCTGTGAGGGTCGAAGCGGGACATGAACATGGGCTCAGCAGTCAGACCAGCGGGGCTGAATGACAGCTCTACCACCTACGAGCTGGGTGACCTCGGGCAAGTGACAGAAGCTCCGTGCCTCAGTTTCTCCATCTGTAAAATAAAGACAACAGTGGGATTATTTGGAGGATGAGGTGAGCTCTTACATGGGAAATGTCTAGCACTGGGAAGGCTATCTGTAAATGCCATTGTTCGGATTGACTATAGTGTGTTAGGAAAACTGCAAATCTTTACTCTTTCTTTGACTACTGTTAAAAGGGGCAACTAATGTGACTTGGGAACCATACTATAAACCAGATCACAGGTCCTGGGCCCAGGCACCAGAGGGGGACTGCACCCCCCACCCAGAGTCATCCCCACTGTGGGTAAACACCTCTGTCTGTGCCCCACAATCTCGGGCACTGGCATCTTCCATGAGAGCAGGGCAGAGCGGCTGCCCCCCTCCCACAGCCCACCTCCCCCCCCCCTGCAGGCTGACCCCTGGCTGCTGCCTCTGGGATGGGCCTGGGAAGCTGCTCTGTCCCAGGCTGCCAGCCTGCTGGTAAGACCAAGGTGGGCAAGAACAACAACACGGAAAGGAAAGTGAGAAGCCTCGGGAACAAGAGCAAAGAGTTCTTGCAAACAAGGCCCCAGTGAGGGCTGGGCTCCACGGCAGCTGGAAAGAGCTGTGGGGGCAAGGAGGGACCTGCCCTGGGACTGAAGAAGTGGGAGTGGGAGGATAGGGAGTGGGGGACTTCCAGATGCCTAGTTAAATCCCAGGAAAGAGAACCTACAATCACAAAATAGTGTGCATATACAAATACAAATAAGTATGCATTCTGTGTGCAGTTATCATCACACACTGTGCTGAGTGGCTCCAAAGCTTTATTTCTTAATCCTCATCACAGATAGAGGCGTAAGTCCCAGTGTTACCATCCCTGCTTTGCAGATCGGAAAAGAGAGGCTTAGACAGGTTAGTTTCCTTGCCCAAGGCAGCAAGCATGAAGCACAGGGCAGGGAGGAAGGGGGGTGGTGGTCTGAACTCAGGTCTAAAGCACTAGGTTCTGCCTGCTCTGTGGGAGACAAGCTTTGCTGTCGAACACTCAGACCCATGCCTCAATTTCCTTGTCCAGAGAATGGGAATAATGATAGCAAAGCCTTCAAGGGGAGGTCAGTTGAAGTGGTAGGAATTGAGCGCTCGGTATGGTGGCTGGCACACAGCATACAGTAAGGGCTGGCTTCGTTTTTACTGGTGAGGGCAGGTCATGGTTGTGGGGACTGTTTGGGCCTTTGAGGTTCAGATCCCAGATTCATGCCCAGAAGCCCAGGGATTGCCGGCACCTTGCTAAGAACTAGGCTGTACAGAGCGGTTAGTGGGACAGACTCCGGAGCCAGACTGCCTGGGCTTAAATCCCGACTCCTACTTATTAGCTGTGTGACAACGAACAAGTTAATTAATCTCTCTGTGCCCCATTTTTCCCTGTCTGTAAATTTGATAACAATAAAGCCTTCCTCGTGGGGTTATTGTGAGAATTAAACATGTTAACACTTGCCAAAAGTTATAATATGCCTGGTACATGGTAAGAACTTGCATTTGTTAAATCGGTAAGATATGTAAAAATGTTAGTGTCTCCATGTTACACGTGAGAAAATGGAATGAGACTGAGTTACCTGTGCAAGGTTAGGCGCACAGCATAAGCAGTTAAGTGATAAACCCAGCCTACCAGGCATCCAAGCCACACCCTTGGAGAGGGGCTTCTAGACTCATCGCTCAGGGAGCCTGGGAACTGCCTGGCACCTTCCAGCATCAGTGGGGTCGGGATTGGTCCTGGGGGTAGAAGAGAAAAGAGGGGCTGGGAGCCTGGCTGGGCAGCCCCCAGCATCCTGAGTGGCTCTGCTCTGCCATTTCCTGCTTGTTGAAATGTTCCAGAAACTGTGCTTTCTTCGAGCCTGACCCCATCCCCCTCCCTTTCCAACCTCTGTCATCACTTACAGTTTGCTTGCAAAACCATGCTGAGGCCTGGCAGCTTTTCTGGGGGCCAGGGTCTTCCCACAGGGAAAAGGACTGCCTTTATTCTGGTGGAATTTCTTAGCTGCAGTGTCTCCTTTGGAACCTTAAGAAGCACGATTACTACAGTGTTCTTCAGTCTCCAAGTCTCTGTATTTGGTCCTTCCAAATACAGTGCGTTCTCTCCAGGCTACACCTTGCCTTATGATTTACCATAACGATTATGATAGGCAGTCGTGAACACTTCATGAGAACTGTGTGCAAAGCTCTGTACCCTGCTAAGCACCGTACGTGGATTGTCTCATTTAACCCACATCCGAAATCCTAGGATGAAGGTGTTCTTACTAAACTCATTTTACAGATGAGAAAGCTGAAAATCAGAGAGGTTAAGGAACCTGCCCCAAGATCACACAGCCGCTGAGTGGCAGAACTGGGAACCAGAGTTCATGCACACAACTCCCATGTATGCTAATTTAAAAATGAATATATGAATAAAATGTGTCTGAGGCTTCAGCTGCTTGCCTGTGTCACTGGGAGTTCATCAAGAGATCCCCAGAAGGCATCACACCCCTCCCCAGTGCTACCTCCTTCCCAGGGGAGCAAAGTCAACCCGATCGCTTGCTGTGCTGGGCCCTCCTTGGAAAACATCTTTCTGAAGTCACATTCTTGAAGGGGTAGACAATATCAAGGCAGTCTCTTGGGGCCAGGGCCCTTGAGAAATCAGAGAAATGGACTACTTCCGTAGCTGACCTCTTACTTAAATTGATCAGATTTTTTTATGGCGTCATTGAAAGCCACTGGAGGGGGAAACCACAGAGTTGATCCCCTTCTGGTGAAGCCCCAGGGGACCAGCCTCATAGATTTCTGCATAAATTAGTCCCACCCTTCGGGGGGTGCACACATTTGCCAGACCCCAAAGGGACCTATTGGTCTTCCCTGGCAGATCCTTCCAGGCCCTTCCAGAACAAGTAAATGGAGCTCTGAGTCGTGTTTACAAGAGTGTTGCAGGAATTTCAATGTCGCAGAGGTAAATTTTCTAACAAACCAGGTTGAACAGAAAGCCGCATTTTCACAAGCCTTTACGGAAAATGTTTCTTACTTGCTTTAGCTGGTAACATTGAGTAACCACAACCATCACTCACTTTGTACGACTGAGGGATTCTTGAAAAACAGGTGTTTCCCAGGACCTGCTGTAGGGGAAGGGAGGGAAAAGTGGGACAGGGATGTCTCCCTCGCCAGAGAGGGAGACAAACCACAGGAGACTCTTAATCTCGGGAAACAAACTGAGGGTTGCTGGAGGGGAGGAGGGTGGGCGGGATGGGGTGACTGGGTGATGGACATTGGGGGAAGGTATGTGCTATGGTGAGTGCTGTGAATTGTGTAAGACTGATGAATCACAGACCTGTACCCTGGGGCAAATAATACATTATATGTTAATTTAAAAAAAAAAAAAGAAGAAGAAGAAGAAGAAAAGGCAGGTGGTGCAGGGCTTTGCTCTCAGTCAAGACGGAATGCTTCAGACACATAAGAGGCACCACAGGACAGATGTGGTCCTGCCCCAGGCTGAAAACAAACTGTAAGATAGACAGACAGACAGACAGAATGGAATGCAGTAGTCACAGATTGTGAAAAGTGCTAAGAAAGGGGAGGAGGAAATTGGCCAGAGATGGGGTGTGGAAAGGCAGGAAAGGGGGGTACCCTCCTTAGAAGGCCTCCTTTGGACGTGACATTTGGGGGGCGAGAAGGAGCCAGCCCCGCAAAGAGCCAGCAGAGGGAAGAGCGAGAATAAAGTCTGCGAGGCAGGAGAGACGCTGGCCAACGGAGGGCGGCACCTGCTGAAGGACGTGGGGGTGGGCTCCACCCCTGCAGAGCCTGCGGGCCAGGCCCCGGGAGCTGGATTCTAGTTTCAGTACAGGGGAAGGCATGGGAAGGTTTTAAGCGGAGGGACCACACAGTCTTATCTACAATTTAAGCTCACTCTCGCGTGAGAGACTGCTTTGAGCCCCTGGGTGGCTCTGTCGGTTGAGTCTCCGACTCTTGATTTCGGCTCAGGTCCTAGTCTCAGGGTCCCGGGATCAAGCCAGGCATCAGGGGCTCCCTGCTCGGTGGGGAGTCTGCTTGTCTCTGCCTCCCTCTGCCACTCCCCCCACTCATGAGCATGCGCTCTCGCTCTCTCACTCTTTCTCTGAAATAAACAAATCTTTAAAAAAGAGAGAGAGAGAGACTGGTTTGGATGGAGAGCAGAAGGGAAGCAGACGGACCAGTGAGGAGGCCACTGCACTCATCTAGACGAGAGGCCGGTGTTTGGAAGCCATGCTGGAGAGCAGTGGATGGATTTGGAATTGGGGCGACAAAATCACCCAGCTGATGCCATGGCCATGAGCATGGGAGAAGGTTCTGGTCTGAGCATCTGGGAGGACAGGGGTGCCATTCACAGAGGGACAGGATGACTGGGGGACAGGTTTGGAGAGTTGGGGGGTGGTGGATGTGTTAAGAAAAAGGTGCAAAAAAAAAAAAAAGAAAAAGTTGAATTTCAGACACGCTACGTTTGAGGGTCCGGGAGACACCCAGGAGTTGCGCTCAAGAAGGCAGTACTATATGGGCTCGTGCTTACCAGCTCTGTGACGGGGGCAGGTTCCTCAGCTCTAGAAGGGGGCTCCTGAGAGCCCTTGTTGTGGGCTTGTCGTGATGACTGTATGACTTCATATGCGGAAAGAGCTTAGATTTCAATAATAAGAACTCAGTGCACGTTAGCTTCCTATAATAACAATTATTATCATCACCATCTTAGCTACAGTAATTTCCTTGCCATTTCTCTTTGTAATTAAAATCAAGGGCCTCTGTAGCTGGAAAACACTTGTGGTGATGTTCTTGGAGTTACTGGCTTATGAGTCTGGGCTCTCAGGGAACATGGGGTGGGGCGTCTGTGTCTCCCTTCTCCTAGCCCCCTATCGTGGTGCCTACACACAGTGGGTGCTCAGTATACATTTCTCCAGTCATGTGGAATTCAACTTGACTCCAGAAAAAAAAAAATGCTTATTTGAGAGAGTCAGTCAAGCATGGAGGATAGCAGAAGGGACTTAGACATAGACAGGGGAGAGGAAACTGCAAATTCACGAACAATGACAATTTGTAGCATATTTGCTCTCAAGAAGGAGGCCCTTGATTTCACAAATCAGTCCTCTTCCCGGACTAGATAATGGTCTTTTAGAAGAAAAGTTTTCCCTACCTGCCACCCAGTCAAGGCTCCAGACGTGGCCACACAACACATGCAGACCCCAACATTTCTCTCTCCAGAAGCCTCTTTTTATGCCCCAGAACCTGGCCCTGTTGCTCGCACCCTCTTTGCTCTGTCCTGTCCATTCGGCCTGGACCTTTTTGGGGGAGGAACTTAGGTGCAGCCCATCGCCACACTGGGAATTTCCTCTCTTCCCCTGGAGATGCTGGCTGGGATCCGTGGTCTCTCCTTGCGTTCTTTTAAAATCATGGCAGGTGGCTCTGCCTGCTCCCAAATTTAAAAAAATTTAATTTCAATTTCGGAATTAAACAGCGAAGAGTGTTCTAGTGTACTAGAACTTTTATTTGCTAAATCTGGCAACCCTCACTGTGAGAGTCCCAAATCCAAAGCCCCATGCATCACGCCATATGGCACAAACCCCATCTCATCTTGATGCTGAGACCCAGGGTCCCTCAGTTCTCCCCTCCCCCTCAACCACCTGCGGAGCCCTCCAGCTTCCCTGGCGAGTCCTCCAACAGTGGTGCGTGGTCTTGTCTCCCCTGCCTGCCATGAAAAGGTCTTAATCCTGGAGTTCAGGGTCCTGGCCAGCTGTGGGTTTTCTTGGTCCCTCCCCGTGCTCATACAAATAGGCCCCTGGAGGCCTAACCCCACACCCAGCTCCTGAGGTGTGCCTGCGGACTGCGCCCCACATCCACATCAAGCTTTCAGACGCCTTGCTCCGGTTTCTAGCCTCATTGCATCCGCGCCCCCTGGTGGCCAGAATCAAACTCTTACTGCCTACTGTCGAGAACCCTACTATCTCCTACCCTGGGTTCCTAGTTCGGGGTAGCCTTCTGCCCAAGCAGAGATGAATGATGCATCACAAACCAAACCAAGAGTCAAGCACATACCCACCCCACCCACTTCCTGAGGCTCCACAAAGGATTCGCCAATCAGGGCTCTCCCCCAGGTCCTAGGCTTACTGATAAAGAGGAACCTTGGTGCCATAAACTTTCTGGAACAGTAGCCCCTCTCCTGTCCTCCAAAGATTAAAAAAAAGAACGTCTTTCCCTCACAGACTTAACCTCTTCTTATGCCACAAGGTGGCTTAGAAGCCTCAGTGGAACGAGGAATTCTGAGCACCTGGCTCCTTTCCTCAGTTTCCACCCTCTGAATTAGCAAGGAGAGGGGATGAAGGGGGTCTGGGACAGTGTCTCCTACAGGTTGCTGGCTGCGTGGTCCTGGGCAAGTCCTTTATCTGTATGCTTATCTCCATGGTTAAAAGAGGGGTAATGATAGTCCTTGCCTTTCGGGGTTGTGCGGGGATTGAACAAACGAACTCATGTTGAGAGTTTAGCAGAGCGCCTCACCCGTAGTAAACACTCAGTAAATATTCGCTCCATCCTGCTTAGCACAGAGGAAGACAGATGAGCCCCAGTTACAAAGGACCAAGGTTCAAGACATCCGAATTTTAACTGGAGCCTAGGAACGGGCCATTGACGTGGAAAATGCGAAGGATCCTTGGTGCTTTCTAGCTCTCCTGGTCCTCCAGGACCAGTTCCTGGGGAAGCCGCTGCAACCAACTGACCATCTCTCCCTTCCTTAGGGCCGACGACTGCTTTTGTGCTTCTCGGAAGCTGGACGCAGTGGCCATCGAAGCCAAGTTTAAGCAGGACCTGGGTTTCCGGATGCTGAACTGTGGGCGGACGGACCTGGTGAAGCAGGCAGTGTCTCTCCTGGGGCCCGATGGGATCAACACCATGAGCGAACAGGTACAGGGTCCGAGAGTCTGAGCGAACACCCCCCCCCCACCCCTCCACCAGGTGCGCAGCCCCATGTCCCAAGATGGCTGCAGCAGCAGGCCCTGGGCACACACAGGCCCACACGCACGCGCACACGCACTCCCCCTACTGGTGACTTAGGGTGATTTTTTTAAATTTTATTTTATTTAGTTAGTTTTAGTTTTTAAAATATAAAAATATCCTTGTTCATCCTTATAGAAGTTGCACATGATCGTTGCAGCTGAAATGGAAAATAGAGAAAAATAGGCCTATTCCAGAAAGGAAATAATGCCATCACCCAGATAGCCGTCATTTATATTCAGCATGTGTCCTTCAAGTCCTTTTTTCAGCATGGTTAAAATTAGTTCTCTGCCTGCCTGTTACTGCATCACAGAACAACTCCAGGAGTATTTTTACCAAACGTTGAGATACACAGAAGTCGTTCTGGAGAGCCCTAGGAGGCACCTCAGAGATCGGCAGCTGTCCCCCAGCCCCTGAAACTGAGGGGTGGTGAGAGGTTCATGTGTCTACCAGTCCAGAGACACCATGTGGTTGAAGATGTCACGGACAGAGAAAACAAACAGCGGTTTTCAATGTGAGCCCCAGATGGAGAGTCACAAGGGACAGATGGAGCTGTTTCTCATACGGACAGCTCATGCAGCGAGTTCCAGGGAAGGAACAGTAGCTAAGAATTTTCCTAGGCAGCGAGGAGTCCTAACACACACACACACGCACGCACGCACGCGCGCGCGCGCACGCACACATACTCTCTTCTATTTTTTTAAAACAGGGAATTATAACATCTTGCCTTTCCCAATAATGTATATTAAAAGTACTTTGCAGTATCATTAAATATTTTATTAAATCACTTTTTTTTTATTAAATCACTTTTAATGGCTGCATGAAATGGTCATGTTATTTATTCAGTTTACCATCCTTGGTGGTTAAATATTTAGGTTGTTTCTAATTACTTACATCAATAATGCTGAGTTAAACACACAAGTCTTTGTTCAAATCCCTGATTGTTTCATTAGGGAGGGTTTTTTTAACTGAAGTATAGTTGACACAATGGTTTCAGGAGCACAAAATAATGATTCTACAATCCTGTATGTTATGCTATGTTCATCATTAGGGAAATTCTTAAAAGTAGAAATAGTGGCTCAAACACATCAACCTTTCTAAAGGTTCTCAGTCTCAAATTACCTTCCCAGAGACTTTGTTTCCTTATACACACCCTCCAACAATGTATGTGTTTCCCTATTAATCTTTTACTTACCTTGTGCGAGGATTTCACTGGAGCCTTACTGTCTTCTTTATTTAGAAGAGCTCTTTACATATTAGACATATAACCCTTTGTTATAATATGACAAATATGTCTCAATTTATTGTCTGCCTTTCAATTTTGTTTATACTGTTCACAATTTTATGTCCTCAACACTAATGATTTTTGTTTGTGATTTCTTCCATTACTTTTACACCTAAAAACAGATCCAATTAGATGTCTTTTGTGGTTTTAAATTTTTTTATCTATATCTCTATCAAACTAGAAATTATTTTGGTGTATGGTGTGAGATAAGTCTCTAATTGGCATGTTTTTCCGAACAGCCACATTTACGGCACTATTTATTGAAAAATCTGTCCCTGTCTTCTATTGGCTATGGAACTTCAAAATTAGCAGGAGTCACAAGCAAATAGGGAATTCCTAAAAGCCATTCCTCATCCTCTTGCCTTTTGCTTGTAAATGATTATGTCAAACCAGACGTCAGTGGTGGATGCTCAGAGGCATCCAATTTCCCTCGACACTGACCGGCAGCTTATATAAAGCAAAGATGACACTTGTTATATTGTGAAGAAGAAAATGTCAAGGAAACAGTGTTTATGAATTAGGTAGTTTGAACTGATGTCGCAGAATCCAGAAAGTTCCTAAGACCCTTAAGTTGAAATCAGCCACTTGTTTTAGCAAACACTCTTAGGTCTACTGTTCCTTAGAACAGATGAAAATACTCCAACTTAAGCAAAAATAATTGCAAAAAAAAAAAGGGGGGGCAATTCATCTGCCCCCACTTTTTGCTTCCATTTTGGTTTTCAAAACATGGAGGATTGTGACCTTGTGAGTCCTAGGGCAGCACGTTTATTTTTTTAATGCTGGATTTTGAATACGAGCATAGCCACCTACACGCAGGTGAGAGTTTCCATTTGTTGAGTGACACAGTCACCGTGTAAACCCTCTCCGTTCTCTGGTTTTTAACCCGCTGCAGGGCATGACCCCCCTGATGTACGCCTGCGTCCGTGGGGACGAGGCTATGGTTCAGATGCTGTTGGATGCCGGAGCTGATCTGAATGTCGAGGTGAGGGGGCAGAGCCCTGCAGGGCCCCTCGGCCTGGCCATCCCCGGAGGGGGGAAATGAGCAAGGGGCGGGGGTACTTTTTCTCCCGAGAGCCACCACTGAGGGTGCTCAGTCCAGCAAAATAGGTCAGACCAGCTGGTGGATTTCCTCCAGTCCAAGGCCCCAGCCCAGCCACGCTCCAAGGGGCTGCGGGCATGTACGTTGCATTTTTAAAACAACCAGCGGAGTTACAGGGAACACCGGCTTTCCTTTGCTTCGCCAGACTGAGTCTGATTCTTACTGCTGATCCATTCCTTTGGGGATTGGGAGGGAGAGTGCTCTCCTGAGCCATCAGCCCTTTCTGCCTAATACAGAGCTGATCTGTGTACCCCGACCGGAGGTGTCACTCCCCCAGATCTTCCATCCTCCCAACCAAATCCTGATTGGCTCACCTGTTGGCCAAGTGGAAGCCCCAGGTCTTAAAGCCAATTGCAAAGCTTCCTAGAGGCAGTGCGATGTGTATAGTGGAAAGCGCACCCCCATGGCTTTAGAATTTGACACTCAGGCTCAAATTCAGAAACTGCGGAGTCTTAGCAACTTGCTTTTGTGCTTGGGCGGGTGGCGTAACCGTTTGGAGCCCCCGTGTCCCCATCCGCAGCAGGGAGAGCATCATCACACCCATCTCAGTGTTGCCGGAAGAATTAAATACAAAGAGTACCTAGCCTAAGTTTGGGACTCAGTTAATACCGGTCCCCACCCCCCCACCCACCAACACACCATGAGGCTTATAATAGGTGAATTCATGCTTTTTGACCGTGTTCTATCCTGTCTGCCTGGCAGCCAGCTCTTGGCAGCCCCAGAGGCTGGAAAGGTTGGCACGCTACGATCCCAGCTCAGCAGCCCTATGAAGCCTTGTTAGTTGAGTATCAGACGTTCTCGTAGTCTTACTACCGGGCTTTTTTTTTTTTTTTTTAATTAGCAATTTTGATATTCCTCTGAGGAAAACAGGCAGTAGACACAGTTTTGCCTCCAGACCATTTTGGATATTACAAGTTTCAAGTATTGGGGACTTTCTTGCCTGCTACGAATCCCCCAGCACTGTGCAGACCCCTGCAAGGGCTCCTGATCTTTGGGTCCTTGGTGGGCTTCTCTGGTCCTCTCTGGCCCATCCCATGGCTCCCAGCTCAAGGCCTCCCCCCACCCACCCCCCTGGCAGGTGATTAGTGAACTCAGCCGCTCTGAATGAAACAGGCATCACAGCTAGATGGCCCCAGGGGTGTTGGGGAGAAAAGCCATGTGTAGGCGCCAGTCCTGCAGAACCCCAACCTTCAGCTGCCCTGCTGCCTCTCGTTTGGCCTAGGGTGTGTTGAGGCCCCATATTGAAAGACTGAGGTCAGATTGCTCACTCACAGTGTGTCCAGGGAAGGGCCTGTGCCCAAGTTTCCAGCAGCATCAGGGTCCTTGTCTCCCAGGAAGCCAGCCAAAGAGTGAAATGAGGACAGGTCAGGTGAGCTGTGACCAGATGGGACTGTCATGCCATCAGATGGATGGTGACCACCCCTGGCTTGAGAGCTTGAGGCAGAACTCACCTTGCCTGAGGTTTGCTGCTGCTGAGAATTTCCCCTAAAGGTGTGGGTGTCGTGGTCTGGCATCTCACGCTCTCTGCCACGCCTTGGCCCTCTGAAGCACCACCCTTCCTTAAGCAGAAAGAGGGGGCAGGCTGGGGAGCTGGCTCATGGTAGCTGCCATCACAGCTTCTCCAAGGTACCTTAGAGGAGGTCCAAAGCCATCAGTTTAACTCCTTTCAGGTGAGAAGCTAGGAGTCCTTCTGATGCACAGAGGACTTAAAGTCACCAGCCCGCTATCACCAATATTTCCCCAGGCGCTCCCAGGATGCCCTTCTGTACATCTCTAGCTCACGTGCCCAGCCACAGATAGGTCAGATTTGCTAGTCGAAATACTGTCAAGGTCACATTTTGAAAATAACTTCAATTTGTTTATAGGTTGTCAGTACTCCTCATAAATATCCATCCGTCCACCCCGAGACCCGCCATTGGACGGCTCTGACTTTTGCTGTGTTGCATGGACATATTCCTGTAGTTCAGGTATTAATGGATTTCCCTATCCACGTCTGACCTTTAATTTTACCTCCTCCATAATGCAAATCTGTACCTCTCCCGGCATGCACATCCCCTAAGGGATTCATATTGGTTAATTGCAACAAAGTATAGTACATTCATATCATATAAACACAAATATCATATGTAATGATCTATATGGCCTGGCTTTAACCAATATGAAATTATCACAGACCCACACGCAGCCTCACACACACAAGTGGCACACGGACAAAGCTGTTCCTGGTTGCTCGGGGGTGGGGCCTGAGCTGTGATGTTGTAGATTTGCTCATTTTGCTTGTCATAACATGAACATAAGACTTGACTGGTGTGAGACCTTAGAACTTCCCCTTAGGTGTGACCCTGGTGTTTGTGTAGAGTCTAGTGGTTTCTAACCTGTGGAAAGAAGCATGCCCAAGTCACCAAGGGAGTGGTTCTAAAGGACACTTATTGGGACGCTCCTTATTGAGAATCTGATCTCAGAGGTCTAGAGTAGGGCCTTTGCATGGGCCTTCTGAAACAGCCCCCCCACCACCCGCAGGTATGGAGAGATTTCCTCATCCAAGGTCCTCTGGGCATTTAAGTTGTATTGCTTGAACTCTTTGGTTGTTGTACAGTTGGCGTTCAAGGACGAGCCATCCAGCACATTCTAGATCTTAAACTTGGTCTTCAGTGCTTCTGGAAAAAAAAAAAAGTCAGCATCCAGGTCCATTACCCTTCCTGGCCTCATAGAGCTGAGTTTTGGGTACATCAAGAACACTTGCTTTTATGTCGTCTAAGCCTCTTAGAGGTCTGCAGGGCAGGAAAGAGTGTTCCAGGGACCACTGGGCAATGCTGGAGATCCACAGGAATCTTTTGTTGTTTCCTCGGTCATGGGACTCCTTCAGACAGATCCAAAGTCATGTTCCAGGAGGCGGAGTGTAGGACATGTCACGCTGAGAGCTGACTTCTGCCTGTATAATGCTCTGTAGAATGTCATGCCCAGTTCACTCCTGGTAGAGGGATATAGGAAAGAAGGGACCAGGGGGGTGGCCTAGTGGATACAAATGCCTTCCCTTAAAGTGCAGGGGCATCCTCAAGCCTTGAAATCAGGAGGAGGAGCAGCGGCAGCCAAGCAAAGCCAAACAGAAGTCAGGCCACCTCTCCCCTGCGGGTACACAAGGCACGAAAGGCCCTCAGCAGCCCTCTCCCAGCTGTGCCCTCAGGGAGCCCCGGATAAGGAGTAAAGAAGACAGATTGCTCCCCCTTCTTTTTCCAATAGCATTGTTGAGAACACATTCACTGTGAGCGAGATCCAGCATGGACAGCCTCCATCTCTAAGAAGCCCAGATATCTTTGGGAATGCATAGAACAGAGTAAACTCCTCGAAGCTCACTCTGCCACTTAATTAATTGATCTAGCTGGCCAGGAAACTTGCTCAGCTGTCCTCGGAGCTACCCAGAGTGTTCTAGAAGGGACTCGTGGCCCTGGTTGGCCCAGGTTGGCCCAGGTGGTCCCCAAAGTCCTTCGGAACTCAAGATTCTGTGGTTCTAAGAGACCACACTAATGCTTTCCGAGGCTTTGTGTGCCAGACGCAAAAAGGGAGTCTTCCAGCACTCTGGCGCCGTGAGCACCGAAGGCAGTGCTTCTAGAAACTTGAATGTACATATCAATCCCCTGGCGATCTTGCTGAAATGCAGACTCTCATTCAGTTGGTCGAGGCGGGGCCCAAGAGCCAGCCTTCCCGACAAGCTCCCAGGCGATGCTGATGCTGCTTTCCGCGGACCACACTTGGATAGTCCGAGCTTCTAGGAGATTCAAGCGGCTGTCCGTTCACCGTCGGGCGTCCAGCCGCCCTCGCCCTGTGCCCATGGCCCCCGACCCAAAGGGAGGGCAGGAACCCTGGCATCGCACTGACTTCCATCAGCTTTTCCTCATGCGTCCTCACCGTGCCTGTCCTCAAATGTCTCAGTGGCCCCTCTTCCTCTGCAGCTGCTCCTGGACGCCGGGGCCAAGGTGGAGGGCTCCGTGGAGCACGGCGAGGAGAACTACTCCGAAACGCCCCTGCAGCTGGCTGCTGCTGTAGGTAAGAGCCACCAAGTCTCGTCCCCGCCAAGGGTCTGCGCCACCTTGGCCCTCAGTGTGTCTGTGACTGTATCTTTGCTTGATTCGCTTATAAAACCCCCTTCTCTGGGCTTGCAGGAAATTTTGAGCTGGTTAGTTTGCTGTTGGAGCGTGGTGCGGATCCCCTGATAGGAACCATGTACAGGAATGGAATTTCCACCACCCCCCAGGGGGATATGAACTCTTTCAGCCAGGCTGCAGCCCACGGACACAGGTAGGCTAGGACGGGCCAAAGCCACAAGGTCCCAAGTGGTGCTTGTTAAAAATGCAGATTCCCAGGCCTACCCCAGACCCACTACATCTCTGGATGTGGGGCCCAGAGGCAGGCCAGAGTGAGCTTAACCGCCGGCTTCCTGCTCAGAGCCAACTCCACGCAGCGCACATCCACTCAGATGGCCTTGTTTTGTCCTTTCCCGATCAGCTTTCACCTCACAGAAACTCTCCCCTTGGCCAGTGTTGGTCCGAGCCCATCACCTCAGCTGCCAGGAAGGGACAAGAATCCATTTTAAAAAGAAGGAAACCCCCACACGTTTGGTTACTCCTTGTCTACATTTCCTTCAGGGTTTCCCCCATCCTGTTTTATTCCACAGAACCCAAATAAAGCAAACTCACTGTGGGGCCCTGTGCAGGCTGACGGTTAAAAGGGCACAGTTCTAGAACCTTCCAGATACTTGAGGAAAGCACTTAGCTCCAGAATGCCCTCAAGGAAACAAAGCCAGTCATGCCCCACTATCTCCTTCATCCTTAAAACATAAGCACCCATGGTCAGGCCTCTGAAACCACCCCCCAGCCCCCACCCCAGAGTCGTTCCCATCATTCCATTGTCTCCCATGAGTGGTCCCCACATCCCACACCCCATCCCTGCCCCGGCAAAGCCCTACCATCTCTGAGTGTCTTCCTCTCTGGGTTTATGATTGACAGGAATGTGTTCCGCAAACTGCTCGCTCAGCCAGAAAAGGAGAAGAGTGATATCCTGTCCCTGGAGGAGATTCTGGCCGAGGGGACTGACCTGGCGGAGACAGCCCCGCCTCCCCTGTGTGCCAGCCGCAACAGCAAGGCCAAACTGAGAGCCCTGAGGGAGGCCATGTATCACAGCGCTGAGCATGGCTACGTGGATGTCACAATTGATATCAGGAGCATAGGTCAGTCTGGGAGCCCTCCACCGCTGGCCACAGCACCCCTGCCCAGCCCTAGCTCACTGACACGCACACGCGCACGCACATACCCGTGCGCACACACACACACACACAACACGGGGCCAGGGAGCTTCTCATGTGCTGGTTGGAGCACAGCCAGGCTAAAACACCCACACGATCCCCAAAGGCCCGTCCAACCCCAAGTCATTTTCTCATGATTCCCAAACTCCGGACCCTGAGAACTGAGGAATCGGAATCACCTGGGAGCTTGTCCGAATACAGATTGCCAGGCCCTACACCCAGAGGCTCTGCTGTCGAGGGTCTGGATGGATAAAGGCCGGAAATCTTTATGTTTAACAATCATCCCAGGTGGTTCCCAGTGGTTGGTGAATCACTGCCTTAGAGAACCAGGTCCATGGAAGCAGCGGCCAGGCGACCGGCCAGGAAGGCCTGAGCTCTGGGCGCAAAGGCCTGAGCTTTGGGAGAAAGCAAGGCAGGGGTGGCTCCTCCTGAGTGAGCTAGCTCGGATCCAGCCCCTCCGTGTGTCCAGGGACCGGGCCAGCCCTGCCCTCCCCGTCTGGGCCCAGCAGGGGCCTTCAACGGAACCAGTATGGCAGGTGGAGGTGTGCAGAGGGCCTGAGGAAAGCCCCACCACCACCCGCCGCCGTTCTGGATGTGGGCCTCTTCCTTAGAGTGACTGTTTAGTACATGGGACATGGATGCCACTGCCCTGAGAGCCTCTTTAGCAAGACGATGACGCTCTGGACTCCGAATGGCCCGCTCTTGAGAAGCAGTAGGGAGACGCGCTCTTCCTTGGTGCCCCGCAGCTGCCCGAGCGGTTTCCGTTCCAGGAGGGAGGCCTGATGAAGCACCCACAGATGGCAAAGCTGTTTCTCGTGCAGAGCAGCGGCAGGCAGGGGTATCCTCCCCGGTCTCTCTCTGACATCCCATGTCTGTCCTGGAGGGAGCAGTAGAGGGTCAAGTCCACCGATAAGTGTCACCAGCTCTGAGCTCATCTGGGCCCGATGTGCTGTCTCATCCTGGGCAAGACCCTCCCTCCCTGAGCTTCCGTTCCCCCGCCCCCCAGAAGGCAGAAGGGGTAGAGGTAGACGGAGTCAGGACCCAGAAGTAGGGAGAAGGTGTAAGCAGCACGTGACAAGTCCATGTTCTACATGACGGTTAGATCTGGTAAAATGCAGCTCCTAATACCATGGATGGCGTGTGCAGCTGGACACCCAGAGCTAAGGGACCTGAATTATGAGCTTCAATTTCAACATCCACAAGTCTTCAGGGAAAAAAGCAACACTGGCGCTGTTCACCCCACGTCGGGGTCTTGTCTTGGTCTTGTCGTTTGGTGCTGTCCTGGGAAAAGGCCCACTTGCAGATAAAAACACACCTTCTGTTGTGGTTGTTTTCTGTCTTGTCCTCTCCTCCCCTCCGTGCCCTCCCCTTCCCCTCCCAGGGGTCCCATGGACACTGCACACGTGGCTGGAGTCTTTGCGGATCGCCTTCCAGCAGCACCGCAGGCCTCTCATCCAGTGCCTGCTGAAGGAGTTCAAGACCATTCAGGAGGAAGAGTACACGGAGGAGCTCGTTACCCAAGGCCTGCCCCTGATGTTTGAGATCTTGAAAGCGAGCAAGGTAGGAGAAGGTTAATGCTCTTGCGGTCGGTCAGTGGCAGAGAACAAGGCGGGAGGTTCACGACCTCGCCAGTCCCTTGGCCTGGTCCTGCCCTTTGAGTAGGAATCCCGCGGTCATGGCCACTGGTGGCACGAGCACCCAGCTGCTCCAGCTACTTGTGCCGTCGTTTGGGCACACAGGACACAGTAGAGAGATACCTTCTAACTCAGGGAATTTACATGAAAGCTGGGTGCTTTCACATGTGGCCCAAGGCCATCTGAGTTTATGAAACAGTGTACAGTGGGTGGCACGGGCTCTGAGAGGTGTGAGTCGGTCAGGGAAGGTGTCAACGGAGGTGCAGAGACATCAGCAGGCCTGGACGGGCAGATGGGAATTCAACAGGAAGAGGGAAATGATACAGCTCCTTGGGTCAACGGGATACGGACCCTGCTGAGAATCCTGCAAAGCCAGGCCCTGGAGAAAGCTTTTCGGGTACAGAGGATCGGAAGAGTGTCACCCCTTCCTCAGGGGCCTCCTAATTCCTGCAACAGGGAAATGCTACAACCCCATTAAAACATCAGTCCAGCCCTTAGGCCATGATGAGATCAATTCTTAAAAATGTCTTTGGGGTCACTTGTTTGGCGCTACCACATAGATGTCTGGTCCTAGCCAGCAGGCCTGTGGGTTTACTGTGTGTGTCACTGGAGAGCTTTGAGGACAGATAGCAGAGATGGGCCCATCCCCTAGCCACCCACTGGGGTAGAGAGCCAAGAGCAGTGGGAGATTGTGACCGCTGCCCCACCACCGAGGCCACGGAAGCACCAGGCGTGGCCAGTCTGCCTGAGACACTCTGAAGAGTTTGTCAGTTTCCACACACCCTGGAGCTTCTGAGTAGGCCCCAAGGGCCTGTATAGCACAGCGGTTCAGAGCGTGGACTCTGGAGCCAGACTATGGGGATTCAAGCCTCGCTATGCTACTTCCCAGCCTTGTGACCCCACTCAAGTTACTTAGCTTCCAGCTGCCTCAGTGTCCCTCCCTGATAATAATATATTATTATTATATATTAATTATAATTAATAATAATTATTGTTATTATTAATTATTATTAAATAATAATGATTATATTAACCTTTTAGGGTGGTTGTGAAGATAACAAGAGTAAGCGCCCTTCAAACTGTCCCTGCAATTTAGCGCGGGCTTTGCAAGTGACTCTGCCATAAAGACAGCCTCACCAGAAGATGTGTCACTGTTTCCCAGAGGGAGCTCTGTAGACACCATCCCCTCAAAATATTTAACACCCCACTATAGCTCACGTACCAACCAGCCACAAATTCTGACCTGAGAACAGGCTAGACTCTTGGCCGTGAGCTCTTTCTGCAGGCTAACATTTGGTTACTCCAATTTCTCTCCTGCAGAGCCTCGAATACTCTAATTCACAAAGGCAATCGGGTGTTTCCCAAACTCATTTGACCTTGGAACCCTTTTATAATGAACTGTCTCAAGACACAAATGAGGATTTTTTTAAGCTAAAATATATATTTTATATTTACTATAGAAGATTATATATATTTATAAATGTCTTATTTATAGTAAATGTATACTTACTATAGAAAAATATACATATTATATATATTATGTATTTACTATATACTATGTAAGTATATTATAAGGATTAACTCAGTCTTCACAAACAACCTTGGAAGGAGGTAATGTTCTTATTTGCATTTAACAGGTGGGTAACTGAGGCACAGAGCAGGTGATCACTTGCCCAAGGTCACACAGTTAAGTGGCAGAGCTGGGCTTGAACCCAGGCAGCCTGGCTCTAGCACCAGCCTCTTACCCCTTTGCTCCGGAACACACTTTTTAGAACTCTGAGATTCCCTCTAAGACAGTGAGGCCCCTGAAGTCTCAGGAGGAATGGGTGTCTGAACCTAAAGGGCAGCATGGGTTCCCCTTGCCAGGCTGGGCCGACAGGCTGTCCAAAGAGTGAGAGGGGCACAGGGAGCTCCTTTCTCGGGATGGCAGCGTTGGCCCAGCAGCAAAGTGGCAGCAACGCGGCCCGTCTGCTCTTTGAGCCTCGGAGCACCTGGCCTGGGGTCCAGAGCAGCTCTCATGAGATATTCTCATCAGCAGCCTAGCCTCAGTCCGGAGTCTCAGGGCCCCCTGTGGGCGGGATTTGCACCTAATGGAAGCCCCACCAGGACCCAAAGTGGGAGCAGGAGTGCCAACCCTTTCATAACAAGCCACAGTGATTCCACAGAGAGCAAAACCTGGTGGAAGCATTCAAAACCAAACCTTCCCTGCCCCTCACTCTTCAGCCCTCCAACTTTGAATGAATGAATGAATGAATGAATGAATGAAGTGCACTTTCACCTTAGCAATTACCTAAGAAGCCACTTCAGTGGAAAACATTCCTAAATCTGTTCCCAGGGCTAGAGGTTTGGTTTTTTTTTTGTTTGTTTTGTTTTTCTTAAGATTTTTTTTTTTTAATTTGACAGAGACACAGCAAGAGAGGGAACACAAGCAGGGGGAGTGGGAGAGGGAGAAGCAGGCTTCCCACCAAGCAGAGAGCCTGATGTGAGGCTTGATCTCAGGACCCCAGGATCATGACCTGACCCAAAGGCAGATGCTTAACGACTGAGCCCCCTAGGCGCCCCAGAGTTAGAGGTTGTAACTTGTTTTTGGTTTCTTGGTCTTTGTTTGTTCCATTTTTAGGCTATAGTAGGAATTCCAGAAATTATTGAGGCATCCTGTATATTAAGTAAACCTAATCCATAGGTTTTAAAGTAAGTTAAAGTAAGTTGGAGTTTTGGAGTGTGACATACATACAGAAAAGTGCTCAGATCATAACTATAGATCCTAACAAGTTTTCACGTTAGTGAAATAGACCTGTGTGGTCAGCACCAAACCCAAGAAAGAGAACATTACTACACCCTAGCAGACCCCTTATGCCCCACTCAGCTACTACCCCCTAAAGGACAGCCGATGGCTGGGGCAGGTCTGTGAGGAAGAAGGGAGGAGCCTTTGCCAGGAGATGTGGACTAGAGCCTGCTCCCCATCAGCCATAGTGATCTTCAAGGGTGGAGGGACCCAGGGATGAGGCAGGAGCAACAAATTGTCAGGAGCAGGCCACTTGGTAAAGATGGCGCACTCAGAAGAGTTGGGTTTGCTCTTATAGGGGTTCAGTGGCAATCCCTACTGGTGAAGTGGGGTATTACACATTATGTATATTGGCAGTAGGAGGAAAGAGGTGATAGATTTCCCATGGCTACGGTGTGAAGCCAAGCATTCCCAGAGCATGAGTGATATCCTTACGGTCAAAAGAAGACTGGAGAAAGATGGGGGCAGAGAAATCCAAAGAGTTGAGATAGCTCTACAAAGCTTGCCCTCCCCTGCGTCCTATTGGAGGATGATGGTAGCCACACATCACACAACCAGCCGGCATTGTTCCTTCTCCTTCCATTAAAGGAGTCCTGTTCACATCAAGTCTGTTGTTCTGTGTGGACAGGTATCTGGTTTTATCAGATGGATAAGAAATAGTGGATAAGGAGATAGACATCCCAGAAATAAATTCACTTTCTGGTCAACTCACAGAAATACAGCTGTCCTATAAAGTAAAGCATATGCCTTCCCATCTTTGCCTTGTGCTCATTCGTACATTACTTGAAATCTGGTTGCAGGTGTGTGTATGTTGGGTTTTTTTTTTTTCCTCCCTCTTCTAAATTTTACCTTCAAAGGAATTCAGCGTCTCTAGATTTTCCAGGAACAGAAAAATACAGCCATTTCTTAATATACATCTGTTTAAAGAAAGTTCCTGGTCCATTTCCCCCACACATAACTCCCCAGGGCATTGATTCATTCCACAGTCACCAGGTCTGACTATGCCACAGTGGTGTTGGGACAGACACATTCTTTCTCCTCCTGGAGTTGCTCTGTCCAGGGGAGGGGCAGACACCTGATAAGCAAGGAGATGGGTCAGCAAAAGAGAGTGAGAGCTTGATACATGCTAGAAAAAAAAAAAAAAAACAGTTATACAGTGTCTGCTGGGGGGGTCGTCAGGCAAGGCATAATGTAGACAAGGCGTAAGGAAGGTCTCCCTGAGAAGGTAGCGTTTGGACAACCACCGAAGTGAGGAAAAAGCTCCAGCCATGCAGAGGTCTGGGGGGCAAAAGCATTCCAAGTGGGGAGCTGCGGCTCTTAACAGAAACGTGCTTGGTGTGTTGAGGTGACAGGAAAAAGAGCAAGGTGACTGAGGCAGGGGGACAAATAAGAATCAGAGGAAAAAATCAGATTGCATGGAGTCATTCTCCATGGTGAAAAGTGTGGTGTCCCTCTCCACACGCGGTGACTAGAACACCGCTGGAGGTTTTAGAGACAAGACCTTATCTGTGGGTTTTTTTTTTTCTTGTGATTTGTACACGGTTTTATTTTTTCTCAATTTTTAATTGAAACATCTTAGTTTTTTAAACTTTTGATTTTGAGATTATAGATTCACATGCAATTTATATACTACTATATAGCCTTTGCTCGGTTTCCCCTACTGGCAGTATCTTACTAGACTATGGTAAAAACCACAACCACAATATTGATGTGATACAGCCAACACGCAGAGAATTTCCATCCCCCCACAGGATTCCCTCATATTGTACTCTCAGCCAAACCCATTTCCCTTCAGCTGCCACCCCATTCTTACCCCCTGGCAACATCTAATCTGGTCTCCATTTCTCTAATTTTATTTCAAGGATGTAATTTCGGGGGCGCTGGGGTGGCGCGGTCAGTTAAGCATCTGACTCTTGGTGTTGGCTCAGGTCATAACCTCAGCGTCATGAGACTGAGCCCCACATCGGGCTCCACGCTCAGCCTGGAATTTGCTTGAGATTCCCTTTCCTTCTCCCACTGCTTCTCCTGGTCGTGCATTCTCTTTCTCTCTCTCTCAAATAAATAATTAAATCTTTAAAAAAAAAAAAAAAGAATGTAATTTCGGTGGAATCATATGGTATAGGACTTTTTAGAATGAGATTTTCTCACTCAACACAATTCTCGGAAGATTCTTTGGGTTGTTGGATGTATTCATAGTTTGTTTCTTGTCATTGCTGAGCAGTACCCCACAGCACAGACATACCACAGTTTGTGTGCCCACTCAACCACCAAAGGTCAAGGACAGCTGAATTGTTTCCAGTTTCAAGCTGTTACAAATATAGCTGTTCTAAACATTCGTGCACAAGGTTTCATCCGAATGTATGTCTTCCTCTCTCTGGGATAAACATCCAGGAGTGTGATCGCTGGGTTGTATGGCGCTAGCTGTGTGATTTGGGTTTTTTTGTTTGTTTTGTTTTGTTTTTAAAGATTTTGTTTATTTGACAGACAGAGATCACAAGTAAGCAGAGAGGCAGGCGGGCGGGGGAGGGGGGGGTTAGCAGGCCCCCTGCTGAGCAGAGAGCCCGATGTGGGGCTCGATCCCAGAACCCCGGGATCATGACCTGAGCCGAAGGCAGAGGCTTTAACCCACTGAGCCACCCAGGCACCCCTGTGTGATTCGTTTTTAAAGAAAGTGCTGAACTGTTTTGGAGAGTGGCTGTACCATTTGACATTCCCACCAGCAAAGTAGGAATGAGCCCATTTCTCTACATCCTCGCAGTTGTGGAGATTTTTTTATTTTTTTTTATTTATTTATTTTTTTATTTTCGCCATTCTGATGGATGCGCAAGTGACATCTCGTGGTTTTAATTTCCATTTCCCTAAATGGCTCGCGGTGTTGAACATATTTTCATGTGCTTATTTGCCATCTGTACATCCTCTTCCATGAAATGTCTCTTTGTGTCTTTGCCTGTGTTCTAATTAAGTGGTCTGCTTTTTAGCTGTTGATTTTGAGTGAGACAGATCTTTTGTCAGATAGGTGGTCTGCACCTATTTTCTCCCATTCGGTAGGTTTTTTGTTTTTTTTTTTAAATCCTTTCGACAGGGTCTTTCACAGAGCAAAAGCTTTTAATTTTGAGGAAATCTAATAGATCAGTGGTTTTTTTTTACGGAGATTATACTTTGGGCATCAAGTAATAGAACTCCTTGCCTTGCCCTAAATCATGAATATTTCCTCATATTTTTTCCTAGAAATTTTAGTTTTATGTTTTCTACTGAGTCATTTTGCATTCATTTTTGTATGAGGTGTGGGACTTCCATCAAGGTTTTTGGTTTTTGTGTGTTTTTGTTGGTTTGCCTATGGATGGTATCTTAGCTTCCCTTGTTGGACAGACTGTCTCTCCTTCACTGAATTACTTTTGCACGTTTGTCAAAAGCGAGTTGGGCATATTCATGTGGGTCTCTTTCTGGGGTCTCAACTCTGCTCTACTGATCTGTGTGTCTCTCCACCATTAACCATACCGTCCCTCCACCATTAACCATACCGTCTTGATTAGTGTAGCTGTAAAATAAATCTGGAAGTTAGGTAGACTTACTCTTTCCATTTTATTCTTCTTTTTTTTTAATTTTTTCTATTCTTCTTTTTAAAAATGATGTTAACCATGTTCTTTGGCTTTCCATATCAATTTTGGGGTGTTTTTTTTTTCAATTAAACTCTACCCTCGAAGTGTGGGTCCAGAATTCACGACCCGAAGATAAAAAGTCACATATTCTGTTGACTGAGCCAGCCAGGCGCCCCTCCATATAAATTTTAAACTTACTGTATCAAACAACAACCAAATCCTGCGGAAATTTGGATGGGCGTTGCGTTCAACCTCTAGGTCAATACAGTGAGAATTGACCTCCTTACTATATTAAATCTTTCAGTGTATGAATTGTATTTCTTCATGTACTTAGATTGTCTTTGATTTTTGAGATTTATTTATTTATTTGAGAGAGAGAGAGAGAGGGAGAGCAAGGAGAGGGGCAGAGGATGAGGCAGAATCCTAAAGCAGACTCCCTGCTGAGCGGGGAACCCAATGCAATGCTCCATCTCATGACCCTGAGACCATGACTTGAGCCGCTGTCAAGAGTCACCACTTAACTGACTGAGCCACCCAGGCGTCCCAATTGCCTTTGATCTCTTTCATCAATACTGTGGGGTTTGCAGCATACAAGTCCTGTTTTGTTAGATTTATCTAAACATATTTCTCCCTTTTTTGAGCAATTGTATATATTTTTATTTTTTGTCCATGTGTTCGTTGCTAGGACAAAGAAATACAATTGATTTCTCTATGTTTATCTCGTATTCTCCAACCTTGCTGGATTCGTTTATTCTAGGAATTTTTTTGTAGATCTGTTGGGATTTTCTACTTAGATAATCATGTCATCTGCAAATAAAGATAGTTGTATTTCTTCCTTTTCAATCTGACCCTGAAGATTTATTTGGGGGAGAGTTTTTTTCAACTATGAATTCAATTTCTTTAATAGCTATACAGCTATTCAGGTGATCTATTTAATATTGGATGTATTGGGGTACTTTTTGGGGGAGGAATTGGTTCATTTCATCTGCGTTGACAGATTTATGTGGGTAGAGTTGTTCGTCGTAATCCCCCTTCTTATCTTCTGATGTCTATAGTCTGTTGTGCTAGCCCTTGTTTCATTCCTGATTTTGTTAATATGTGTTCTTTTTTTTTCTTTTGACAGTCTTCCTAGAGGTGTGTTTATTTTATTCATCTTTTCAAAGAATTCACTCTGTGTTTCATTATTTTCTCTACTATTTTTCTGTTTTAACCTCCATCGATTGTTGCTCTTACCTTTATTATTTGCTTGCTTTGGGTTTATTTTGCTTTTCTTTTTCCAGGTTCTTGAGTAGGAACCTACAGATTTGAGACTTTTTCTCTTATATATACATTTTATACTGTATATATCCTTCTCCACACTGCTCTGGCTGTGTACCGTAAATTTTGATGTTATTTTCATTTTTTATTCAGTTCAGTATTATTTTTTATTTCCCCCTGGAACTTCTCTCTTTCTTTTTTTTTTTTTTTTTTGACTTACGGATTATTTAGCCATGTGTTGTTTAGTTTCCAAATGTTTGGAGATTTTCTTATTATCTGTTATTGATTTCTAGTTTGACTCCACTGGGGTCAGAGAGTACCTTCTGTATTACTTGATCATTTTAAGTTTTTGAGTTTGGCTTTATGGCCCTACATATGGTCTATCGTGATATCTTCCATGGACACTTGAAAACACTGTTTTCTGCTATGGTCAAGTGGAGTGTTCTGTAAGCTTCAGGAAGATTCTGTTGGTTGATGGTGATGTTGAGTCTTCGTAGCCTACAGATTCTCTCCCTGTGCTATCAGTTCAGATAGGGGTGTTGAAGTCTCCAACTATAATTGTGGATTTGTCTGTTTCTCCTATCAGTTCTCTCAGAATCACATAGAAGACACATATAAGCTCTATTTTTGGACACCTACACATTTAGGACTGCAATATCTTCTTGGTGAATTAACCCTTTTATCATTAAATAATGCTCCTCCCTGCTTCTGTTCATTTTCTTTGCTCTGAAATCCACTTTATCTGATATTAATATAGCCAGTCCTGCTTCTCTTTGATTAAGGATTACATAATTTTTTTTACCCTCTTACTTTCAACCTGCCTTTTTCATTATATTTAAAGTGATTTCTTCCCCTGGGGCTAATAATACATTATATGTTAATAAAAAACAAAAAATTTTTTAAAAAGTGATTTCTTGTAAACAACATATAGTTGAGCTCTTCATCCATTCTGCCAATCTCTGTCTTTTAATTGGTATATTTAGACCATTTGTATTTTTTGATATTTTAGGGCTTACGTCTGCCATCTTATTTTTTGTTTTCTGTTTGGTTTCTCTGCCTTAGGTTTTCTTTTCCCTGCCTTCCTATGGGCTACTTGAACATATTTTTTAATTCCATTTTAATTTGTCTGTAATTTTTTGATAGCTTTTGTATAGTTTCATATCGCTTTTCTAGTGGTTGCTTGCAGTATTCCATTATATATATGTAACAGCACATTCTACTGGTACCATCTTTTTACTAGTTCAAGTGAAATAAAGAACCTTGCCTCCATTTATGCCCATTTACCCTCCCCAACTTATGACATAATCGTCTTTAAATATTTCCTCTACCTGCATTTAGAGCCACATCAGACAGTGTTACAATTTTTGCATCAACCATCAAATGTAATTAGGAAACTCAAGAGGAGAAAGAAGGCCTATTAGCTTACCCATATTCTTGTTTACCATGTTCTTTCTTCCTTCCTGAGGTTCCAAGCTTACTGTTTTATCCCTTCCTTTCAATTTAGGGAAATTTCTTTAGCCATTCTTCTAGGGGAATTCTCCTGGTGACAAATTCTCTAAGTTTTCCTTCATCTGAGAATGTCTGATTTCCCTTTCATTATTAAAAGATACTGTCACGGGTTATTATTTGCTTAATATTTTCCTTTACATTAACTTATCATCTGTTAAATGCATTTAGAAAGGAAATGTTAAAGTACTACCATAAACAGAAAGTCTGCATCACTTGCTGTGAATAGAGGGGACATATCAAAATACACAAGTGACTATTTAAAAGCACTTTATTGTATGTTCGATTTCATTTTGTACACAATTCCAGTGACAGATGTGGGACTCTGGCTGACCTCAGGGAACTCTGGTGCCCCTCCCATCTCTTTGGTGCCCTTCCCATACCTTTTCCAGGTGTGTTTGAGCAGAGAGAGGCCCATTGCTCACAGGTCAGCCCAGCATATCCCACAAGGGAGGGCCCATCTAGGGACAAACCACTGTTGACAATGGACTGAGGCAGAGAACTCACTGCCATTGTCCCCCTGAAAGTAACAGTATTTCCAGCATCTCCTGATTTTGAGATGTGGCTTTTTTCACCTTTTAGCATTTCACAATTTGAAATGGGTCTTTGAAAACAGATGTGTATATTTAATGCAGTGAGGTCTTCTCTTTTTTTTTTTTTTCTCTCTCCCTAAAAGCTGCCATTAATTGTATGACATTTTAGAATCTAGAAAAAGAGAGATTGGTTTGAATTGTAGGAAATTGCTGTTCATTTGAGGGGTTACAAAAATGGTCAAATCTCGGCACTTTCCTTTGGTTCAGTCTAATGGTACGCTGTGATCTGATCCTTTTTAGTTCTCCTACCAACCTCAGCAAGCAGATATTTTTAATCCACTTTGGAAGAGGACGCCAAGACCCGGAAAAGCTGAGTAACTTTCCTAAGGTCACAGAGCTAGTGAACAAGGAGCCAGAATTGGGACCCAACCCCATCTGGCCCCACTGCCCCGTGTTTTTACCACTGTGTAGAACCCCTGCCTAATTCCCCTAAAAAGGCACTTGGGGATCAATCCCAGCATTCCTTTCTGAAGAAAAGAAAATGTTTTGGTGTCTTCTTAGGAGAGAAATGAGGGTCTGAGGAAGAGAGGAAAGATGTCATCCCCAAATTCACAGGTGCCCCTCTAAGGCATTGCCTTCCAACCGTGGCAATAAGAACTTCACTTCACTCCCCTTTCATTCTATGGAGCCACACAGTTCTGAGTCCTCAAGTCTGAAGTTCACACCATGTGCACACCCAGCATTTTCCATGAGAGATCTGAATGGCTGGTACCTAGCAGCATACCAGTAACCACCGCTAAGCAGGTGCCATGTACTCAGCTTAGCCAGACTCCTACCCATCCCCAGTCCACGCCTTCACCTAAAAGTACTTCTCTTAAATGTACAACTCAGAGGAGAGTATAAGTATCTTCCCAGCACAACTACCCCACCTATCCACACCTCCGTTCTGCTGCCTTCCAGTTGGAGGCCAGAGTTAACCAAACCCAACAGATACCCCAAACTGACCATCTAACCCAGCAGGTCTCTCCCCACTGGAGCTATTAACTGATACTAATTACAGCACCCCTTCTTGCTCGGAGGAGCCCTCCTGGAGTTGTGATTCATTTGGGTGCTGGGGAACTAGAGGGAATGAGACCAACAACCCCTCTATCTGGAGGAAAGGTACAGGAAAGGGCACAGAGCAGACACCTCAACAAACCCAGAGGAAGTCAAGGATGGAGTGGGGAGTTTTCTCTTGGGGGAGGCTGGTGTCTGAAAGAAAGGCGGCCTGAAAGCCTTGAGAAAGATAGCATTTTGGGTCCTGACCTTGGGAGCATCACCATCAACCTTCACATGGTGTCCAGCGCTTAGCAGATGCCCAGTAAATAGTGGAAGAAAGAATTACCGCGTGAATGGCTACATTGCTTAGCACATGGCGTGATGTTCACATTCATGAGAACTTTAAGGGATACGTGACTAAAGCCCAGGGAATGGCCAGTGTCCACTTTGACCCTTGACTCTTCCTCTTTCCCTTTCTCCTGAACTTCTAATACTTTCATCATAATCATCCTGTTTCCTCAGGGGGTAGGGGGATTTTTTTTGGCCAATAATAGACTTCATTTTTTAGAATGGCTTTAGCTTTACAGAAAAATTGAAAAGACAGCACAGGGTTCCCCACACAACCCCTCACCCACATTCCCTTATTATTAACATCTTACAGTGGCATGGTACATTTGTTTTAATGAATGAGCCAACATTGAGACATTATATAATGTCTCAATAAAGTATATTCCATACTTTATTCCTATTTCCTTAGTATTTGTCTAATGTCTTCTCCTGCTCCAGGATCCCATCCAAGAGGGGGTATAGCTCAGGGGTAGAGCATTTGACTGCAGGATCCCATCCAGAGCACCACATTACTTCTCTTGGCCAAGATCACTTCTCAGACTCGTTTTTTGGTGACCTTGACAAATGTTGAGGAGTCCTAATCAAATATACCATAAAGGATGCCCTCTCATGGAAGAGGGGATGTTTTTCTTGCTGTTAGACTGGGGTTGTGGGTTTAGAGCAGAGGACTACAGAGGTCAAGTGCCATTGCCACCACATCAAGGGCACACACTCTCAACCTGAGTGTTCACTGCCAACGTTGACCTGGATCACCTGGCTGAGGTAGGCACCTGTCAAGTTGCTCACCTGCAGATTTGACTCTTTTCCCCTTTTCCCACCTGTTCTCCTTGGAGTGGAGTCCGTGTGTGCAGCCCTCCCCTAGGAGTGGGCACAGATGCTCCTCCCAGGTAACTTGTCCCTATTTGAGGCTTGTCCCCTTGGACCAGACATGGCCAGCCCTTCCCTTTACTTTCTCGGATAACACAACACACACTGAAGTTAGACCACCACCACCACCACCAATCAATCAATGAGCCACCAAAGAAGAACACCGGCTGCTCAGGCCTATGCCACAGGCCACCAAGTCCAGGAAGTACATCTTCCTTCATTCCGTTACCTGAGGTGGTTAGACACTTGCTTGTTTTTCTGTGGTTTCCACGGAAACCAGACACAGTATCTCGCTTCTCTCCCTGCTTAGGGTCTCACGGAGACCTGAAGTCAAGGTGTCCACAGGGCTGTGTTCCTTTCCAGAAGCTGCAGGGAAGAATGCACCTGCAAGCTCATTTAGGTTTGGGTAGAATTGACTTCCTGGTGGTTGTAAGACTAAGGCCCCACTTCCTTGCTACCTGCCACTGGGGGTCCCATTTCTCTCGCAGAGTTGTTGCCCGCACTCCCCCACTCAAGCTTGCCATGGGGGTCCCTTCCATCTGGAAACCAGTGACAGCACATCAAGTCCTTCTCAGGCTTCAAATCCCTTGACTTCCTCTTCTCCCCCATCCCTTCTGAATCCTCTTCTGCCTCTAATTTTAAGGGCTCCTTGTGATTGCAGTGGGCCTGCCCAGATAATCCAGAATAATATACTTACTTTAAGGTCAATTTAAACCTTAGTTAGTAACGTTAATTACCCTCATGGAGCCCCTTTTGCCCTGTAATGGAACATATTTGCAGGTGTGCTATCTCACAGTATTCTCAGTGCCAGGGATTCAGGGACTACAGTCTCTAGGGGGCCATAGTTGTGCCCAGCGCACGGCAGTTCTCAAACCTTAGTGTGCCTGGGAATTATGGGCAGAGCTCGGTATCATGGATCCTGACTCAGTGGGCCTGGGGTGCTCATCTGCCTTTCTGACAGGCTCCCAGTCCTCTTCGCTGCTGGTGGTCTCTGGAACCCATCTTGAGGCACAGGCTTTAGACCAGGGGAAGCAAATGTACAGCTGTAGCTCAGGTCAAACCCAAGAGAGCCCCAGAATCACCAGGACACTTGTTCAAATCAAGATTGCTGGGCCCTGCCCCCAGTGTTTCTCAGTCAGAAGGTCTGGAATGGGACCAGAGAATCTGCATTTCCAACGACTCCAGGCGATGCTGATGCTGCTGGTCCGGGGACCACACTTTGAGAAACACCACAGGAAGCCATGAGACAGGCGATCGCTTTGTGGATGTTGAGAGGAACGTTTAACACCTTTTGGTCCTAAGACATCATCTTTGAAAGCAGAATTCCTTTGTCCGATATTGATTGCATCCCTGTAGGCACCTGTGTGGATCACGCCCCAGGCATCGTGGTGTCTTTAATCAAACGGTCGATTCTCTTTTCATGTGTCGAGCTGTATCCTTCTGCTTCGGGAGCACGATGAAACAGATTCAAGAATATCTCAAACCACGGACGTCATCAGTTGCCCCAAACCCATCTTTTAAAAAAAAATAATAATAATAATATTTATTGTGCGTGGTCGTAGAAAATGCAGATAAAACTGAAAAGGGAAAACATCATGAGCCCACCCAAAGGGGGCAACCCTACTCTTCCAGATGTTTTCTGTACCTGTCAATCTGAGTATATATGTGTAGAGGGTTTTATTTCCAAAAATACACGGTACACACTGTGTTGTAACCTACTTTCCTTAATATATTGTAAATGCCTTTCTACCTCACCCCCATTTTCATCCCCTGGCTTCAACCCCCTTCACCCAGTAAAAAGCATCAGATGCCGTGATTCGTGGCTTCCCTCCCACGCACCTGCAGATGAAGGCAGATTAATGATCAGCAGCGGGGCCCAGCGGGGAGAGGCGAAAACACGAAGGACACAGGGCAATGAGAAACAGGCTCCTTTGTCCCTGGGCGATCAGAGGCAGCTGTCGCTCTGTACCACAGGACTTGTTTCCCCCCTTTATTTGGAGCAAGTGATTCAGCTGAGCGTTCCTGGATCCGGATATGCCTCAGCACCAAAATCACATTCCTAAGAAAGCTGAATCAGGAGCATTTGTGTCTGGGTATCGGAGAGCAGTCATGGGATCACAAGGGCTTCCTGCTGCTGCTTTCAGGATAATTTGCTGCTTCTAGCATTACGGAGTATTGATCAAGGTGTGTTTGGGGTAAAAACTTATTTTCCACTCTGAGAGCTGTGAAACTTGCTTTCCGATGGGTGGTAACTGACTGGAGCGAGGGAGAAGGATTTAATTACACATTAAGCTCTCGCCAGTGAACAGACCAGAAACAGACAACAGACCAACACAGTGAGCAAATGCAGGGCCTGCTGGGCACACTGAGTGTGTGAGGCCTGGTGGAGGGGGTAAAGGGGAGGTGGGGGGCCTTGGAACCTGCCAGAAGTTTCGGGTCCCTCTCGCCTGGGAAGCAGGCATTCCTGCTGACAGCTTGGATGAGGCCGTGCAGGGCCCAGCAGCGTGAACTTTTCTTTCTTTTCTGCAGAACGAGGTCATCAGCCAGCAGCTCTGCGTCATCTTCACCCACTGCTACGGGCCCTACCCCATCCCCAAGCTCACGGAGATCAAGCGCAAGCAGACCTCACGCCTGGGTGAGTGGCATTGTGTTTGGAGGCCACAGAGGTAGCCAAGTCCCCTAGAGAATCTTAGGCAGTGCTGGAGGGCACGGAGGACAGATACAGGAGTCAGGCAGGTAGAGATCGTGGTACCAGTGATCACAGGATAGCGGAGACTGCACCTTGGAAATGTGGACAAGGAGACTGGCCAATACCTCATCCCTCTAACTGAAGGACTTCGTCCCACAGAGACAGACAGACAGACCCAGGGCCCGTGCACTTCCTGCACAGGTGGTTTCCCCATTCTGAAGGAAAGCTGAGCTGTGCGGGCAGCCCTCCCCCTACCCCCGTCCCCACTCTCACCTCTAAGAAGTCCCCATTCCTCCCTGAGGAGGAACAAGCAGGGGACAGTGACAAGCCAGCAGTGTTCCTCTAATGAAGTCCCTCTGCAAGGACCGAGGAGGAGAGGAAACAAGTGCTCCCATACACACACACGCACACACACACACGGAATGTACTCGAGCTGAGGAGACTGATCACTCTGAGATCCCATCCAAGTAGCAGTAATCCCTGTTTGTTCTGCTTGGACATGGCATGGGGCTGGCCCCAGCCTAGCAGTCCCAGCTTCTGGAATTTTCCAGAAGAACCCTTTCATCGGGCACTGATTTCATTCAGAGGATCCTGGGGCTACCATTAGCTGGCTGATCGGTCTGAAATAAAAAAAGCAAAGCAATGCTTGGCTGCCTTGAAGCCTGATACACGAGGCTTCTGCTGCAAGGGCCTTTCTCCTTGCTGCTTGGGAAATGATAAAATATGAAAGATAAAGAATGCCTTTTCCAGTGAAGGTTGGGGACTTTCCTACTTCCTGTGAACTTTTCCTGTAAAGACTGGGAAGCCTTTGAGAGATGGGAGCATCTGAAAATGCGATTCTTCAACAAAACCATTACGTTTGGAACAGGTGTGCTAGTTAAAATTAGTGAAAAGTCCTGAAGAACTTGCTAATGTAAATGATACCACTTTTTGCTAAAACAAAAAAGTTAGTAACCAAGTCAAATCTTGTCTGTTTTCCTTTATGCCCGTTGGGTACAATGTACCAAAACCACGAATATTTCTACCTTATAGAAAGCAGGTGTTAATTAAAATGTTATCAGGGCAACGCATTGCAAAGACCAATCATATTAACAGACTTCAGAGACTGACATTTCGTTACGCTCCCAGGCCGTAGCAATCCTGTCTGACATCTCGGTGCCTTTACAAGATACCCTCATTAGAGCCAGCATTTGCAAGGGCCGTTCAATGACACAGCATAAAATCTGCTTTCCTGTAGTTATAGGCGAGGAGGGAACTTTTTTCCTCCTGAATTTGCTGACTTTCCTTCACCCACAATTAAAAGGGCCTCGTTTTCAAGCCAAGCACTAGAATTTCAGGGGTTAACACTGAGAGAAGACAGGCAGGTCTGAGAGGCTCAAAGCTCACCGTGTAGGAGAAAAAGGGCAGAATAAAATTATGAGTAAGTGCACGATGGAAAACGTAGGGCTTCCATCTTCAGTAGAGCATTTCCAGCTAGGATGACTGAAAGTCGCCAAACAGTTGCCCTTTAGGGACCTGCTTTAAAGGCTAGATAGTTGTGATTCATGACTAGGGTCCCAGACTGGAATTTCTGAAGAGCCAGGAGGCCATATAAGTGAATGAAATGGGTTCCCTGTAAGACAGTAGGGAGTGGTGGGGATTGTAGCCCACTGATGCCTGACTTTTCTGTGACTGCGTTGTCCTCTTGCCCTCCCAGTGAATTCTGGGAGAGAATGGTTAAAAGAACCACAGGTAGGACACATGAGTAATTTGGGAAACAGGAGTGGGGGCTGGTTGGAGGTGGGCAGTGGGAGTGAGAGGGGGTGGTTGCTCAGAAGGAGAACGTCACTCCAAACTTTTAGTGTTTAAAGCAAGTGGAGAAGTGAATTTTAGTCAACTCCGAGGACGTCTCTGGTGGCCTCTTTTCTCTTCATCTGGGTTGTTCAGAAGTGTGTGAGTTTTTTAATAAAATACCTAATGACAGTGGGATTATAAGTGATTTTGACTGTTTTATGCTTTTTTTGATACGTTCTAAGTTTAAAGTTTTTTTAATGGGAAGAAGTGAGGTAGCTATATGTAGCGACAGAAATATGAATGGAGGGCCACCTTTTGGGGCCACAGGGAGGCTGAGGGGCCACCTCATCTTCGAAGGCTGGAAGAGGAGGGTCAGCCAGGAATCCAAATTCTGGATCTAAGTTACAGCAGGGTCTGGGCAAAGTGGGGCCAGGCCAGGGGTCCAAGGTACTACTGTAGGGGGGGGGAGACAATGACTGGCATCATGGCCCCCAGGAATGCAGGGGACTGGTCTAAACCCTCAGCCTAAACCCAGCCAAAGGAAGCAGCAGGAGTTTCATTTCAGGATAGCGCTTTAAGCCCTAGAGAAGAGCCCAGCAACAAGTAGGTCCTCCGACTAAGAAGAGGCCTGATGTCCTTCACAGGCTCCCAGAACCAGACTGTGGAACAAGGGTCATGAGTACTGTGTGTCCACCATGTTGCTATGTACTTTGCAGAAGTTCGGATGTAGATGTACAATGGGTATTACCATTCCCATTACACAGAAGGGGAGGCAGAGGCTCAGAAAGGTTAAATAACTTGCCCAAGGTCACACAGCTGAGATTTCTGGCTTCAGAACCCACCCCAGGGGGCATACAGGCGCTGTGAGAGCACAGGTGGGGCATGCTTGGTCCATCTGGGGTGGGGGTGGGGGATCAGGCAAGGCTTACTAATGGAAGGTGTCTGCACTGCTGCTTGAAGACCACATGGGGTGAACGGGGTTTGGAAGGGGATGGAAGAGTGTTCTGAGTAGAAGGGACAGCAGGGGAAGGGCCAGAGGGGAGAGTGTTTAGCATTAGTGTGGCTCAGCATGCATGCTGGTTGACGGGGATGTGACTGGGGGAGAGGCCAGAGAAGGCAACAGAAGCCCCATCACCAGGAGCCTCGTTAGGAAGTTGGGACTTTCTCCTGGGAGCTCTGGGGAGCTATGGAAAGGTTTAGAGCAGAGGAGGGGTGTGATCAGATCTGCCTTTAGGAAGGATGCCTGTGGTGAGGTAGACCATCGGGTTGAGGGGCCGAGAGCAGAGGCAGGGACCAACAGAGGCTCCCACCGGTCCCCAGACAAGAGACCGTGTGGCCCTGGGGGAGCTGCGGCATTGGGGGTGGAGAGAAATAGGGGAATCAAGAAACACTTAGGAGGAAGAGAAGCCAGTGTTTGTGATAGGCTCTGGCTAAGCCCAGGAGAGGAAGGTGTCCTGTTGCCTTCGAATCCCTGGCTTGGGCGGTAGGTAGATGGTGGTGCCGTTCACGGGACCAGAGGCACCGGGCAAGGCACATTTTGCAGAAAGAATCTTCTTCCTATGAGCTGAGAACGCAGCACATCCTCAGACTCAGAACTTGGATGCAGAAACCCCCAGAAAAGTCATCTTCCATTTAGAGTCCTCTAAAGGTCCTCCCTGGGGCAGCGCAGCCCAGGTGGGCTCAGGGTGGGTGACCTAAGAGGAAGCCCCACCAGCGGTTAGACCCACCTTGCCCTTGAACCTGGGTCCAGACTGACTTAGGACCTGAGCAGGCCGCACCCAGTCAGGGTTAGGGGTGTTAGTGGATGTCCCCAAGCAGCAGAAGCCCCGAGGAGAGGACAGACTGGCACCTTCAGGAGCTGTGGGTCTCCGTGGCTCAAATGACAGGCAGATCGGGGCAGAGTGGGGAGGGCGGGAGGAATCCTAGTGCTGAACAAGGCGGGCGCTCCAATTTGAATGCCCAAGTTCAAATCCTGGCTCCTCCACCTGTCACTCACTTGGACGTCTGTGTGCCTGCTTCCCCAGCTACACAAGGACAAGGGTCCCTATCTCCCGGGACCGAGTGCATTGGTGCATGTACCTGCCAGCTTGCACAGTGCCTGGCACGTCCTAAGGGCTCAGTAAGCACCGGCTCTACCTTCTTTGTTATTGTGGGAGATGAGAGCCAGGAACTGGTTCACGTGCCTCTGACTCTGGCAGAGAAGGGCTTGGATTTCGAATCACCTGGAAAACCCCTTTTCCATCAGGCAGGGAGGGTGCTGAGCCCTAGAAGGAGGAGCAAAGGTGGGGGGTGGCATTCTTAACAGGCAAGGTGGGCATACTTTTCACATCTGGAAGTCACCTGCATTAGGCTGGGAGTGAGTCTCCTCTGAGGAAATACTACTTTTAATCACAAATCAGCTATGATTTCCTATGCAAGACTGAATTTCAGTAATTTGAGTGTTCCTGTGATTGTTTCTGTCTGTCCCCTTTTGGGTCACTGTCTTGCCAATGAATATCCTATCCCCATGGTTTCCCTGTTAGCTCTTCTTGGCACTTTCCAGAAGAGGAATGCAAATGTCACCCTTCTTTCACTAAAGCTACCCTTTTCCCCCTTCCTGTTCTAGACCCTCATTTTCTGAACAATAAAGAAATGTCCGATGTTACCTTTCTGGTAGAAGGAAGACCATTCTATGCTCATAAAGTGTTGTTATTCACAGCCTCTCCCAGGTACGTACAGTCAGCTTCAAAAGCAGCTGAATTAGGAGTGTGGCCATTGCTGTTACCGTTCTCTGAAATTCAGTTTTGGTGGTACTTTCCCTGGATGGGAAGATGATCTTTTCCAAACCAAGAGTTCAAGAGCAGAGGGCACTCGTGCACCCGTGCTCACAGCAACATCCTTCGCAGTGGCCAAAGGTAGAAGCCACCCGAATGTCCATCAGTAGATGAATGGATACACAAAGTGTGGGATATACGTATTTTATTTAGCCTTAAAAAGGAAGGCAGTTTTGACAAATGCTACAATGTGATGAACTTTGGGGACATTATGCAAAGAAATAAGCCAGTCATGAAAAGATAAATATTGTAGGATTCCATTTACAGGTAGTACCTAGAGTGGCCCGCTTCACAGGGACCAAAAGTGGGATGCTGGAGGCCCGGGGCTGGGGGCTGGGAGCAGGGAAGGAAGGGGGAGTTGTTGTTTAATGGGTACACAGTAGGTTCTGGAGATTGGTTGCACAACAGAGTGAATATACTTAACATTTCTGTATGCTTTAAATGGTTAAGATGGTCATTTTTCTTTTTTTTTAAGATTTTATTTATTTATTGGATAGACAGAGATCACAAGTAGGCAGAGAGGCAGGCAGAGAGAGAGGAAGAAGCAGGCTCCCGGCTGAGCAGAGAGCCCGATGCGGGGCTCGATCCCAGGACCCTGGGATCATGACGTGAGCCGAAGGCAGAGGCTTTAACCCACTGAGCCACCCAGGTGCCCCGATGGTCATTTTTCTATTATGTGTTTTTTACCATGATTTTTAAAGTACAGAGCAGGCACTAGCATAAATAGCAGCACCTTTGTGTGACTCAGGCAAGGGCATCTGTTCTTCTGGGCACAGAGCTTTGGAACAGAGTGTGGATTGGATTTTAGCTTCCCCGGCCCAGTGTCCTCACACGGTTCCAGCCTGAAACGTCTCATGCCTGCTCTCCAAATATCCCAGAACTCTGGCATGAGCCACCCGAAATGCACAGGTCTTGAACCGGACTTTTCCCTCTGACTATGGAGCTGACAACAGCCTGGCCCTCTCCCTGCCAACTTTGCTATGGCCCTTAGTCCTTCCGCTTTGAGTTGAAATGAGTTGACCATTTAGAACCACATTATCCAAAGACCTCAACTGGGATCAGTGAGGGCGCACAGAGGAGAAGGAGATGCCAGATAAGGAGGCCATCAGGGTGCACAGAGGGGTGAGGATACTGGGTGCCCACTTCTAGGATGTTTGCTGATGAATGCGTGTGACCAATACTTCCCAGGCTCCCCTGGTCTCCCACTACCTCCCCCCAAGGCTGAAAACAAGCCCCAGATGTCTGCTTTGCCACCATGAGAAAAATGCGGTGTGCCTTACGTGGTTTTCGGTTACGATGCATATAAAAGCAGAAGAGGTGTTGTCCCAATGTTCATGTCTTGGTTTTTGACAGCCATGGATCTGTAGGATGCTAACATCAGGGGAAGCTGGGCGGAGGGCCTGTAGGAGCTCTGTACTGTCTTTATACCTTTTCTGCAAATATACCATTATTTCAAAATTAAAAGTTTAAGAAAAGAGACACAGGGGCACCTGGGTGGCTCAGTCATTGAGCAGCTGCCTTCGGCTCAGGTTATGATCCTGGGGTCCTGGGATCGAGCCCCACATCGGGCTCCCTGCTCAGCGGGAAGCCTGCTTCCCCCTCTCTTGCTCCCCCTGCCTGTGTTCCCTCTCTCGCTGTCTCTCTCTCTGTCAAATAAATGAATAAAATCTTTAAAAAAAAAAAAAAAGAAAGAAAGAAAGAACAGAGACACAGCTTAGCTTATTCCTTAATGTGTACGAGTATGTTCCATGGCCTGGGTCTGTACCCGCTCGGAGCCTACAGTTCCGTCAATCACAGGGAAGCACATCTAAAACCCTGTAAGAAAGTCATCTGTAGGGAGGTCGTTAGGCCACAGATGATTAATTACCTATGATGCCTCAGATCCAGGCTGGCATGGGCTCTGGGGATGCCACAGGGTCAGGAAGGCAGAGTCCCTGCCCTCCTGGGGCAAAGTTGGTGTGGGGGGCAGAGCTCACAGGAGGCAGGGAGCTCCGTGAGCCCCAGAGGGGCATGAAGTCTGCGCTCAGGAGGGACCCCATGAAGGACCCAGCCTTGTGATGGGTCCTGCAGGAGGGACAGGTGGGTTTTCAAATGGTATTCATTCTGTTCCAATCACCTGTATGAGAAATAGCAGTTCAAACCACTTTTTTTTTTTTAATCTCTCCACCCAGTGTGGGTCTTGAACTCAGCACCCTGAGATCCAGAGTTGCATACTCTTCCAACTGAGCCAGCCGGGTGCCCCTGAAGTTAAAACTTTAAATTTAAAAAGAGTGGTTTGAGGGCACCTGGCTGGCTTACGTCAGAAGAGCATGCAACTCTGGATCTCGGGGTGGTAAGTTTGAGCCCCGCATTGGGCAGGGAGATTACTTAAATAAAAAACTTTAAATAGGGGCGCCTGGGTGGCTTAGTCATTAAACGTCTGCCTTCAGCTCAGGTCATCCCAGGGTCCTGGGATCCAGCTCCACATTAGGCTCTCTGCTCTGTGGGAAGCCTTCTTCTCCCTCTCTCCCACACCCCTGCTTGTGTTTTTTCTCTCACTATGTCTCCCTCTGTCAAATAAATAAATAAAATCTTTAAAAAAAATTTCTAAAAAATAATTTGAATTGAAGTATGGCATCATACTGGGGTGATGGTCCCTTTAGGGTGTCTGTGGGCCGTGTCGCTGATGTGGTACAAAGTGGGGGAATACAGGGTTTTACGTGTCTCACTCATCAGAGTGGAGTTTCTCACAAACTATGGATGTGTTTGTGGGTCTTTTTATCTCCCTTCTCGTGTCCTTGTTCAGGTTCAAAGCGCTCCTGTCCAGCAAGCCAACAAATGACAGCACCTGCATAGAGATCGGTTACGTGAAGTACCCCATCTTTCAGGTGAGACCCTGCCGTGGCCTGGAATGTCGTGTGGTGGGTGCGGGGCACAGGGCTTCCCTGCAGGCCTCCCGCCGTGGACTGGCCACTGCAGAGTCATCAGTCCCCTGACTCTGGGTCCCTTCTCACACCCCCTCCAGTTTACCATCATTTTATCCCTACAGTATTTATTGAGCACCTACTGTATGCCTAGCACTCTGCTAGGACCTGGGGACACAGGGATAAAGGATCTTCCTCCCCTGGGGCCTCATAGTCCGGGGGTGGTAACTCTGAGTAATTAATTTCTTACAGTACAACGTGGGGATGGGCGAGAGTGAGGAAGCAGAGCCAATGTGCTCTGGCAATTCAGACCAGAGAAATCAGGGAAGCCCTCCTGGTGAGGCGTTAGCTGGAATAGTGAGGGCTAAGGAGAATTTGGGGAACCATAGGAAGCCTTGAGGCTCAAAAAAGGGGGTTAGAAGATTCTAGGCAGAGAACAGCAGGGATGAAGTCCCAGAGCTGTGGTCAGCCTCGTGCAATGAGGAGCCAGCCGACTTTTAAAGACTGCACTCCCTCAGTGCTGTCCCCCCAGCAGCCAGAGTTATGCGCTGTCCACGTCGGGGGACCTGGGGCTGGAATCTGCAGGACTCAGGTCAGGACCAGGTCTCCTGCAGTTCAGCTCAGGAAGCACAGCCCTGGGAAGAGCACACGGGGGCTGAGGCTCAGGCAGGTCCGCAGGGGACTCATGGTCCAAGAGGGTTGTTGAGACAGCTTGGAGATGGTGGCAAGTGTGAGGGGCAGGACACGGGGCTGGCCAGGGCCAGGGCGGCGGGGCAAGGCTACCGATCTGGACATGGGAGGAGAGAGCTACAGTCTGGGACTGAAATGCAGCATTTTCCTATTTAAAATCCGTATCTACCACGGGGCCTTGGGCATTTCGCCAGCCCTTCTGAGGCTCCTTTCCTCGTCTGGTGGAGAGGAGAGAGGGGGTACTGCAGGGGGTGGAACAGCATAAACAAAGGCCCAGTTGTGGGAAGTCATGGGGTGTGTTTGAGAGAAAGTGATTATCAGTCTGTTCAGCTGGGTCCTAGGGTATATTGGAGACTGAAAATACTCCCTGGGACCACATAGTATGAGCCAAGTCAGGAGAAGGCAGGCCAGATGGTGGTTCTTCCCTCTACACTTGACCCTGGTCCCCCAGATCCTCCTGTTCAGAGAGCTGCCAGGAAGCCACCATACCCTCACACTAGCCCCTAAAGCCTGTTGCGGCGCCTGCATCTCCACCTTTAGAGATTCATTTCTTTGGTTATGCTGAAACTTCGAAAGAAAGTATCCTTCCCAAGTAACTATGGGTAAGACACTCTTTGAGGCTCATTTCCTCCATTTTTAACAATTTAATCATTATCACCTCTAGGTCATGGGTTCTTGCAGAGATTAGCAAGTAGGACAACACGAGGAAGCATTCAACTTAGCGATATTTAAGTGGGTTGTTGTTTTTCTGAGCTGTAACTCGTAAATCACCTTCCTACTCAGCACAAGACCTGGTAGAATAGGTTACTTGGGACTGAGCGAGGGAGAAAGGGCGAATGAGGTTTCCAAGGATAAGGCTAATCTGGGTGAGCCATTCCACTGGGGTGGGGGGGGTTGGAGAGGAGGCTGGAGCCCCAGCATAGGACTAGGGCACTGGCATGCCCCCACACCCAGCTTCTCACCCCAGTGTCTCACCACACTTCACGCTGACAGCCAAGTGGCCACAGTCCTTTCTGGAACAGTGGTGGCTATGGAGTTTGAAATTTTCCAGAAGAACTGCTGCTTTGCTTTAGGATTCACGGAGGAAGGACCGTGAAGAAACCTTTGTGGGGCTTCAACTATGAATGAGATACTGACCTCTGCTTGCCCATGGTTATCGGGATTTTTCTTGCCGGTTTCAGAGACGAAGAAACTGAGGCTCAGAAATCTTAAATCCTGTGCCCCGAGTCTTAGTGCTACTTAGGGACAGAGCCAGGATGGGAGCCCAGTCCATCTGGTGCCAAAGCCTAGGGACTCGGTCCTGGAATCCCCTTTCTAAAGGGGGACAGTGGTAAGAACAGCCCCCATTTCTTGAATGCTGGCTATGTGTCGGCCTCCAAACTGGTGCTTCTCGGCCTCTGCTGGACATTGGAGTCATGTGAGGAGCTTTAAAAATTGCCCGTGCCCAGGCTGTCCATCGGAACCTGGGCTGGAGCCCAGGCATCATCAGGATGCTGAAGTCAGCCAGCCCTGACGAAAGAATCATAGGCCCATGAGAGTCTGAGCATGAAGTAAGTGCTGGAAAACGCACACCTCCCACCTCTCCCCAGTGTTCGTGAAGGGGGCACTTACGCCATAAAGCCTGGTACTAATTGGGGAGGTTCCTGTAATAGGAACCTTAGAGAAGGCATCTAGTGCATGTTTGCCGTGCAGACCCATTGAATGAGAGACCTGCGTGGGGAAAGCACGCCCTAGAGGACTCTGAGGCCTGTAATTGCTTTTGACTGGGGAAGGTTTCGTGGCCACATTAGCCTCGGGTTACTGTAAGGAGGGGGGACGGTTTAGCGGGCCCCCGGGGAATTCTCTGTGTGCTTGCCCCGTCCCCATAAAAGAAAAGCCTCATTTGTGGCTTGAAATAGGCCAAAGAGGGCTGAATCCGACCCAGAAGGAGGCTCCCAGGGGCCTGTTCACTTCCCTTCCACGCTGACAGAAGAATTTTAGCAAATGAAACTGCCTGGAGTTCCCCCCCCCAATCCCCCGCCAGATGGTTTAGCATCACGCACAGGCGAGCGCTGGACGCAGCTGCACCTGCGAGTGGGGGTCTCCGGAGGCCGAGGATGCGATTAACTCCAGGCTTCAGGCTTCGTGCAGGTTTCAGCTGCCAAGAAAAACAACTCCATAAACAGGCCCTTTGGCCTCCTAAGGGTTCGTTTTGCCCCCTTGCGGAAAAAGGCCTGTGTTGGCAGAGTCTGAAGGCGGAGAGGGGCAGCCTGATTTAAATCCCATTAGCCCCAGGATCTCCATCTTCTAAAGAAGCGGCATTTTCAGCCCGCAGCCTGACCCGAATAAATGAGATGAAACAATGGAGCAGAGCCTGTGTTTGGGGAATTTCCTCTCATGGCTCTGGTGGTGGTGGTGGTGGTGGTGGTGGTGGTTATTGGTTTGGCCCTTAGAAAAGAGAGGAGCTAGGGAAATCTGTTACCTGCCTAAGAGCAGGATCCCGCCATCCGCTGATGTGGTATTGTAGATCCCCGGGACCCATCAGCATGGGGGAGCGGAGGGGCCATGAGGCTGTGTGATCCTTTCACCAAGTCTCGGCCACCACCATCAGCATTTTGCCATCTCTGTGACAGGCGGGTAGTGGCAGAAGCCCAAAGTCAGCACGTGGAGACTCAAGCACAAAAGGGAAACAGAGGGCTTGTGTTTCTGTTTCGAGCGCGCTTCCTGGGCGCAGGCCCCGTGTTAGGCATGGGAACACAGAAACAGTCCACACCTGGGCCTTCAAGCTCAAGGGAGAAGTTACACTGCATTCGTGGATGAGGTGCTGCCCAGTCTGGGGCCGCAGCTGGGAGATCTGAGAAGGCTTCATCGATGTGACCACTGAGCTAGATCCCAAAAGAGGGGTTCAAGTTCAACAAGTGAAGAAGAAGAAGGGAAGGGCATCCAAGCAGAGAGAACAGCTTGGGCAAAAGCCTGAGACAAAACGCGGTGATAGGTTTGGTTAAAGGCAAGTGGTTGGGACTGGTCAGAGTATAAGAGGCAGATGTTGTCAAGATGAGGAGGAGAGAGACGGGCAGAGTGGCAGATGAGATTTGAAAAAGTAAACTAATCCTTAGCAACCGGATTCCTAACAGTGAAAATGTGGGAACAATCCAGATGCCCCTGGGCTAATGAAGGGATACACAAAATGCAGTACATTGTTCAGTCATAAAAAAGAATGAAGGAAAGATCTGTGACAACAAGGGTGAACCTTGAAAATAGGACGCAAAGCAACAGCAGCCAGATCAAAGAGCACGTGTCGTAGGATTCCATTCATACGAAATGTCTGGAACGGGCACTTCCCTCGTGGTTGTCAGGACCAGCCCAGGAGGGAGTGGGAATGGTTAGTAATGGGCATGGGGTTTCTCCTGGGGGTGTTGGAAATGTTCTAAAACTAGACAGGGGGGACAGTTGCACAACATTGTGAAGCCACTGAAACCATCGACCTGGACACTTTAAACAGAAACAGTTTGCATTATGTGAGATAGAGCTCAGTAAATCTATAAACATGTTTTTTGGTTTATTTTTTAAAGATTTTTTTTTAATTTTTTATTTGACAAGCAGAGATCACAAGTAGGCAGGAAGGCAGGCAGAGAGAGAGAGGAGGAAGCAGGCTCCCTGGTGAGCAGAGAGCCCGATGCTGGGCTTGATCCCAGGACCCTGGGACCATGACCTGAGCCAAAGGCAGAGGCTGTAACCCACTGAGCCACCCAGGCGCCCTGTAAGCATGTTTTTTAAGAAAACTATTATTTGTAAACATGCATGCAAAAGATGAGATCAGTCACACAGGGCCTCAAAGGCCTGAGTGTAGGTGGTAGAGGTGTTACAGGAAGAAGGTGCTTCCACCTCAGGAAATCAAAGAGCTAACATTTACTGAGTTCTTGCCACGTGCCAGGACTTTGCTAGAGCTGTTCCCTGTCATGTAATCCTCATCACATGAGGTAGGTAATGTTAGCCCCACTTTACAGATGATAAAACTGAGGCACAGAGAGGCCTAACCTAATTCAAGTCACCCAGCATTTAAGTGGCAGAGCCTGATCAGAGACTGAGGCAGCCCGAGTGCAGGGTCCTTGCCCTTAACCACTCCCTTATGGTGGCCACAGACCTTTGGAGCCTAAAGGGACCATAGCAGACATCCCGGCCCCAGTGCCTCATTTTACAAATGCCCAAAGATGGGATGTAGCCAGTCCACAGATGCTTCCAGCACAGCTACCGTGGGGACAGGCAGGGAGTCCACGTGTCATAAGGCAGGCAGAGGACAATGGTGGAGAAGACCATGCCCACTTGGAAAGCCTGTGCACCATCTAAAAAATGAACAGCTTCGTGGGAGGTGGTGACGGCCAGTTCTGCACATCCGGGGGCCTCGTTCTAAAGGGACGCCAGCTGGTAAAGCTCTGGTTGGCACACCATTCAGGCCTCCTGAATCATGGGGACGGTCTGAGCAGCCTGGCTAGGACCGTTCACATCAACAAGACAATGAAACTCCCGACCCCTGACGGCTACACCCCACATCTTGTTGAGCTGTAAAAAGGAGCAGGTGGTCCCATGGTAACCCAGAGTCCCTCTCTGGGACTTAAGGAGAATCTTCCAGTCACAGTGGGCCATGCTCCCAGAGGGGAATGGCCTCTGGTGCAGGCTGTTTAAGCCGAGTGTCTTGGAGGCAGCCAAATGGGGGGGAACGTGGAAGGGGAAAGCTGTGATTGCCGTCTATGATGGAGAGCAGAGCTGGGGTGCGCTTGGAACCCAGCAGAACCACGGGGAGACAAATGGCAGCGGGCGATAAGGAAAACTGTCCAATGAGGAAGAAGTGTCCTAAGGGGAACTCTTCCTACAAGGCAACGATCCGGCAGGAGCCGATGTTCTAGAGGGACACACAGACTGCCCGGCTGTAAGAGGACTGTGTCTGTGCTGCCCTCGGACTGACGCTTTGCTCTCTGTGTCCTTTCTTCCAGCTGGTCATGCAGTATCTCTACTATGGTGGCCCAGAGTCACTGCTCATTAAAAACAACGAGATAATGGAGGTAAGGCATCCCTGTAAACCCAGGTCACTGGCATGTGTTGGCAGAGTCTGGGGGCACCTGTGTTGGGTTTTCTCTTAGCTACAGGCTTTGGGGTCCTGCCTGCCTCCTTGGACCTCCCAAGGGCTTCTCGGCAGAGCCCCTTCCTGGAGAGCTGGGGTGCTAGGTAGCAAGTCTGCAAAATCCAATTTTAATAGGCTTGGGGGCGGGTAGAGGGGGCTTACTGAGGAGGCTGCGGCTAGCTCTAGGCACAGCGGGGGCACAAATATCACCATCAGGAGCTATCTTGGTGACTTCTGTTACCAGGAAACATAAATCACAGTGTGTCCCTTGATGTGGTTGCCAGGAGCCCATTATAAGGGCTCCCGGTGACCGTCCCTCCTTCCCGAGGCTCCTTGGCTCCCCCACCCCATCTGCTGTCTACCTCTCCGTCAAGCCTGTCCTCCCCTTCTGAGTCCAGGGGCCTGCTTCTGCTCCCTTCTCCCCAAGGCCAAGGGACCCTTCTCCTTCCTCAAAGTGGAGCCCTTGTTGGTTTTCCTGCTCAAAGCTGGGAGCTTTGAACCAGAAGCCAAAATCACTCCAATAATCCCAAGCAAAGGAACCAGGATCCTTTTCAGGTGACTGAAGTCCTGGGCACCTGGCCGATTAGAGATGTCAGCACGGTCAGCCCGTCAAAAGATGACCCCACACAGTGGTGGAAAAATCGAGTTTCAATCCAAGCTCTGCTCCTGCAGAGCTGTGTGATCTTGGCCATGACTTAACCTCGCCAAGCCTCAATTACCTTACCTGAAAATGGAAATAACAAAATCTACCTTACTGGGTTTTTAAGATTGTAGGATTTTATAATGTGCCTGCAACAGTTCCTGGCACCTGGAGGGCCATAGGCTGGGTATTCACTGTGTGACCCATTTATCCTTCCCTTTGTAACCTCCCCCCAACCCCCACCACCCACCCCCCAGTTCCTCTCTCGTCTCTCTGAACCTCTGCACTGACACTTCTCCACCTGCAGACCAAGCTACCCTCTGAGGACGCAGGCTCTTCTGTCACATTTGTTTTTATTTTAGAATTGAAATAACGAATGCACATATAAATCATATAAATGATGCAGAAGAGCTTGTCACCAAGAAGCAGCTCACCCTGCCGCCCACGCCCGCCCCCATCCTTTCCCCACAGAGCCAGTCCCTTTAAACTCCCAGGGGCCCAGCCACCGCAGTGATGCAAAGGGACGGAGAGCCCTGCCCCCCCGCCCCTGGGCTCTCTGAGGGCGCCAGGCATGACATCTTGTCTGTTGAGAGGAGGGCTCGAAGGAAGACTGAGGCAAGGGAAGGAGGCCAGACAGTGACGGAGGGAGGTGACCCGAGGTGGGGCGGTCCGGGAGGCTTCTCTGAGGTGACATTTGTATAGGACACCTGGGTGAACAGAGGGAGTTCGCAGCATCCATGTCTGTCTTGCTAACTAAGGGCGTTCACCCTTGTTTCTGGACATAACAATTGCAGGCATTTTTGCTAAAATGCTAAATCTGGTTCCCTTCAGCCTCCTTCCCTCTGCCATATTCGCCCGCAGCAGAGTTCTATCCCTGTGCCTTAGTTTCTGGGGTTTCCTTTGTGCTTCAAAGTGACAGACCCCCCGCTGTGCCCCCAGCCCTTTTCCTTGGGACATCTCTGTGGAAGATGGAGATTTTCCCCACCACCGTCCTCCCTTTATGGAAATAAACCTCCCAACCTCTGACAGGCTCTTCTTATGATTTTTAGCTTCTGTCTGCCGCTAAATTTTTCCAGCTGGAGGCCTTGCAGCGACACTGTGAGATTATCTGCGCAAAGAGCGTTAACACTGACAACTGTGTGGATATTTACAATCATGCCAAGGTAATCAATCCTGCCCAGGCTGCCCAAGCATGCGCGGTGCACGGAAGTGGCTTGGGCTTTTCCTTCGCAGACACGGAGTCTGGCCAGAGAGCAGACGCTGGCCTGCCTGCTCCAGGCTGAGCTGCCCGCATTCCTTCCCCCGCCTCAGCCTCCCTCCCGCTCTAGAAAAAAATGCCTTGCCCTTCATCTCACCCCTCCCAAATACAATGAAAGCAGGAACTCTTGGAAGTTTCAAAAACAGAGCTGTTTCTCGAGCAGTGCTTCCCAAACACGAATCATATTGCAGACCCTGACTCAGCAAGCCCGGTGCACCCTGGCGTCTGTGTTTCTAACAAGCTCCCAGGTAAATCTTCTGCTGCTGGTCTAAGCCACCACACCTTGAGTAGCAAGGAATAGTGGTTCTTCAAGTGTGTCCTCCAATCCAGAAACCATCAACCACTTCAGGGAACTTGTTAGAAATGTATATTCTGGAGCCCCGTCCCAGACCTCGTGAACCAGAAGCTCTGGGGAGAGGCCCACCATCTGTGGCTTTGCACATCATCCTGGTAACTCTGGTGCATGCTTAAGGGGGAGCACTGCTGTTCTAGAACTGGCCACACAGGAGAATCACCTGGGCACTCAGTTAAAATCCCTATGCCTGGGGCCTATCAAAGACCAATTAAATCTGCCTCTCGGGGTGGAGCCTGAGAATAGCTATTTTCCAGAGCTTCCTGGGTGATTTCAGATATGGCCAAGATGGAGAACAGCCCTGGAGAACCCCTAAGGGGTCCTCCTGGTCAGATGGACCCAACACCTAATCACAATCACCTGGGGAGAGTCCTGAATCTTTAGGCCCCCACCCTGTGGTCTCTGCAGTAGGGCTCAAGAATTTGTATATATATATTTTTTAAAGATTTTATTTATTTATTTTAGAGTGAGAAAGCACATGAGTGGGGAGAGGGAGAGAGAATCTGACGCAGACTCCAGCCTGCGTGGGGAGCCCGATGTGGGGCTCGATCTCACGACCAAGAGATCATGACCTGAGCTGAAATCAAGAGTCGAGTGCTTAACCTACGGAGCCAGCCAGGCGCCCCAGGAATCTGTATTTTTAACAAGCTCCTGGGGTCACTGCTGTGGCTTCAGCCCTAAGACCCGTCTTAACTCCAATTTTGGGGGACCACTGTCCTCATCCAGTTCATGTCACTGTGGGGATACTGGGACCAAGAGAATTCAAATACTTGTTCCAGGTGCCATTTCATTTGGTCCCTTGCGCTGAGGACAGGCACGTTAGCATTTGCTAGGAAGAAACAACGAAATGAGTTGAGATCAGGAATTAAAACAAAAAATCCTCCTTTTGTGTGGCTGGAGCTCAGGACACATCCCCCACATCCACTGTCCAGTGACAACTGACTTGAATTGCACTCTCACTGCTCATCCTGAAAACTCGGGCTGCCTTTGAGATGTTTTCTGTCTTAACACGGACACTCGACAGACCCTTGTAGCGTGTGGGCCCTGTGCTAAGATTCTTGTCACACCTTCCTTTGTAAACATCACTGCAGCTCTTTGAGGTAAACGTTATCATTAGTCCCATGTTGTAATAAGGGAACTGAAGCACAGAGAGGTGAAGTAACTTGCTTAAGATCACACAGCTGTGGAGATTTTTCTTTTTATCGTGGCAGATGCCATAACGTGAAATTTACCATTTTAACCATGTCTAAGTGTACATTTCAGGGGCTAAGCACATTCACACTGCTGTACAACCATCACCACTATCCATCTCCAGAACTTCTCATCTTTCCAAACTAAAACTCTGTACCTACGGAACATTAACGCCCATTTCCCTCTCCCCTCAGCCCCGGAAACCTCCACCTAACCTTCTGTTCTATGAATCTGACTCCTCTAGGGACCTTACATAAGTGGAATCATTGCGTTTTGGCCTGTTGTGACTGGTTTATTTCCATTAACACGGTGCCTTCAAGGTTTGTCCGTGCTATAGCACGTGTCAGAATTTCATTTCTTTTTATTTTTTTAATATTTATTTATTTGACAGAGACACAGCGAGGGAGGGAACACAAGCAGGGGGAGTGGGAGAGGGAGAAGCAGGCTCCCCGCTGAGCAGAGAGCCCGATGTGGGACTCGATTCCAGGACCCTGGGACCATGGCCTGAGCCAAAAGCAGATGCCCAATGACTGAGCAACCCAGGCGCCCTATTTCATTTCTTTTTAAAGCTGAATGATGTTTCCTTGTATGGAGAGACCACACTGTGTCCATTCACCCATCAGTGGACACACAGGTGACTTTCACCCTTTAGCTGCTGTAGATAATGCTGCTCTGCACATGGGCAGGGGACAAATAATCTGTTCAAGTCTCTGCTTTTAGTTCTTTGGGGTATATACCCAGAAGTGTAAATCTAGATGTGTCTTCCTGCAAAGCACAGGTTCCTAACCTTGTGTTTACTGTCTGGCCCAACAAATGTTGTAAATAATGTGCAATAATTGTTGATACACAGAAAAGATCTTTTGATTGGTCATCAGTAAATCGACAACTACAGGCTACTTCCTACACACACACACACACACACACACACACACACACACACGTGTGCATGTACACTAGGTATTTTGGTTAAGTGAAGGTTTTACCAAAATCTGGTTTCTCGGGACACAGCACATTTTTTTTTTAATCTTCAACTAATGACTTTGCAGGAAAGCATCGGAGGCTGCTGTCTCCCCAAGAGAAGAGCCTAATTAGTAATCTTGTGGTCCCTCCCCCTCTCCCTCTTCCTTCTCCGCCTCCCCTGGCCACGGAACCTCCAAGTGCCCTGTGAACCCAGCATCCACAAGTGGCTTTGCCGTGGCCTGTCGTCTTGACAGTAATCCATTTTAATCACTCCAGCCACCTTGGCAGGAGGCTCCGTAGTTCTTGCCATTAATAATGCAACTGGCTGCGGCGTGAGCCCAGGCCAGGAATCCGCGGGTGCTACAGGCTCTGCACACCTAAGGCAGGGAACTGCCTCTTTTGCGGATGCGCTTTGGCAGCCAGAACTTAGCCTTTTACAGACACCAGCCACTGCCATGGCTCCCAGGCCACATCCTGGTGTGTTTCCAGTGCAAAAGCTGCCCTTCGTGCTATTTGCATGGAGGACAGGGCAAAGCCAGCCAGCCCCTGCCTTTTCTCTGTGCTGCTTCCCCTGTGCTCCGGATACTACAGCGCCACGAGTGATCACATGCCATGTGGCTTCTGTTCCTGGCAGATTGTACTGCAAATTGAGGCTAGTTTAGTAAAAGATGGAAAAGAAAGAAACCAACCCTTGGTTCAGCACCCCAGGAAACACAGCCGTTTACACGCTAATAAAAATGCTGCAAATGTCAACAAGCCCTTGGCAATGTTACCTCTCTGTGACATCTGTTTCAGACAGCTGCAGAATTTCATACAGATGAGAAGCCCATCCCATAAATGCATGGCTTGGCCATCTTTTTTCCCCCCTGGCAGAGCTGTTCCAAACTATTCAGTCATGAAAAAAGGGCCCTCGGGGGCCACCTCGGTGGCTCAGTCGGTTAAGCGTCTGCCTTTGGCTCAGGTTCTGGCATGGAGTCCTGCATGCCTCTCCCTCTGCCGGCTGCTCCCCCTGCTTGTGTGCTCTCTCTCTGACAAATAAATAAATAAAATCTTAAAACAACAAAAACAAAGGGGGCCCCGGAGCTACTGATGGCCCTTCTGGGGTATCTTTCAACCTGGGAAAAAGAATAGGCTAGTTCATCAAATTGATTCTAAGCTAGAGTAGTAAGCTCAGCAGTGCTCTGTGCTAGAAAGAACACAGGTTTGGAAACCAGGGGATTCATTCATTAGTGTTTATTGAGCACCTGCTGTTTACCAGAAACTGTATTCATCAGAATATAATAAGAAATTAGTAAGACATAGTCTCTGCCCTTGAAAAATTATAGTCTAGGGATGGGGCTCAGCAAACTTGTGCTGTAGAGGGCCAGGTAAATATTTTCACATAGGCCACACAGTCGCCTTGTACCTCCTTAACTCTGCTGAATCACACAAAAGCAGCCATAGGCGATATGTAAATGATGGATGTGGTTGTGTTCTAATAAAACTTTATTTACAAAAGCAGGTGGGGGGCCAGATTTTTCCAAAGGGCTGCAGTTTGTCAACCACTGATCTAGGAGATGAGAGTGTCCACCCCAGTTCTGTCAGTAATTAGCTATGTGGAGGTAGTCAGGGTCTGACCTACAGTCACCATTGAGTAAATATCACCAAATGTAAATTAAGTATTTATTATTCTCCACTTACTGCCTTACAATGAGGGACATTGATAGACAAAGTGAGTGGCCAGGTGTGGTAAAGAGGGTTGATCTCTGTGTCCGCAGAATCAAAGATAGGCAACGCTGAGCCTCATTTACCCCACCTGTAGAGTGAAGGCTTATAGTCTGGGACTGTAAGAGCACGGTTCATGTTGTAAGAATGAAATCATTCCTAAGGTCTCTCCCAGCCTCCAAGATACTATGCGAACCCTGGGTGATAACAAGCCCTCTCACATGATAAACCTCACCTTGTCCCCTGGGTCTCTCAGAGACCACGAATTACCTGGTGCCTCTGGTTCACGCCTTCCATTTTATAGCTGGGGAAACTGAGGCATAGGAAAGTTATCTGACTTGCTCAAGGTTGCACATGGTTTTTTCGCATACAGTTGCCGTTGGCTCGGTGAATTAGCACATGGCATCAGGGAGTTCGTGGTTACAGGCTTGGTCCTTGTAAGGGCCAGTTGGCTTGGCTAGGTTTGTTTTTTTTTTTTTTTTAAGATTTATTTTTATTTATTTGAGAGATGGGGGAAAGGGCAGAGGGTGGGAATCTTTAAGCAAATTCCCCACTGAGCACGGAGTCTGATGTGGGGCTCAGTCCTGCAGCCCTGAGAGCATGACCTGAGCCAAAACCAAGAGTTGGATGCTCAACCAGCTGAGCCACCCAGGCGCCCCTGGGCTAGGTTCTGTAGGTACAGTCAGTTCCCCTTATCCCAGCTTGGCCACCTACTTTGTCCACGTGGGTCACTGGATACCAGCTGGTGAGAAAGAGAGTGATAATTATAAATAGTTTACATTTACAATGACAGCTAGCATTGAGTGCTGAGTACAACTGACCACTGCTCTGATGCTCCATGCGTGATCTCATTTAATCTCAACAACAGACTATTAGGGAGGTATTATCTTCCCCATTTTATGGATAGGAAGTTCGAGGCAAAGAGAGATTATGTACTCGCCCAACAGCTAATGGCTAAAGTCATAAATCTAAAGAAAAAAAAAAAGGAAGGAAGGAAGGACGGATGGAAGGGAAAAAAAGATCCCAGAGGCCCCCCTCTTAGCTACATTCCTAACCTGCCTCTCCTAAGTGTGACAAATGACAGAATCATGCCATAAATCATCCCGACAGGTCTGGGATGCAGGTGGCCTCATTCTCATTTTGAAAATGATGAACCCAAGCTTGGGCAAAGTGACCCAGCCCTGGTCACATCTTCAGGAAAGTAGAGGAGCCCCCACTTGAATCCAAGTGTTCCAGCTCATTCCCCCGGAACCCTGTCAGCACTGCCTCATTATCATTGCACCATTCCACATCTACAACTTAAAGTGCATGTCTGGTTTAAAGGACAGGATATCAGGGATTTCAGAAGGATGATTCAGCGTTTAGATGATGTAGATAATTCAGCATCTAAATAGAGCAGGATGTCATCTCCAGGAGCACTTAACTTCTGAGTGCCCAGTTCATTGTGATAGAGAGACTTACAAGCTTTGGGAAGTGTAGAAAAGGTCTGAAGACAGCCAACCCACATAATCACATGTACTTCCGTGCCTCAAACACGAGTCCCTCCGCCAGGCACACGCATGAGGCTAAATACCCACCCTCTGAGAAATGGTGCTGGGCTAGAGGCAATGTCTTGGTGGTTAACCACACAGCCTTTAGGACTTGAATTACCAGAGTTCCATGCCCGATTCTGCCCTGGATGCACTGCGTGATTTTGTTGTCAGTAGTTACTGTCTTGTCTGTTTCCTCATCTGTAAATTGGAAGTGGTAATACACCCGCCTCCAGGGAGGTTGGAGATTAAATGAGATGTTGCAGGCGAAGTGCCTGGCAAGGTGTCTGGCACATTGTAAGCTCTCGGTCGATGTTCTCCATGAGTCTGTTACTCGGTTAGTTAACTGTTCGCTCCTACATTCAACAAGTACTAAGTGTCTGCCATCTGCCGAGCCTCGACTTGGCCCCTGATGGAGGTCAACATCATCCCTCCCCCACTGGCTTAGTCTGCAAGGAACCCTGTGTCCAGATCACTCTCTCGGCCTTAGCACCGACTGCTCGAGCTGCAGGATTCTCTGCTGCTGGGGCTCTCCTGCTCATGGTGGCAGCCCCAGCAGCATCTCTGGATTCCACCCGTTAGATCCCAGTGGTACACACGTCACCGCCACCTCCCAGTCGTGACAACCAAACTCCCTCCAGGCTTTTCCAGATGTCCCCTGGATGGCCAAATCAGCCCTGGTAGAGAAACCACTGCCCCAAATCCGGGGCGTACGTAGTCCATGCCCACCTGGGACTGCTGTGAGAGTCAAATGAGCCAACACTCCAAGCGCTTAGAGCTGTGTCTGCAGCTCCGTTCATGCACCAGCTCGCTAGAGTACAACAAAGAAACGCAAAACCCGGGGGTTAAACCAGTAAGCAGGTCTTCAGCACAGGAGTCCACAGGACAGCTGGAAGTTTCTTCTGGTCTCCACTGGCCTTGCTTCTGAAGTCAGCTGGCTGGTCAGCTGTGCTTGGCTTGGGTGACCCTGGCTGGGCTCGGTCACTGTCTTCTCTCAATTTCCTGGAGCCTCTCACCCTCCCAGCAGGCTCGCCTCGCCTGTTCTGTCTGCAGAGGTGGGGTTCTGAGCAAGAGTGTGAAAGTCCGAACCTGGCCCTTTAAAGCTAGCTCGGGCTTGGCAGCTCTCACGTCTGCCACCTGCTGTTGGCCTGAGGAAGTCACAAGGCCAAGCCCTGGAGAAATGAACCCCAGTCCCCTAGGGGAATGCAGCAAAGCGCAGAGAATCTCAGCCACTGTCATCAATCTACCCTCATGGCTGTTAGCCATTATTAGGTACGCAGGTGGTCCAGAAACCTAACCTTCTCCTGCTTCCTGTCTCTCTCCAGTTTCTTGGAGTCACAGAGCTCTCAGCGTACTGTGAAGGCTACTTTCTCAAAAACATGATGGTCCTCATCGAAAATGAAGCCTTCAAGCAGCTCCTCTATGACAAAAATGGCGAAGGGACGGGCCAGGATGTGCTCCAGGACTTACAGAGGACGTTGGCCATCAGGATTCAGTCAATCCACTTGTCCTCTTCCAAAGGTTCTGTCGTATGAAACGTCCAGGGCAGGGAACGGTCCCCGGGGACTTTCCAGACCCTGCTGCTGCACTGGCTTCACACAAACACATACCGAGTTCACCTGGCGTCTGTTTTTGGCTAGGCCAAGGAGCTGTCTCTACTGCCTCAGCTTCTCTCGAATAAGCAATTTCAGCTCCTGTGTGTTCCTGTTGAAAAACAAAGGACATGCCTCTGGTCTGAAGGTCAGAGGGCAGCGGGGTCCGGAGCTTGAAGGTCAACATGGGGCAGCCAAACCAAGCCCATAGGAAAGCACCCCTGGGGCAGTCACACACCCGGGGCGGGGACCACCGTCCAGTGGATGAATTGAGGACTCAAGGTCGTCTGGGTTACCGGTTGAGAGCTGGAGAATGTGACTGCTCTGACCCTGACGAGCGAGCGTTGTGTTCCCACGAAGGACCTTCGTCTCTGCGGTTCAGGGAGAGTCAGCGTGGTAGCGAATTTGTGAGACTGTTACCAATAACGAAGAAATAAATTGGCGAATTTTTAGGGGTGGGCACTTTTTAAAATGTTCATAACAAAACAAAACAAAAAAAAACAGGGCAGCATTGTAGTTTAAAATCTATTTCTAAAAGCTTAACAGTTCATTTTCAATTGAATTGTGTTTAGGGATCTGTGTTTTGAGTTTTGTTGTTTTTTTTTAAACAGTAAGTTGCCGGTCTGTACTATATAAACATATGCATCTGACAAGTTATTACTGATATTCTATACAAGGTAAAATAATAACCTTGCCTTAGTGATCATGGTTATACAAAAGAGGTGCACTGCCAATAATTATCTCTAACTCGATAGTTGAAAACAACGTGCATGCTAATCGTTATTTTGGGGTGAGAATAAAACATCCCCACATAACAAAACATGCATTTGCATGGGCCCGAACCAGTGAAATGTTATGTTTGTGCTTCATTTTTGCCAAGGTAAAAAAACGTTCCATCACGTCTTGCTAAAAATCCATTTGGTGAAAACTAGAACCTATTCCTTTCCTTTAACAATGATTCTGGGATGCTTTTGCAGAAATGTGTTCATGATGCTGATGGGGGGCGGGGAGGGCGCACGCCAGAGGATTTACTATTAATCCCAAAGTTTCCTCTGTATTCTCAGAAGATGTTAATAGTTTGTTACTAGCCAGATATATGACTATGTTAGATTATTTTTAAAGATGAAACGTGTATGATAGGAAGGATTCTTTCTGTATCCCGAGAGTGTACAGTTATAAGGTTATCTATAACGAAAGTTTATATCGACAGGGGTCCGTTTTGCTCTGCCATATATTATAAACAAAATGGATTGGTGAAGTGCCACGATATTCCAAGTAATTTTTGAGTTGCTGCCTTTTTTCATTTTCTTTCTTGTCCCTTAATTTGGAACCTAGCTAGAAACGAGAATGACTTTTACCCTTTGGGGTTGGCAAAGTCTCGTTGGTAAAATCCTCTTTCCTCGCATGCCTTTGGGAAGTTGTGCATGGACCCTAGACTCCGAGGAGCTGCTGTCACCCATCGAACTTGCTCCCTGAGCCACCGTCCAAGAGGACCAATGCCGAGTTACATGGGTGTGACCCGTGAGCGCCCGGGCCATGTCTGCCTACAACGCTGGCCCGTCAGTGATTTGGATCCACGAGGCCTCTCTCCTACTTGGTCATTTGCAAACCTCCCCAGGCCCTACCATCAAATGAAGAAGGGGGGAGAGACTGCCTGCAGAGGAGGCCACATTCCAGAAGATACACAGCCCATGCGTGAGTCACCGCTGCCTCCTGCCTCCTCTACATCCTCAGAAATGCTGTGTGATGTTCCCCTCACCACGACTGACTTCCCTGCGAATGTCTTATGCTAGTTTGGGGCCTCTGGCCTCCAATTTGTACAGTGGCAACTCCCAACAGGCTTCTGTTGCAGTTTGGTGTGTGCTTTCTCTGTCATTAAACGATTTTCCCAAGCCGCGCATCGCGTGTGTGTGGTACGAGGGAGCTCTTTCCCCCACCAGGTGGGGCCTGAGAACTTCATTCATTTGAAAGATTGGAAAATGTGGTCCCGCAGAAAAAAGTCAAGGAAAATGAAGATGCCAGGTGAAAGAGAGGGAGGGGCTCGTGTCTTTGGCAGTGGGCTGCCCCCTGTCCGCTCTGTGGAAGAGATGTCAGCCTCACAGGCTCAAGTCCCCTGGGGCCTGCGTACACCTCTGGGTGCCCCCCCATTTGGAGGACTTAAAGGTGAGACCACCTTGGCTACTGGCCTCATGAGGCTAATCGGCCTGCAGAGGGTTTAAGTTCTGGCTGTCTCTTCTGTGCCTTGAGGAAGCTTTGTGGGGGGTGGGGAAGTGGAGAAAAAGAAGTCCCCTCCCACATGGTGTGTCCCCTACCAAGGGCCAGCCTGACTTGATGTTTGTGGATGGCGGCAGCATTCTGGGGTGGGGGGGGGATCCACAGAGGGACAAGCAGCTCTCTTCTCGGGTAGCCTCAACACTGTGGTCAAACCCAGGCCCCACCTGGTCCGCTCTGGCCCAGCCCGGGTCTGGGTGGAGACTGATTCCCCCCACACCCTCCACCCATCCACAAGGCCTACAGGAAGCAGGGCTAGGAAGCCTGGGCAGGGAGGCAGGGGTAAACAGCTCACCTCACCACCCCGAGGCCCTGCTTAGCAGGCAAGCTCTTTCTTTAAGAAGCAACCAAAGTATCCGAGTGCGGGAGCCGGAACTCCGAGTGCCAGTCCGGCCTGGAGAACAGAAGGTCGGTTTATTTTTATTTACTTAATTTTTTTTTTTGAAAGATTTTATTTAGTTATTTGACAGACAGAGTCACAAGTAGGCAGAGAGGAAGGGAAGCAGGCACCCTGCTGAGCAGAGAGCCCGATGTGGGGCTCGATCCCAGGACCCTGAGACCATGACCTGAGCCGAAGGCAGAGGCTTAACCCACTGAGCCACCCAGGCGCCCCAAGGTCGGTTTATTTTTGACTGTGCTTCACCCCCTGCGTGGCCTCTGGGGTGAGTACACCATTTGATTTATTCCTTCTGCAAAGATAAAGCGTACGCTGCGACATTTGCCTTTTACTTCCCTGACAGGAGGCTTTGTCACTCGGTCCTTAGTGAAGCCCAAAGCGTCTGAAGCCCTTAGCTGCTTGCGGGGAGAAGGCTGAGCCCACCTGCCGGCCACAAAGCTCCCTGCACCCCTTCCACTGCTAGGAGGAACGGGAGGAGGGTGTGCGCACGGTCACCCGAATAAACACGACGGCCCCGGCTGGGCTTCTGCGGCCGCCAAAATATTTGCACGTGTGCGATTGACCTTGTATATCCTGTATTTACATGTCATCCGTGCTTCCCAAAAGATGGAGAATCCCCCCTCCAAAATGGGGATCGAGGTGTGTGAGCTCCCATCAAGGGAGGCAGAAGCTGGAAGACTCCCCGAAGAGGCACCCTTCAGGGTCCAGATGGACGGACGGGCCTCTAAGATCTCCTCCGCCCGTGAGGTTCTTTAGTTCTGTGACTCTGTCTCCGAGGCTCGCATTGTTTCCCCCGCCCCTGTGAAGCCCCAGGCCGGAAGTGTTATCCCGGGTGGGCGTGGCTTGAAGCCCCAGGGCGATCGTGTTAGCCCAGGTGGGCGTGGTTTCACCCCCACCCCCCCACCCCCGTTATTCCAGGAGCCTAGGGCAGCGCGCTTTGCAGGCGGGGTGGATAAAAGGGCAAGGGTTCCACACAGCCCTCGGAGAAAATCTTTTATTTCCCTAGTCCTGGGTTCCTTGCTTGTTCACATTCCCTGCTCACTCCCTCCGCCCCTCGCTTTGCCGTCGCAAGCTTGAGTCACAGACAAATGGGCGCAGACCCTCATCCCCCCACTCGGGTTCCCTCAAGGATGGGCCATACCCGACACCCTGCAAGACAGCTTTCTGGGCTTCTGGGCTTGGGGATTCCGGTCTGGGAGATGCACAGCCATCCACTGCCAGACTTCAGGCTGCCAGCAGGTCTGGAAACTTGCACATATCCAAACCAACCCAGCCCCTCACTAGCCCTGGAACACTGGACAAGTCTCTCACAAAACCTAGTTTTCATTTTTCCATTCTGAAAAATTGGTGTAAATATAACTAGTTACCAGCATCGTTGGGAGGATTAAGCAAGATATTTTGAACAGGTCCTACACAGTTAGCAGCAGGAAAAGGCACTTCCAAACTTGTGAGACAGAGCAGGGGGAAGGAGAACTTGACAGTTCTCACAAGGAAGGGAAGATTAACAATTCTACCCTCCATTTCTTTTTTTGTATTATTAGTTTCAGAGGTACGATTTCGTGACTCGCCAGTTGCCTATAACACCTGGTGCTCATTACCTTAAGGGCCCTCCTCAATGCCCATCACCTGCCCTTCATTTCTAGAACCTTCTACTGCAGCCATGCCCAGGGTGGTTTGTGAGCTCTAGGGTTGCACTACTTTTTCCAGGGAAGGTGGAGAAATTCCCCAAAAACACCTCCACTGCAGTCATAGCTCCTCGCATGGTGCCTCACGCAAAGTCATTGATCAAGAAATGTTTAAGTCAATGGAAGCCAAGTTCAACTAGATTTTCCTACATATAAGTACTATAAATATGTCATATAGATACTAAATGTAAGTACTAAAAATACTTTCACACTATTACTATATTTGCTAAATATTAGAGTTGCAGGGATTTGCTCTCCCAAACTCCTCATCTACTCAGGAACGTGAGACTCAATATTTGTGATTCATGACATTGAGCCCAGGGCCCTAGAAGTGACCAAGCAGGGACAGACCCGCCAAGTTGACTCTCAGTCTAGGGCTGGGGACCATGGCTGAAGAGGAGACAGATAGCCACAGATCCCCAGGGGAACCAAACACCAAATGTCAACTCCAGAAAATGCCAGGATTGCTGTCCTCAGCAAAGTGGCAACTAGCCCACGCCCTTTCCTGCCACTTGAGTGTGGACACTCATCCCCCACCCCTCCATGGAGAAATCTCCCTGGTGAAACTTCACATCACCTGTGTCCTTCCCAAGCTGGCCAGTGCCTTGGGTAAAGCAGCATGTACCTTTGGACGGGACCACTGGGAAGCTGGTAGGATGCCTGGTTTTTTGCCCTCCTTAAAAATAACCCAGCAGATTTTAAACTTCCTGCTTGGTAGGAAAAAATAGAACTTGTACTCAGCAATCACGTTGCACATTAGTTCCCATTACTGATGAGGCAGTGGGGTAATGAGTGCCCTATGAAAGGACATGCCTCCAAGTTTAGCTCCGAATATGAAAAGACAATCTGTCGGCGTGAATAGGCAATTAAAAGAGATGCCCTGATGGCATTGATGCGTTCTTTGGATGTTGCTTTCAGAGTTAACCTCGGATGAGTTCTGAATGTTAATGCCACCTTAGAACTCTGGGATGAGATCTGCCAGGAGAGTTGGCGGGTGGTGGAATGGAGGGGTTCTGGGCTGAGCACCAGATCCTGCCTCTGGTCCTGCTGCTGCCATTGGCTATTTGGTGACCTTGGTCAGGACCCTTCTCCATCCTGGACCTACTCTAAATGAAAGCCTTTCTGAGCTGATGTTCTGTGCACCTAGACTGAACACGTCATACTCCTCTTGCTACACTCATGCATCCAGGAGGACTTAGGTAAAGGAGCCTCAGTGCACAATGATGTCTTTGGTAAAAGAGGCAATAAATCCAGTAAACGCCTTCCAACGAGGCTCCACACATGTTTTATGATGAGGCTGCTTCTCACCAAATCATAGCCTCGCGACCAGCATCTCCTTTTTGTTTTGTTCTTTTCTCTTTTCGCTTTTAAATAATTACAGAGGGGCGCCTGGGTGTCTCAGTGGGTTAAGCCTCTGCCTTTGACTCAGGTCATGATCTCAGGGTCCTGGGATCGAGTCCCGCTTCGGGCTCTCTGCTCGGCAGGTAGCCTGCTTCCTCCCCTCTCTCTCTACCTGCCTCTCTGCTTACTTGTGCTCTCTGTGTGTCAAATAAATAAATAAATTCTTTTAAAAAATTAAATAATTACAGATTCATAGGAAGTTGCAAAGACAGTACAGAGAGGTCCTTGTACCCTTCACCCACTTGCCCCCAGCGGTGGCATCTGAAGTGTCTGTCGTATGATATTGAAACCAAGAAATTGACATCAGCACAACGCGTATGTCCAGTTCAATGCCATCTCGTCACCAGTATGGATCCATTTTCCCACCACCCCAATCACTGTCCCACACCACAAAGGTGCCCCTGTGCTCCCCCTTCCTAGTCACTCCCACGCCCTTCCTCTCCTACAATCCCAGCCCTGGCAATCACAGATCTGTGTTCCAGCTCTAAAGGTTTGTCATTCGAGAGTGTTCTATAAATGCAACTGTACGAAGAGTGGCTCGCTTCATGCAGCACCGTGTCCTTGAGAGCGGTCCAAGGATGTTGCACGTATCAAGAATCCGTTCCTTTTTATTGCCGAGTACCGTTCCCCTGTGTCCCGTCTCCTTTTTTTTTTTTCTTTTAAGATTTTATTTATTTATTTGAGGGAGAGCATGAATGAGGAGAAGGTCAGAGGGAGAAGCAGACTCCCCGTGGAGCTGGGAGCCTGAGGCGGGACTCGATCCCGGGACTCCAGGATCATGACCTGAGCTGAAGGCAGTCCTCCAACCAACTGAGCCACCCAGGCATCCCCCGTCTCCTTTTAACCAAATTCAGGCACATGTCAGGAAGTATGGCAGGAAGACAGCCTGACTCTGACTGCTTGTTCTCTGCTTGTAGCTCCCAAAAAACAGTGATGTCTCTTGAGAACCGGACGTGACTTTCTCATCCTGCAGCATCCAGGGGAGACGGTTTTGTGATGTTAGTCCAACACTCTGGTGTTGGTGATCGATCACGGAGGACCACAGCTCTGCCTTGTCCTAAATGGTCTTTTAGCTTCTATCGTGGACTGACTTCTCCAAACATCTCACTGATGGCACAGGGAAGTGCTTTTCAGACTCACTCTGTGTGCACATCATTGGGGATCTCGTTGAAATGCAGGTTCTGATTAAGTAAGGCTGGATCAGGCTTGAAATTCAGCATTTCCAATAAGCATCTAGGTGAGCCTCTTGCTGCCGACCTGGGGAGCACCCAGCCAATGTCAAGTATGGCCATCAGAGATTCATCTCCAAAACTTTGTGCTGCCAGACTAATCCGTGGCTTCTGTCCGGTTACCCGCCTCTATGGAATCTCAACCTTGTGGGTTATTATGAGCCTTTCCTTCTGTCCCAGACCATGAAGACATTTTAGATATACATCTGGGGAAATCATTTGAAGTTAAATTTTCCTAGGTAGAGGCTCCAAAGAGTCTAAATTAAGCCCAACGTATTATTCACCCACAACCTCATTCTACCTCCAGTTTTCATGGTCTGTTTTTAGTCCAAATCAAATGTATTTATACCCCCAGGTGTTTACTGATGCCCCAGCATACATGTGGGACCTCACCTGCCTCTCTGTTCTGACATGAAGTACCCATCCGCACTCACTTTGGTTTTCCATTTTCCTTTGGCATTGGCAGAGAAGGAAAGAAGAGAACTCTTGTTTATTGCAATACTATTTCATGAGACTTCTTTCCGGGCTCACAGACCCATCCTGAAAATGGCAGCGACACCCAGGAGGACCAAGAAGGGAACGATCAAAGATAACTGTCCCTCCCATTTTCACTAAAATTACTTTGATAGTGGGGCAGGATGAGGGAAGCATCTGGTTCCAAATGGCTGCTGGGTGACCTTGAGACTTGTCAGCTGTTTGCTGTGGGGAATGAGTGGGTGGCAAGAAGAAAGAGTGGCAGATTTTATCCATAATTACTCATTACTTTCTTTCCTTGTCAAGCGAATGACTGAATTTTCAGCACTTCAAAGGAATCCCTCTCATACATTAAATATTGTGGTTGGGGGGCTCTCAGATATTGTTTTCTGTTGAGCCAGTAATAAGAAAGTACATAAAGTCTTTTTTTTTTTTTCTTCTAGAAGTTCCTTAGACCAGGGAATGAATATCTACCCTTGATATATGAGAGTTTCAGCTGACCAGTGAGTTTAAGGAAAATCAGCAATATGGTACGGTTGCTTAGAAGAGCTCATTTAGCTGTAGGCTGCATTAATAGAAGCATAATCGTTACAATGAGGAGGTGATGATGCTCCTCTCTGCACTGAAGAGATCCCTCCTGGAGACGTGCATTAGGTTCAGGGCCTGCATGAGTCAGGGTTCCTAGCAACAAGCAACTCTGACTAATTTAAGAAGAAAGGGGATTTGCTGAAAGATATTAGATAATTCAGACATTTGTTGATGGACTGGAGAAACCACTTGAAAGGCGGAGCTTTTAGGGATGACTTACAAGCCATGACACAGGAAAGGCCTGTTGAAGTCCTTGTTGCTGCTGCCACCAAATGCTCTGAAGGCCAAAGTCAGTAATGGCAGCTCCATGGTGACAGAGGACCTGATTTCTATGGCCACAAGCACCAGGACCACTCCTCCCACAGGACTTCACCTGCAAACCCAGCAAAAAGCTCAAGGCCTCTGTCTCCGCTTGAACCACAAAACGGAAGCTCCCATTCCCTCATGGTGTCCCCTTCGGAATCAGGCTTTCATTCCAGCACCACATCAGTCACATGACTCTGCTTAGCTGGGGGGAGGGGCGGCATGGGAGTTTCAGTTCTTACTGCTGCCTTTTGGGGACAGGACGGATCCCAGGGGATTTCTGTGGAGAAACATGATGGGTGGCCATGAACATGACAGATGTCTCCTGTTCTTATTGAAGGTCACAGACTTATCAGAAGAAAGTAACCAGATGATGAAAGAGCCGCTGAAGGAAGGGGGAAGTTTGGAGCATAGACAGGAAGACCTGGGTATGAATAAGAAATTTTAAAAGTCAGAGCAAAGTCTTCTAAAGAGGAAATGAGCTGACATGGGTAGTGAGTTCCCCATCACAGGAAGCATTCAAGAAAATGCTGGTCAACCACTTGATAGAGATACGAACAATAAAGGGGCAGAATTTAAAGGTCCCTTACAACTCAGAGATATTGTTATTATCTGTTCTCTCCTTCTGATATTAATCACCTATTTGGCCTCAGAAAACCAATCCCTCTTGATATATCTTGTGTAGAATTTGTAATGACCTCCCTGCCTTCATTTTTTGTCAGTGCTGCATTTTATTAAAGCCTGCTTCCCCATTTATCCTCATCATGTTAGTGAGGCAGCAGATCAATTCATTACTCTTACTTATCTAATATAGGAGGAAGAGAAATGGTCTCCCAACCCTCACCAGCTGGAAAGAGAAAAAGTAGCTAGCAGCAATTCCGTTACTGAAAAATGGGACTTCTTTTTATAAAGGGGGAAAAAATGGATTTCAGTAAAGCAATCAAGTTAGGGAAGGGCCATTTCTGAGAGTAGAATGAAATCCACGTCTGGGAAGCTGCACGTGTCAATACCGCATTCCTTGTGCATTTTTAAAACCAGAGTCAACAGAGAAAAACCAGGAGCGTGTGTCAATTTGGCTACGGGGGCAGGCAAGCCTCAGTCTTCCCTCCTCCATAATGGGGATGCCGCTGCACTGACACAGCAGGTGAGGGAGTGATGGCAGGCTTCAATCACTTGTAGGTAGGGCTCTGTCACAACGCAGCACACCCTGTCCACCAAACGGGGGAAGCAAGAGGGAAGCTGGCTGATTGGCTCCCACGACGCTGATTGGCTCAATCGACCACGCCCCCAGCCTCAGGTTCCCGCAGGCCAGCAGTGGCTCTCTCAGCATCCTGCCCGGGGCCCCTGCCAGCTGCCCTCCTACCACACTGTTGAGTTCCAGGAGTCACTCATCGGGGTCCAGTTTAATTCATGATACTCCCTTGACAGCCTCACTCCCTGGAGCCCCCAGAGGACACCAGCCTTGTGTTCATCTCCTGTTCAGGGCTCTCGGATATGGAATCTTACTAAGTAACTGTCAGCTGGTTGTCACATTCCGTCCTAGAGGCGACAGAAACAATGTTCAAGGATCGCGCCTCTGTGTGCTGCTTCGAAGATGCTTCCATGTGGCTGAAATGGCATTTCCAGGGCACTGGAGAGCAGTGCGTTTCTCGTCCCTCTATATCTTGTGTCCCTCTTTTACACCTCTGAGTGCAGAAATTGGCCTGGGAAGACAGGGTAGGTTTTAGAGAATGGCTGTCCTGACAGATGAAGGACCGCCACAGCTCAGTCCTGTGCATACTTGCCAGGGAGAGACCTTTGCAATGTGTAGAAATACGAAAACAAGTAAAAATCCAACATGGCTCTGACTCATCACAGTGAGATCTAATGTTTATCAAGTGTTTATCCTGCCGCGGACACTGGACTGAGTGCTTTATGTACATTATCTCCATCCTCACCATGACTCCTACGTGATGGGGATTTGTATTCCCATTTTACAGATAGGGAAACTGAGGTGCAGACAGCAGGGCTAAAAGCGTGTGCAGCGCTGAAATGTAGGTGCAAACTGCGTTGGTCTGACTTCTAAGCAAGCTTTTACCCTTTGCCGTGCTCTTTGTTTAAAATGCCTCCTTTCAGGGCTCCTGGCAGGCTCAGTCAGCGGAGCATGCCACTCTTGATCTCAGGGTTGTGGGTTCGAGCCCCAAATTGGGTTTTAAAATCTTAAAAAATATAAAAAATAAGTTAAAAATTGGACAACTGGGTGGCTCAGTTGGTTGGGGCTGCCTTCAGCTCAGGTCATGATCCCAGAGTACCGGGATCAAGTCCTGCATTGGGTTCCTGGCTCCATGGGGAGTCTGCTTCTCCCTCTGACCTTCTCCCCTCTCATGCGCTCTCTCACCATCTCTCTCTCAAATAAAAAAATAAAATCTTTAAAAAAAATAAAACAAAATGCCTCCTTTCAATGGAGGTGGGGAAAAGATCCTTCTCTCCTCTATGCTGTTTAAAAAAAAGACCATTCGGATAGCTGTTCAGAAGAGGAAGAAAAAACCTTCTGGGGTCAGGCGAAGGTTAAGCATATGTGTCTGTGGCGAGCTGTTGTGCCAAGGTCAACTTCCTCCGGATGCAATTTTCTGTTTGTGAGTTTTGTTTGGGAGAGACAGGAGTGTTGAGTGGTATGAAGGGTCAGTTCATATGGACCAGTCCTCAGTGGGTATTGACAGTCACTGGGGACAGAGGCGAGGAAGCTGGGGTCCCTCAAGATGCTTCTTGACACACAGACAGAGCCTGGGGACAGAGCTGCTGCCAGGCCAACTCCTGGTATGAAGGGACCACCACCCCTATGACCCCCCCCACCCCTGCACCTCTTGGGCAGGTGGGCCCAAGGTCACACTGACAGTCAAGGTCATGCTCTGCGAGGCCATGCATCAGACAGGCAGGAGACATGGTTGGCCCATTATGCCTCTGAGCCACACCTTCCCCATCTCAGATTTTTGGTTTTTTTTTTTTTTTAAGATTTTTATTTATTTGACAGAGATACAGTGAGAGAGGGAATATGAGCAGGGGGAGTGGGAGAGAGAGAAGCAGGCCTCCTGCCAAGCAGGGAACCTGATGTGGAACTCGATCCCAGAACCTTGGGATCATGATCTGAGCTGAAGGTAGCCACTTAATGACTGAGCCACTCAGGCGCCCCAGATTTTTGGCTCTTATTAAGCCGAGTTCCCACCCACCTGGGTCCTCAGCCATGCTCGTAAGTAGAGAAAGCATCTGGAAAAGTTCGCTTAATGGCTGATTTCACCCCCAAACAGTGGCTCGGTGATGGGCATCGCTGACCCAGGAATGCATACCGAAGAGGCCCCTCTTTGCCTGTACGATTTGCCCTCTGCCACTCTGGGAGTGTAGGGGGAGTGGGTGTGGCTTATTTCTCTTTCCAGGCCCAGGGAACAATCTGAGTTTGGGAGGTTCGGGTCTTAGTCCCTTGTTACAGCTGAGAAAGACTTCAACGTCTCAACTGCCTCGCAGAGCTTTGGAAGAGAGGGAAGGCCCCCCCTTCCGAGGTGGGAGAGAGTGGACCCCGGGCCCCCAGGCCTGCTGCCTATCCACTGGGCTGCTTCTTTTGGCCTCCACACGGAGGACAAGAGGTTCCTTTGCTTTCTGCTGCCACGGGCACTAGAAAACCAAATTTTGCTTTTAGCAGTAACCTCTCAGAAGCACCAAAAGATAAGCCGCCAGAAACTCCTCCAGCTGACCTGGGCATTCTAGTTTTTTCATGGTTGTTGGGTTTTGTTTGTTTTTTTAAGATTGATTGATTGGCTGATTTTAGAGAGTGCGTGGAGGAGATAGAGAAGGAGAACTCAAGTTGACTCCCAACTGAGCACAGAGCCCCCTGCGGGGCTTGATCTTACCATACTGCAATCATGACCTGAGCCAAAACCAGGAATCAGACGTTCAATCCACTGTGCCACCCATGCGCCCCGGGGTTGGGATTTTTGTTTTTGTTTTTTGTTTTTTTGTTTTTTTTTTTTTAAAGATTTTATTTATTTATTTGACAGACAGAGATCACAAGTAAGCAGAGAGGCAGGCAGAGAGAGAGAGAGAGAGAGGAGGAAGCAGGCTCCCCGCCAAGCAGAGAGCCCGATGCGGGGCTCGATCCCAGGACCCTGGGATCACGACCTGAGCCGAAGGCAGAGGCTTTAACCCACTGAGCCACCCAGGCACCCCTTGTTTTTGTTTTTTAATGGGCCAGTTTGACCTGCAACCCAGTTCTGTCTGCTCCCATTTCAGACAATACACACAGCATCTTCGCATCTTCACCTTCAAAACATCTGTCCTCAGGGGAACAGAGCCCAGGGGCAGCCTGAGAAAGCCCAGGATGCGCATGGATTTTGTTGTCTTGTTTTGCGTTGGTAAAACCAGGAGACCAGTAACTGGTTGGGGTTGTCAAGGCAGCGGGCAGTCAGGACATTGACCATCGTATGGTGTGGCCATGGGCTCGGGCTGAGCTGGGAGGAGGGGCTTTTAGGAACGCCAGCCTTGAGGCCGGTGGTCTGGCCTCGTTTCGGGTTTGTCGTGTCCATCATCCTGTGCTCTTGTTCAAGCAGAGTGGTAGACAGTAGGTAGGACTGGCTGTGAACTGAGGAGTTTTCTGGTTGGGTAAAGTCCTCTAACTGTCCACTGAGGAGGTTACAGCCCAGCTGCTGCTCCTTCTGGGGCCTCTTCTATTTCGAAGGAGAGAAACAGCACAGCAGAGACTGGAACCCCAGTTCCAGGACCAGCGCGCCAGCCCCACACCTCCTTCAGAAGCCCCACTGTTCTTGGCACCTCACGGCAAGTCTGATGCTTCCTCTAATCCCCCACCATTCCTCCACTGCTCGGGGCTGATAGTTTTCCTAAAAGAAGTGCTCTATTTCCTTGCTTCTCAAAGTGGGGTCCCCAGATAGTCACACGAGCTCATGGGGAGCCCGTTGGGAACGCCAAATCTAACCCCTTACCCCAGACCCAGTGCCCTGGAATCTGCCTCTTCCCCAGAGACTCAGGCGAATGCTGAGCTCCTGGAGTCTGAGAAGGGCAGGCTGCTGGGAGTGCATCAGGCCCTTCTGTCTGAGGACAGAGCACACGTGCCTGGAAAGGTGATCTGTATGTGGTCAGGACTTGGGGAGCAGAGTGGGGTGGGGTGCGGGAGAAGATCCTCAGGGTGTTTGATCCATTTGGCTGTAGTGAATCATTTTAAGACTGCTACACTCTCTCAGAATCCCAGAGAGTCAATTGTGCACCCTTCTTCTGCCAGTAATTTCTCCCCTGCCTAGAGGTGAGAGATGCTTTTCCAGCCTGCTGTGAATGTCTGGTAAATTACCTTACCCACTTCTTTCCTGCCTGTGGCGCACCAGGGGGGACATTGTGTCCAAAGCCTTGGAACACTGTGTACACAATCACCCTTTCCAGCTACCTGTCTCTGCTGACAACTTTAGGAATTAGCTTCTTTATTAAGCATTAGATAAAAATCATCCCACTCTGGGGAAAAATGACGCGGAAAGTTAAGGGCTGTTTATAAAACTACATACACATGCATGAGGTTTGCCAAAAGCTGCTTGTGTCCCAAATGAGGCAGACGGGCCACTATGGGCAGGAATGGAGAAGAGGATTGAAAGAAAGATCGAGAAGGCTTGAAAGAGGATGTGTGAGCTCAGGGACCCTGTGGCAGTCAGAAACGGCTTCCTTAGAAATGTCTTTGAGAGCATGAAAGTTACAAGAAACTGTCATTTTTACGGAGAGCCCCTAACTCCTAGGATTCCAGTCCTTCAGGTTATGTCATTATATCCCTACTAATGAAACACGACTTTTTCATCCCCAGGAGTCCAAGGCTTTGCCTCCAGTGCAGCATGGAGAAGGAGAATGGATCATTTATCGAGATAATTCAAGGGCAACCTCCCACTTCAGCTACCCCTGTGCACAAACCATCATCTGTCCTTCACCAAGAAGCTCTGACCAGGAGCACAAACCCCATGACTGGGACTTGGTTTAGCAAACCACCTGCCTTGTGACACTATGGCACGGGGCGGGGGGTGGGATGGGGGAAAGATTTTGCCCCCGGGAACATTTGGCGATGTCTGGAGACATTTGTAGTTGTCCTGACTGAAGGAGAGAGATGCTCCTGGCAACCAGTGGGCTAACCATCCCACAATGCACAGGGCACAAGGCACAGGGCAGGCCCCACATGACAGAATTATCTAGCCTCCCATGACAGCAGGGCCGAAGTGGAGAAGCTCTGTTCCCAGGAGATGGGCTTGGGTCTTCACTCACTGCGCAGCATTGTGGTTTGGAAGGAATTTCTTCCCCATAGGTTCCTGAATCACAGGAAAATCAACAGGAACACAGTCTCTAGCAATGAGCTCAGATTCTCCTGGCCCCGCCCCCTCCACCACCCTGCCCCGCCTCTGGCCAAGGCCAAGGCCAAGGCCAACCACATTCAGCCAGGTCATCATGGGCTTCCTCAGACAGCAGAGCATGCTCATTTATATTCCATCTTCCAGGGCATTTCTGGAAGAAATGTTTCCCAGTCCCACTACTTTGGCGTAGATTGGGGCCTCTGGGAGGCCAAGAGAAACCCAGGTCACATCTGTTTCTGAAGCTCTAGGTATAAAAAGAAAGACAAAAATAAGATGATAAAAATTTCAGTGCATTTTAAATATTTGCAAATAAGGAATTAATACTGTCCCCAAAGAATGGAATCAATATGCTTGTACCAGTCAGGATATCATTGCATTATCTCTACATTTCATATATTCATTCATTGTGCCCTACAGGCAGGGTCATCCTGTGATGGAATCCAACCCTGAGAGTGCACAGTGAGAGTTTTCCTTTCTTGAGTCCTACCAGTGTGTCTCTGTGACCAGGAATAGGGCTTACTTGGAAAAATATTAAAGATCTAAATGTACAGCTATTGGAGGCTATGTCATAAGGAGCAGCAAAAGTCCAAAGGCAAAAAATAGTAGTTTAAACATACAAATACTTATTGGATGTCCTAGCTAGTAATCTGAGTGTGTGTGTGTGTGTGTGTATGCACATGTGTGTGTTTGTATAAATGTGTGTATATGCATATGTATATATACATATATCCATGTATATATGTACATATAGATATATATACACACACACACACATATAATCTCAACCTTTTGTTGTTATTAATCTCATTTGACAGACAGGAAAACCAAAATAGAAATAAAGTGATGCCCAAGGTCACATACCTTATCAGTGGGTCCGCGAGTAGAATCAGGTATGTAAGTAAAATCGAGAGAGTTTGACTCCAGAGACCACACTTGTGACTCTCTCCATTGACAGCCTCTCAAAGGGAGATAAGAAGTTGTGTAGCACCATAAAAGGGCTTTATAAAGCATCTCGAGGAGGTATAGGGCAATACCAACAGGACAGGTGTTAGAGTCACACAGATCTGAATTCTAATCCTGGTTCGGATCCTTCGCTGTGAGGTTTTGGGCTCCTTCCTTAATCTAAAGCCACTTTCCTCAGCTGTAATTGACCTGGTGGTCCCCAAATGTCCAGTGAGGCTGTGTTAGGGTCTGAGCATTAGCCCAGAAACATGAGGGGCACACAGCGTTGTGATGATAAAACTGAAGTTCAGAGAGAGCAAGTGTGTTCCCTAAGGCCACACAGCAAAGCACTGACAGGCCTCTGAATATATGGTCCAGTGTTCCTTACACATCAGCTGCTCTAAACCATTTCATCAATCTGGCCCTCTCCGTCCCCTTACTGAATCTTTCTCAAATTGCCCATTTTAGAGCTCCAGATAGGATTCTCTCACCTGCAAGGCTATGTGGTTATACTGGGTGGGCTGTGCCAAACCGGGTGCCATGGGATTAAGCAATCAGAACCTACACAGTCCAAAAAAAAAGTGGGGGAAAGCGTTTATATTCCAAGCATAATCCCGGAGTGTCCACTAGGTGGAGCCACACTTCTGCATTCACGGTCCCAACGTTTTTCTAGATTAGAGCGTGAATTTGGCTCTTAAGTGAGGTACTGAAAAGGTTCACTCATTCACTCACTCACTCATTCAATAAATAGTTACTAAGCACCTACTCTATGCATGACACGTGATGCAACAGTAAACACTGTAGTTCTTTTATTTATTTATTGTTTTATTTAAATTCAAGTTTGTTAATAGTGTAGGATTGGTTTCAGGAGAACACTGTAGTTATGAACACTGTAATTAGAATCCGACAACTTCTCTGCTTCTGTAATGAACCTCACGGCCAGCAAGAAGTTTATCCTTCCACTCACTCCATCCTCAGCAGGGGGCCTGATTTCTTCCCAAAATATGTGTTTGGCATGTATTTCCCACCAAGCTCTGGGAACACTAAGAGGGATCAGACAGAATCTAGTGGTGGAGACACATTGCCTGCCCTGGGCAGTGACTGCTGCGTGCTACTGGCCAGAGGAATCTAGAACTCCTCTCTAGGATTTTTTAAAAAATAAAGCCAAGTCCTTAGTCCTTTGGCGTCCTGAAAGGGGAAGTCAAAACCTTTGCCCACCTATACTTTCTCTGCTTCTCGTCAACAGTTGACTCCTATTTGCTGTCCCCCCAGAAATCTCTGTTAGTGCTACCAAGGTGGGGCTTGAAATGGCAAGAATTAGACTGATTTTTTTAAGATTTATTTATTTATTGGGAAGAGAAAGAGAGAGCAGGGGGAGGGCCAGAGGGAAAGTGAAAGAGAGAATCTCAAGCAGACCCTGAACTAAGCGAGGAGCCCAACATGGAGCTCGATACCACAATCCTGAGATCATGACCTGAGCTGAAACCAAGAGACAAATGCTCAACCGACTGAGCCACCCAGGCACCCTAAGACTGATTTCATTATAGGTGGAGTAGGTGAAAGTGTTCACTCTTCCCTGGGCACACATTTCTGCCTCCCCTTCCAAGAGAGGCTCTGTAGGTATAGATGGAACCTTGTAGGCTGATGTCGGGAGGCCCAGGCTCTGAGCCTAACATGATGTGTGGTCGTGGATTGTCACATTCTCTTTCAGACCTCAGTCTCCTTATCTGCGGTAGACTCCATATGGCCACAAATTCTTTACAGACCTTCCCAGCAGGAGATGGTGTCCTTCCCCCACTGGATCCCAGAGCCAGCCACCCTCCAATCCACATCACATCATCTCCCCTAGATTAGCCATAAGGATCCTGCCAGAGGTTCTCCCACTGTCACTCTGCCCTCAACGTGAATTTCACACAGGAGATCAAATGACGTGAGAACAAGTTAGATCACATCACTCATCTGCCGCACCCCCGCTGATCACAGCCGGCCTCCCTTCCATGACCTTCAAGACTGGCTACCATGTGGCTCCCCACCCACTTCTCTGCCTGTCTCCCCCTTGTTCACACTGTGCCAGGCCCACGTCTGGGACTGTGACCCCAGGACCACACAGCTGGTCCTCTAGAGAGAGCTTGGAGCTGAAAAACAAGCAGAACTTGAGCTGGAAAGCGTATGGGATTGAAGTTTCACTTTAAGATAAACATTCCTCTATCCAGAAGCTAGGGGAGACCAGAAAACTTCTCCTTGAACCTGGCAGGGGGAGTTTTTCTAAGAGGAGGGGAGGGTGGTGGTATGAACAAGGCTGGGCTTCCAGAAACACGGTTTCTGGTGGACGCTAAGGGGTCAGAAACCTGGGCTGTCGTCCTGCGTCTGGCCAGTGAGTAGATGAGGGAGTCCCCAGTTCGGATGCTGTAACTGCATTTGATTAATTTTATTTGGTTTTCCCCTGACTTGTAGCTCTGACCTCCATTAGAGTAGAAGCTCCTGGGACATATTCACCTCCGTAGCTCCCTGTCTCCCAAATGGAACTCTGCACAAAGGTGGCAAGGAGAAGGTTTGCTAAGTATCGTGAGCAACAGTCCTTCCTCACCAGCCATACCTGATAGCAGCACCCCAGTTTTCTTCTAGGGCACACTCCCTTCCCTGCTCTCACCCATGTGCTCCATGTAAGGGCTCACTCCCTCCCCGGCTCCGAGCTGGACACATGGCCAGGCCCAACCAAGGAAAACATCACTTTCTCCAGAGCACACTTACTGGTTCAGGAATGGGCAAGTGACCATTCAAGGACTGAGGAGGCAAAGGAGACAGAAGCAGGGATAAAAGCAAGTTCTCTTCTGCTCAGGCTGCCAGAAGCAAGTCTGCGGCAGGCTTGAAGCTGCTGAAGACCTAGAATTAGCCAAAACAGTCGAAGACGGAGAGGATGGGAGAGGTCAGATCCTGGCAACATGCTTTAAGCCCCTGAAAGCAGCTGAGTCAGAAGCCATTTCTGCCACTGGATTCCTGAATCATCTGAGCAGATAGTTTCCATGTCTTGTCTAAGGCAATTAGAGTGGAGTTACCTGTCACTCACATCCAAGAGTCCTGACAAAAGAATGAATGAATGAATGAATGAACGGACCAGAAAACATTGGCATAGAGGAAAGGATTCTGTGCTAGGAGCCAAGACAGTGTCTTGTCATTTACTATGGGACCCTGGGCAAGTTCCCTGATGTCTCTAGACTTCAGTTTAGAACTCTGATATCTTTCATTTATTCAACATTTATGGCCATTCATCGTGCCAGACACCATGCTAGGTGTTGGCTCTTCTATGGTAACAAACCCTCATGGTTCCTGTTCTCATGGAAATGAACTTCGCTAGAAAAACAAAGTAACATTTCTGCATAACTGATTTTGTCACTGGGAAATCTGTTTGTGGTACAAGTCCCCAGCACTTAACTGGTAATGATCTTGTTATTCCTTCCACTCCTCATCAGCTATTATTGGGGTTAGCTGGAGGAGGGGCGGGAAAGAGAGCCTCTTATGATCAGGGAGGAGGGTACCCAGGCTTCACTTCCTACCAGAGCTCACGACCAATCAGAACTAATGTTTATGAGCCTAATTATACACAGTCCTGAGCTAGAGTGTGTAACAAGAGCCTGGCTTGGGCCTGGGTCCTCTCCTTTGGGACCTTTAAGAATAACCAACCTGCAACCAATTTTTTTGGCCTCTGACTTTTCTGACTCAAATACACTCATCAGCGTTCCCAAGATTCAGGCTTAGAAATGGAGCAACTTAAGCTCAATCGTTTTCAATTCTTGTTATAAAGAATAATGCCAACTGCAGCTGGAGTTTCATTTTTAAAGGAAATTTACAACTTGGGTTGAAGTGGCCAAATGTCCAACATAAATAAGCCCAGCATCCAAATGGAAGCTTGGCAGGCCCCAAATAACCAGAGTTCTATCCCACCTTCTAGGCTTTCATTTGCTCATTCACTTAACAAATAAATAGTTATTGGGGCACCTGGGCAGCTCAGCTGGTTAAGTGTTGCCTTCAGCTCAGGTCATGATCCCAGGGTCCTGGGATTGAGCCCTATGTCAGGCTCCCTGCTCAGTGGGAAGTCTGCTTCTCCCTCTCCCTCTGCCCCTCCTCCTGCTTGTGCTCTCTCTCCCTTCCTCTCTGTCAAGTAAATAAATAAAATGTCTTAAAAAATAGTTATCAAGTGTCCACTCTGCACCAGGCACCATGATAAAGCAGCAGCTGGTTCCTAAGAGGGCAGCCCACGGAGGGAAGAGATCCAGAGGCAAATACTCAAATAGAAGACCGTTTCTTGTATTTCCACCCGCACACCTGACTGAGCCCAGCCAAGTGTTATTAAATCAGCCTCTACTAATAAATCATTTCATGTGCCCTACTCTAAATATAGCACAGGTGCTTGCCTGTTCCAGTTATTATTGCTGCATTTTATGAGATTTTTTTTAAAGATTTACTATTTATTTGACAGATCACAAGTAAGCAGAGAGGCAGGCAGAGAGAGAGGAGGAAGCAGGCTCCCCGCTGAGCAGAGAGCCCAATGCAGGGCCCGATGCAGGGCTTGATGCAGGGCTCCGTCCCAGGACCCTGGGATCAGGACCTGAGCCGACGGCAGAGGCTGTAACCACTAAGCCACCCAGGCACCCCTTATTGCTGCATTTTAAAAATGACCTCAAAACTTAGTGGTTTGGTACTTAATGCCACCAAACTGCACGTTGAAAAATGATTTAGGGGCACCTGGATGGCTCAGTCCATCAACTGCCTTCCGCTCAGGTCATTATCCCAGGGTCCTGGGATCAAGTCCCGAATTGGGCTCCCTGCTAACCGGGGAGCCAGCTTCTCCCATTTGTCTCCGCCCCTCCATTCCTCCTGCTCATGCTCTCTCTCCCTCTCTCAAATAAATGAAAATTTTAAAAAACTAATAACAATGGTTAAAATGGTAAATTTTATATGTATTTTGTCATCTTAAAAATATTATGGGAGAATTCAAAAAAACCCGTAACGGTTTGAAACAACCATTTAACGAAGATCACAGATTCTGGGGGTGAGAATTTGAGGCAGGGCACAATGGCGACAATTCATTCCTGCTCCATGGTGTCCGGGCCTCAGAGAGACTCAAAGGCGGGGGTGAACTGGTGTCTGGGTGCTGGCATCATCTAGAGCCCTTACATTTACATGCCGGGACTTGGGACTGCCTACTGGAGCACCCAAGCGTGGCCTCTTCCTATGTGCCCTTCTCGCAACATAGTGGCCTCGGGGTAGTCAAACTTTCTATTTTCATTTATTTATTTTTTTAAGTAGGCTCCGTGGAGCCCAACACACGCTTGAACTCCCTTGAAATGACAAAGCTATTTTGGAGAAAGCTTTATTTAAAAAAAAAAAAAAAATTTTTTTTTTTAAAGAGTTTACTTATTTATTTGACAGAGATCACAAGTAGGCAGAGAGGCAGGCAGAGAAAGAGGAGGAAGCAGGCTCCCCGCTGAGCAGAGAGTCCGATGTGGGGCTCGATCCCAGGACCCCAGGATCATGACCTGAGCGGAAGGCAGAGGCTTTAACCCACTGAGCCACCCAGGCACCCCTATTTTGGAGAAAGCTTTAAAAGAAGAAAACCACAAACCGCTACCATTTGTCAGCGAAGACTATGCAACTGCAGGCCAAATAAAGGTCTCTGACCGGTACAGCTCCAGTTTTATTTATTGCCTCCGTGAAGTCTGCAGAGACTGTCACAGGTGGGGCCGTCTGGAAAAGCCCATTCACATAAACCCACACAGCCCGGTCCACCCCCGCGTGGATTCCGGGCCTGCGGTTTCTGCTTCCAACCCTTTTCCCACCCCTTTCCCGTCGGTCGCCCTGGAATGACGTCACAAGAAGGCGCGGAGACGCAGAAATCATCGCCTGCGCGTGCGCCGTGTGCAAGCAGCAGCCCCAGACTTGTCACAGAGCCTGGCGACCGCAGGGCGGCGGGGGTCCCAGTGCTGCTGCGGCCGAATCTGTAGCGTGAGGCGTCCTTGAGCTGAGGGGACCATGAACCGCAGTCGGCAGGTGACGTGCGTGGCCTGGGTCCGCTGCGGCGTGGCCAAAGAGACGCCAGACAAGGTAGGCCTGACCGCTCGGAGGTAGGGGGAGCGGCCTCTTCGCGGCATCCTCGTCCTGGCCCGCCTAGAGAACCTGGACCCGCTCCACGCGGCCTGGGCCTGGCTGGTGTGACTGGCCGGGGTGAGGCAGGCTTTGGCCTGATTGTGGTGAGGGGCCCTCCGGCTCCGAGTCGGGGGCCGCGCCCCCTCACGGTCTCTTCCCCCGAGTCCAGCCCACCCCCGAATTGGCGAGCACGTGGGCCTGGCGGGCGGGAAGGGGGCGGGGTGCTGCTCTCAGTGGGAAATCTCTCAACTTCTTACTGACAGCAGTGAGGCTTCACGCTCACTCTAGTGCGTGTTCAGGCATAGCGGGAAGAGGGAGCACAGGATAGTGGGAAACCACTTTCTACTCGTGTGCTTGGCATTCTGGGCAGGACGAGAGCTGTGGGGTAGAACAACTGGTATGGAGACTATGACGTCGTGAGGCTGGGCGCTGAATTAGGAATTTCTCGCAGTGATCCAAGTGAGATGTTGTGGCAGTGGGTGATGAGAGGTAAACCTGACACATTAAGAAGGAAAAAACCTGCAGAAGTTCGAGAATGAGTCAGTGGTAGAGGTGAAGATTATTTAAGTTGTTCAGCTGATATTTACTAAGTGCTTTCTGTGGGTTGGGCATTGTTCAGGGTCCAGGGGTAGGCATAAACAAAACAGAAAAATTCCCTGCCTTTATGGAGTTGACATGTGCATATATGTCCGTGGGAGTAAATGCTATGAATGGAAAGGGAGGGGGGACTGAATGTAATTGGGCCATTGATGACAGAGATGGGAAAAGTGATAGGAATGTAAGTGGCTGGGAGGTGAGGTTAACAGGAATGAGGGCTTGGAAGATTTAAATTCCACCAGGGGACAGACTGTGCTTGTTTTATTCACCAGTTTCTCCCGTGTTTGGCTCCAGTAGGTGCTCATTGCATATATATAGAGAGAGAAAGAATAGGGCCAGGAAATTATCTCAGTAGAAATTATTGAAGGAGGTAATAGTTGTTATTAAAAAGGGACATGTAACCTTTTAAAGACTATATGAGTTCCAGACATATCCACACACTGGAACCACTTGGGGAGCTTCAAAAAGTAGTGATGTCTGGGGCACCTCATGGGCTTCATTGGTGGAGCCTAGACTCTTTTTTTTTTTTTTTTTTTTTTTTTTAAAGATAAAGTGAGAGAGGGAACACAGGCAGGGGGAGTGGGAGAGGGAGTAGCAGACTCTCCACTGAACAGGGAGCCCAACGTGGGGCTCGATCCCAGAACCCTGGGATCATGACCTAAGCCAAAGGCAGATGCTTAACAGCTGAGCCACACAGGTGCCCCTCTTTTTTTTTTTTTTTTAAGATTTTATTTATTTATTTGAGAGAGAGCACATGAGCGAGGAGAAGGTCAGAGAGAGAAGCAGACTCTCCGTAGAGCTGGGAGTCCGATGCGGGACTCGATCCCGGGACTCCAGGATCATGACCTGAGCCGAAGGCATTTGTCCAACCAACTGAGCCACCCAGGCGTCCCGGTGGAGCCTAAGCTCTTGATCACAGGGTCATGAATTCAAGTGCCACACATCCGCCTGCCCCCATTGGGCTTGCAGCTTACTTTAAAAAAAAATACAGTGCCTGCGCCCCACTCCTGCATATTGTGATTTAATTGGTCTGGAGTGTGAGAAGATTCCCTCCCCCCACCACGTGATTTTAATTGCAGACAAGTTTGGTAACCACTCCTTGAAGAGTTTGCGTTTATTCTACAAAATCAAAATAGGAAGAAGAGATTATTCTACAAAATCCCAGAAAAACTGAGATCAGTGAGAGTAATTAGAAAAATAAATATCTTTTTTTTTAAGATTTTATTTATTTATTTGACAGACAAAGATCACAAGTAGGCAGAGAGGCAGGCAGAGAGGCAGGCAGAGAGAGAGGAGGAAGCAGGCTCCCCGCTGAGCAGAGAGCCTGATGCGGGGCTCGATCCCAGGACCCTGAGATCATGACCTGCGCATCAGGCTCTCTGCTCAGCGGGGAGCCTGATGCGGGGCTCGATCCCAGGACCCTGAGATCATGACCTGAGCTGAAGGCAGAGGCTTAACCCACTGAGCCACCCAGGTGCCCCGAAAAATCAGTATCTTAAAAAAAAATCTTTTAATTAATTTTAAAAGCCTTTAATTTCTGGAACAATGAATGTCCTCCCTCAGGAGGATTTCCATATTACTAGAGATGTTTAGTGCAAACTGAGTGATTGACTGAGTCATCGTCTATCATCAAGCATCCATCCCTACCAGGGGCTGAGCACTGAGTTATGTGTGTAAACACAGAACAAGAAGTTGATTTCTGTCTTCAGTGAGTTTACAGTTTCGCAATAATGGGATGTTTTAAAAGGTATTAAAGCATTGATTAGATGAAAGAATGCCAGTTTTGAAATAAAGAGAAGATTCCAATGATCCTTTTGAACAGGATTTCCCAAGTGGAGAGTCTTAAAGGCAGCTGGAAAGATGGAAGGGGGGGGGGGCGGGTGGGTGGCTCAGGAGGTTATGCATCTGACTCTTGATTTTGGCTCAGGTCACGATCTCAGGGTCGTGAGATCAAGAGTCCTGCAGGGAGTCTGCAAAAAAAAAAAAAAAAAGGAAAGAAAGAAAGATGCAACTGGAGTCTGGGGGCGCTAGAGAAGGATGAGTTAGGGGTAATCAGTTCCGAGGTGATAGTTTTAGTCTTCAGAATGAATGACCTTTGCAAGGAAGTGACAGCGTGTGACTCATAATGACTATTTGGCAGTGAGAACCAGGAAAAGAGCAGGCGACCAAGGCAGGGGTAATTTATTTAGGAATACTCACAGGGGAAATGAGAAGTAGCCAAGAAATCAGAATAGTTGAAAGAAAATGAGATGGACTGTCACAGAAGCCAGTTTATACAAATTAGTCTTTTCTGAAAACTCTGGGAGGAAGTAGACTGAGCTGCGTTTTTTCGGTTTTTGTTTTTTGTTTTTTAACAGTTTCAGGTGGGAAATGGATTTAATTATAAAGACCTGTGAAAATCCCATTTATGGTAAATTTAGGGAGTCTGGATTAAAGTTTGATTCTTGATATTTTTTTGAAGTTATATTTTACATTAGTTTGCAAACTTCTTTTTAACTCAGAGATTTATAAAGATTTCCTTAACTGTATGGTAATGAAATGTTTGCTCTCTTATAGGTAGAACTTAGTAAAGAAGAAGTAAAACGTCTCATTGCTGAAGCTAAGGAAAAATTACAGTAAGTTTAGGATTGTTGATGTCTAAAGTCAAGTCCAGATGAAATGTAAATTTCAAACAGTGATGATGAGGTGGTCTTATTGTCAGATGGTACCATTTGGGTGATTTCTCTTTTTTGTTCCTTGGCACAGAGAAGAAGGTGGCAGTGACGAAGAGGAGACAGGCGATCCTTCAGAAGATGGCATGCAGAGTGCACGTACCCAGGCACGACCAAGGGAGCCCCTGGAAGATGGCGACCCAGAGGATGACAGGACGCTGGATGATGATGAGCTGGCTGAATACGACTTAGATAAATATGATGAGGAAGGTGACCCAGGTTAGAGTTCACTTACTTCTGGTTTTTAATCACAGGCTCAGTGTATTAGATCATGCTTCTGCTGTTTCAGAGCTTTTGTTGTCCTTTATACTGGTCAAATAATCTGGCTCAAGTCCAAGGCAGATAACATGTTTCCTAAACTAGTTGAAGAAATTAGCTAACCTACTAAACTAAGACGTAAAAAAGCATAGTATTGTATATTTTATTGCAAGTGGTGGGTATGATCTGTAATTCAAGTTGGGGGATGGGTAAAGGGGAGTGGGAGATACAGGCTTCCAGTTACAGAATGAGTAAGTCTTGGGGATGAAAGCTACAGTATAGGGAATATAGTCAGAGATGCTGTGATCGCGCTCTGTGGTGACGGTTGCTACACCTGTGAGCGTGGCATGATGCATAGGAGATTAACACTGCGTTGTACACTTGAAACTAATACTGTGTTTCAGCTGTACCCAAATGAAAAAAAAAATCTGTAACTTGTGTCTCTTTGCAATAGTGAGAGAGGGGTTATTACCCCCATTTTGCAAAGAAAACTGAGGCTTACAAAGATGAAATGACTTTGCCAGGGCCACACAGTGCTGGACAGTGGAGCTGAGGGTTGAACATTCTGTTGCTGCAAAGCCTTTACTCTTAGAGTACACTTCATTAGATGCAGAGAATAGTTCTTTCCATTGGACTCTGAGTTGTGCACACCTACACTTGTGACCATCCTGCTAGGACAGATGCCATGGGAATACAGAGAAAGGAAGAGCTAACCCAGCCTGGAGAAATGGCATTCAGAAACGGCTTCTTGGGGCACCTGGGTGGTTCATTCCATTAAGCATCTGACTTCAGCTAAGGTCATGAGCTCAATGTCCTGGGATCATGCTCTGTGTCAGGCTCCCCGCCCAGCAGGGAGTCTGCTTGTCTCTTTCCCTCTGCCTCTCCCCCTGCTCATGCTCTCTTTCTCTCTCTCAAATAAATAAAAAAAAAAAAAAAAATCACTTCTTAATAATCTCCACACTGTGTGGATTATTGGCTTTCTCATCTAGTTGAAATTCCCATCTCTGTTGTTTATTAGATGTTTAAGACAGATTAGTCCTGTCTCCTGAAAGTAGCTTTCCCTAACAATTAGAGTATATTTCTTTCCTGAGTTTTATGTTATTTGGGTTCTACTCTAGGTCACCCTTGCAGATTCGCCATAGGAGAATTCTAATTTGAGATAAGTTTAGTGAGAAAGGCATAATAGCATCTCTTTCAGAGTCCTATAGCAAATTAGCATATAAGCAGTTCTTTTTTTTTTTTTTTTTTTAAGGATTTTTATTTTATTTATTTGACAGAGATCACAAGTAGGCAGAAAGGCAGGCAGAGAAAGAGGAAGGGAAGCAGGCTCCCTGCCAAGCAGAGAGTGAAGTGGGGCTCAATCCCAGGACCCTGGGATCATGAACTGAGCCGAAGGCAGAGGCTTTAACCCACTGAGCCACTCAGGCGCCCCACATATAAGCGGTTCTAATCTTGCAATAGAATAACCAATTTAACTTTGTGAAGCCCATCTTTTTTTTTTTTAAGATTTTATTTATTTATTCGACAGAGAGATCACAAGTAGGCAGAGCAGCAGGCAGAAAGAGAGGGGGGGAAGCAGGCTCCCTGCTGAGCAGAGAGCCTGATGTGGGACTCAATTCCTGGACCCTGAGATCATGACCTAAGCCAAAAGCAGAGGCTTAACCCACTGAGCCACCCAGGTGCCCCGACCCATCATTCTTATTTGATTTGACCAGGCAGCCCTTATTCTGCATCGATTCCAGTGTCGTAGGATAGTTTTCTGTCTTTTTAATAATAAGTACACTTTTTTTGTTGTTTTTTTTTAATTTACGAGGAGCAAGGAGGGACAGAGGGAGAGAGAATCTTAAGCAGGCTCCCTGTCCAGCACGGAGCCCGACTCAGGGCTTGATCTCAACCCTGAGATCACAATCTGAGCTGAAATCAAGAGTCAGACATTTAACTGACCAAACCGTCTGGGTGCCCCATAACTATACTTTTAATAATGACTATAAGGAGCCAGTTAGAAAATCTGAGCAAAGTGCTAGTATTTTCTAAGAGAGAGCTTTACAGTTTAATTTTAGTGGAACATTGTGAAGACCAAGACTATCAAGCATGCATTCCAGTATAAATGGTTTTTTTTTTTTTTTAAAGATTTATTCATTAGAGAGCATATGTGTTGAGGGGAGAGGGAGAGGCTTAAGCAGACTCCCTGCTGAGCACGGAGTCTGATACAGACCCTGAGACCATGACCTGTGCCGAAACCTAGAGTCAGACACATAACTGACTGTACCCCCCGCCACGTCCCCCTATAAATGGCGTTTAAATTCCTGTTTATTATCCAGTATTTCCTTTCCCACCTGTGGATGATCCAGTTAGTTATGAAACAGATAGTTGGAGCTAAGACGGGATACCTTAGGAAAATGCTTTTGTCGAAATGACTGTTCAATTTATGAATTCTTACAGATACTGAAACTCTCGGTGAATCTCTCTTGGGTCTTACAGTCTATGGAAGTAATGATCAAGATCCTTATGTTACTCTGAAAGATACGGTAAATATTTACGTGGCTTTTCTAATTATGCTTCTTAAGTGTTTGGAAAACCTTACCAAATATCTGCTTCTAGTTAATGACTTATTCTCTCCACTTAGGAGCAATATGAACGTGAAGATTTCTTGATCAAGCCCAGTGACAATCTGATCGTTTGTGGCAGAGCTGAACAAGACCAGTGCAATTTAGAGGTCCACGGTAAGTGGGAGACAGTCCTTGGGGAAAGGTTCTCTAAGATGGAAATAATCACTATAATAGCTACTATTGTGAATTTTCAGGCACAGTTCCTGGTGGATCTTATTTAAGTTACATGGTTAATTATATACAGTCCGTAGATACGCTGGTCGTTGTGCCTGGGCATGTGTGGTCTGGTATGTCGCTCGTACATGACTTATTTATGGAAATAGGTCTCCTGGTGTGTGTGTGTGCGTGCAGGTTTAGTATTTTTTCGAACATTTTTGCCAGTTTTTCACTCTCCCTCTCTCCACATTGGAGAAAACTTAGAAGGAAAGCCATATAAAAATACAGGAAACAATTACAGTCCTGTTACCGTGAGGTAACTTGTTGCCCTGACTTTTTACTCCAGTCTCTTTTCTGCGTACTTTTTCTTTACGTGGTGAAGATTATACTCAATAGACAGGTTTTTATTCTGCTTTTTCCCACAGTCCTTTCACATATTTCCCCTGCATTTCTTCACAAAAACTCAATGCAAGGGCTTCCATTCCTCTAGTCTCCTTTCCCAGTTCAAGGAATATTTGCACCACAGCCGGAGGTGAATGCTTTGAATCTGCAGTGGGCACTGATTTGAATTTTTCTTTTTCATTTGGATTTTTAAATCAGATGTATTTAATGTTGATATTTATTATGTCAACAAACATTAATTGAATAACTGTTTTCTAAAAAAATAGACCTTCAAGACATCTACAGTATTCTGCCTCTAGATTTTCCCTTCTGTTTTTCTTGTCCCTTCTCCTGTGCACATCCTCAGACATGTCTGTCCTTACTCAACAATCTTCTAATCATCTGTCTTTAAAATTTGAAGCTTTAAAGATATTAAGCTAAGGCCTTTTGCTATAGAAACACAGTTGCATAGCTTGAAAATTAAAATCTTTATGTTTAAATTTTTTTTTTTTTTTTTTTTTAATTTTTTTTTTTTTTTTTTTTTACATCTTCTAGGTTACTTTGTCACTTACTCCATTTCGTAGCTTGGATCTTTGGAAATCCTCACAATCCTTAAGACTGCCTTCAGGAAGTCTGTGGATTAGGCCATTTTGATCCCTGGCCCATTGTGGATCTATTTATAAAATGAAAAGGCTTTAAATAGCAGAAACGTCAGTGCAAAGTTATTCTTCTAATGATCTTTGAACTTTTTACATATTTCAAATAAAAACCATGTGGCAAAATTTTTAAAAAACCAATTCTAGAGGTACCTGGGTGGCCAGTGGGTTAGGCCTCTGCCTTCGGCTTGGGTCGTGATCTCGGGGTCCTGGGATGGAGCCCCGCGTTGGGCTCTCTGCTCGGCAGGAAGCCTGCTTCCCCCTCTCTCTGCCTGCCTCTCTGCCTACTTATGATTTCTCTCTTTCGCTCTCTGTCAAATAAATAAATAAAATCTTTACCAAAAAAACCCAAACAAACAAAACAATTCTAGGGGTGCCTGGGTGGCTCAGTGAATTAAGCCTCTGCCTTTGGCTCAGGTCATGGTCTCAGAGTCCTGGGATCGAGCCCCACATCCAGCTCTCTGCTCAGCAGGGGGCCTGCTTCTACCCACCGCCACCTGCCTCTCTACCTATTTATGATCTCTTTCTGTCAAATAAATAAATAAATTCTTTAAAAAAAGTTCGAATTTCAAAAATCGAAACTCTGTTTGCCATTGATTTTTGTACATTTTCCTTTTAGAGCTTACTGGAGTCATTCCTTTGTATTTAGTGAGTATTGGAGAGGGGTTAAGAAGTTAAAGCAGTGGTAGTCCTACTTCTTTAGTCTAATCGACATCATTAAAGAGACCCTTGGATCTGATGTGGATCTCCAAATTATTTAGCATATCTCTAGGCAAGAATAAATTCAAAATTGCACTCAAAAGCTGATCTGAATGTTGATTTGACATGGATAAAAGGAGATTATTTTACAGCTTCATCATCATTTTTTTTTTTTAAGATTTAATTTATTTATTTGACAGAGAGAGAGAGAAAGAGATCACAAGCAGGCAGAGAGGCAGGCAGAGAGTGGTGGGGGAAGCAGGCTCCCTGCCGAGCAGAGAGCCTGATGTGGGGCTCGATCCCATGACTCTGGGATCATGACCTGAGCCGAAGGCAGAGGCTTAATCCACTGAGCCACCCAGGTGCCCCTTCATCATCATATTTATCTAAAATGTTAGCTGAGTACTTTGACCATAGTTGAGGTTCTCGCAGGACCACAGGTTTTCCATTTTAAATATTCGTCATGAAGTGATAGGATAGAACGTGACTTGGAATCTGCTGATCCAGGATCTAACCCAAATGCAGAGGTTTGAGGAATTTTTGAAAAGTTTTTATTTAAATTCCAGCTAGTGAACATACAGTGTAATATTAGTTTCGGGTGTACACTACAGTGATTCAGCACCTCCATGCATCACCGGGGCTCCTCACAGCAATTGCCCTCCTTCGTCCCCATCACCTGTTGCTCCCAGCACCCACCCACCTCCATTCTGGTGACCATCAGTTCTCCACAGTTAAGGGTCTGTTTCTTGGTTTACAGTCTCTCTCTCTCTCTCTTTATTCCTGTTGCTTGTTTTGTTTCTTAAATTCCACATGTAAGTGAAATCATATGGTAATTGTCTTTCTCTGACTTATTTAGTGGGATACTCTCTAGCTCTATCCATATCCTCGCAAATGGCAAGATTTCATTCTTCTTTATGGCTGAGTAATATTCCTGTGTGTGTGTGTGTGTGTGTGTGTGTGTGTGTGTGTGTACACACACACACCACATCTTTACCCATTCATCAGTCAATGGACATTTGGGCTCTTTCCATAATTTGATTGTTGTAGATAATGTATAAATATAAACATCGGGGTCCATGTACCCCTTTACATTCATACTTTTGTATTCTTTGGGTAAATACCTAGTAGTGTGATTGCTGGATTGTAGGGTAGTTCTGTTTTTAACTCTCTGAGGAACCCCTGTATTGTTTTCTAGACTGGCTGCACCGGTTTACATCTCCACAAGCAGGGTTAGAGGAGGGTTCCCCTTTCTCCACATCCTTGCCAGCATCTACTGTTTCTTGTGTTGTTGGTTTTAGCCATTCTGACAGGTGCGAAGCGGTCTCTCCTTTTAGTTTTGATTTATATTTCCCTGATCAATGATGTGGAGCATCTTTCCATGTGTCTGTTGGCCATCTGTAGGTCTTCTTTGTAAAAATGTCTGTTCATGTCTGTCCATTTTTAAATTGGATTATTTATTTTTTGGTGTTGAGTTTTATAGGTTCTTTATATATTTTGGATACTGACCCTTCATTAGATATGTCATTTGCAAATATCTGCTCCCATTCTGTAGGTTGCCATTTAGTTTTGTTGATTGTTTTGTTCTCTGTGCAGAAGATTCTAATTTTGATGTAGCCTCTACGTAGTTTATTTTTACTTTTGTTTCCCTTGCCTCAGAAAACATATATAGAAAGTGGTCTGAGGAATTTCTTTAAAAAATTCTTAGCCTCTCTTAACTTTGCTTCTTTCTAATAAAAAGCATATTGGGGGGACGCCTGGGTGGCTCAGTTGGTTGAGCGGCTGCCTTCGGCTCAGGTCATGATCCCAGCGTCCTGAGATCGAGTCCCACATCGGGCTCCTTGCTTGGCAGGGAGCCTGCTTCTCCCTCTGCCTCTACCTGCCACTCTGTCTGCCTGTGCTCGCTCTTGCTTCTCTATGTCAAATAAATAAATAAAATATTTAAAAAAAAAAAAAAAAAAGCATATTGGGGAGCGAATTTCTGATTGTTTGGGCTGTTTTATCAGTGTTTCGTTGCATAATTTTTGAAAGACTTCTTAGTCATTGATTTTAACAATATCTTTGCTCCTTAACATTATAACTCTGAATGATAAAGAGCCAGTTGTTTTAGTTGTCGTATTCCGAAAGTGTTCTCAAGAGCTTTATTTACATTGTTGATCTTTAAATACTAAAGCAGTAATTCTTGACAAGCATTTAGATTTCTAAATGTGAGTTATTTCTCTCCAGCGCTATTTTTTATTTATTCTTATAGCCAGATAGACCTTTAAAAGATAATAATCAAATGCTCCCTATGGATCCCTTATGAGCATTTGTTTTCTGTAGTGGGTGGACTGGAGATAGGATTGTTCTAACCAGTGCACATGCCGATGGGGGCGTTCAGGCAAATGTCAGTTCTTTGCCACTGTTCCTGTTCCTTTGGAGCACACCAGGTGATAGGAATATATGAGACCTGCAGAATTTTGCTGAGCAGTAACACCTTGGGAGGCTCCTTTTGATGCCATCAGATGTGTCTCACTTTAAGCACACGGGCTTCTGTAGGTTTAACAGGGAGAGTGTATCCTTTTCAGTGGGATGTGATTTCTTATTCTGACGCAATAAAGTCTCATCCCAATGTTTTATATTTTCAGTTTATAATCAGGAAGAAGATTCCTTTTATGTGCATCATGATATACTGCTGTCTGCATACCCTCTCAGCGTGGAATGGCTGAATTTTGATCCCAGTCCAGATGATTCTACAGGTAATTAGAAAAGCTAAGATGGCTCAGGGGTTCCTAGTCCTGTATGTTATTTCTAGCCACATAAGTTATGTATTCTGTATGAATGTTTTCAGAATTGTTGATTTTTAAATGAAATTGTTATTTTATGAAGTTACATTGTTAGTTCTTAAAACACAATCACGTAATTGTTTTGAGTCTGTGTGTCTTCAGACGTCAGATAAAGAACTGCTACTGCTGTAGGCAGAAGAACAGGCTAACAGCATTAGGAGCTGCAAAACGGTGTGAAGTAAACCCAGTAGAAAGTAGCACGGCCCAAGAGTTTGGCGGCATGACCTTTCTTAGAAAACTTCAAGTAAAACCAGACTGAAGAGAGAGTCGGTTCTTGTGTTAGTTGCCATAGCCCCAGCTGCACACTGCTAGTTGCCCCATCCTGCTTCTTAAGAAAGGTAAAATCTGGTCCTGCTCAGCCTTAACGTCTCGTTTGCCGAGCTTATTCACATTCATGGTCTGATTCGGCCCCAGTTTTCACAACACTGGTGAAGGTGGAAGATGATTTTGTTCTTAGAACCTAAGTAGGGACCCTGGGGTCAAAAGGCTGAGCCCTTTTTATTCAAATTATGGTCCAAGGGCCAGCAGCACCGTACAGGCATCACCTGGGAGCTGGTCAGAGTGCTTATGTAGGGGTGCGCCCCAGCCCTCCTGAAACGGAATATACGTTTGAACGATATTCAGGTGACAACACATGGATGTGAAAGTTTGAGAGAAAGTGCTCTAAGATATCACTCAACCCACGGTGCAGTATTTTTCATTAGAAATGTTTCAAATCCAATACCTCACTTCCTCCTGTAGGAAATTATATTGCTGTGGGAAATATGACCCCCGTTATTGAAGTGTGGGACCTTGACATAGTGGACTCTTTAGAACCGGTCTTCACTCTTGGAAGTAAGCTATCGAAAAAGAAGAAAAAGAAAGGGAAGAAGGTAAACAAGTCAATAATTACTTAAACTCTCATGACAGAGTTTACTGGTGGGGTGGAGGCAGGAGAACATACAGTCTTTCAGTTAGACGCTTTGACAGAACAGGACAGATATTGTCCATAGTTGTGGTTTCAAAAGGCCCATCCAGGGAAGCATGGATCTCTGATTGCACAGAACGTCATCGGTACGTTATTCATCCTTCCCCAAACCACTTATTCTCGGGTTATGACCCTTTTTGATATAGTAACTGTTCACACTAATATGCTTCTTGGAATTTTTGAAAGAATTCTCTTTAGCCTTTAGTACGTTGAATTCTAAATATCATTGTATTAATTCCTGCAGCTTTTAAAACTTAACTTTGCGGTGGGGGTGGTTATTTGTAGAACTCTACTACCTAGATTAAGAACTGTTATAGTTTGTCTTCTGTAAGGAGTATTTATCCCGGATCCCTAAAGTAACAGAAGGCAAGGTGTTTCTTTAGGTCTTCAGGCAAGTTTGCTGAAGATCAAACAGTAATCTTAAGATTTAAAGAATCTTTCAAATTAAGATCAATTACAGGGGTCACTTTAATACAAAAAGTAATGAAACAATTATTACAGAGTTCCTCAGCAGAGGGGCATACCGACGCTGTCCTGGACCTTTCTTGGAATAAGCTGATCAGGTAAAAAATAACATTTGGAGGGTTGTTAGAGACTGTAACCACCGTCATCTTACCTCATGCCTACCCCTGTCTCCACGTCCTGTGTTGGGGTCTCTGTGTCTTCCTTTCCTTTCCTGCAGTGTATGCCACTTGAAGGCAAGGGCTTTGCCGTCTGTGTCCTCACAGCCCCCACATTACCTGCCAGCTCCAAGGTCTGTAGGGGCTCGGGCTCGTTACAGACTTGGTGACCAAGCGCCCTCCCAGCAGCACTGGGGAAAAAACTGCTTCATTGCCAGTGGTGCCAAATTGTGTTTCTTTTTATGGAAGACATTTCCCTCACTTCGTTTAATTTGCACAAAATCTCATCCAAATTTTTTTTCAATTGATAAAATATATGTAATATTTAACATTTGAACTATTTTTTAAGTGTATAGTTCAGTGGACATTGTTGTGCAGTGTCCAACTCCAGAACTTCTGTCATCTTCCAGAATTGAAAGCATGTATCCATTAAGTAATGACTCACCATTCTTGGCGCCCCCAGGCCCTGGTAACCTTTGTGTCTCTGTAAAATCCACTCCTGCAGTTACCTCATAAACGTAGAATTATATAGTATCGGCCCTTTGGTGACTGGCTTATTTCACTTAGCATGAGGTCCTCCGGGTCGTCGCATGTGGCAAGACTGCCTTTCTCAATGTCCGAATGACATTGCATTGTTCGGATCACCCACATTTTGTTTTTCCATCTGTCGGCGAACGCTTGGGTTGCTCCCACCTCCTGGCCGTTGTGAGCAGTGCTGCGGTTACGCACATTGATGTAAATAACGTGGGTGTACAAATATCCCAGCTTTCAGTTCTTTTGAGTGTCTCCCCAGAAGTGAAATTGCTGCTTCGTGTGGCAGTTCTGTGTTCACCATTTTGTGGAGCACTTTTCAGGTGCCTGTTGGCCCATTTGTGTTTATCTTTGGAGAAATGTCTTTCTAAGTCCTTTGCACATTTTTGAATTGAGGTTTTTGGTTTTTCACTGAGTTGTAGTTCTTTATATAGTCCAGATACAACCTCTCATCAGATACGCGATTTGCAAATATCTCCCCCCATCTGACGGATCACCTTTAACTCTTTCTATAGTGCCCTTTGACGCACAGAAGTTCTTAATTTTGATGTAGTCAATTTATTTTTACTTTTGTTGCCTGTGCGTTTAGTGTTCTATCCAACTAATCTTTGCCAGTTCCTTGTCATGAGGTTCTTACCTTGCGAGTTTTATAGTCTTAGCTCCTACATTTAGGTGTTTGGATCCATTCTGAGTTAAGTGTTGCGTACAGTCGAAGGTAAGAGTTCCACTTCCTTCTTTTACATGTGTCGCCTGCATATTCTTTATACTCATCCTTAAACAGCAGTTACCCCAGAAGGCCATTTTCCTAATAGCCTGGTTGGTTTGAGGGGCTTCTAAGGCAAGGAAGGTAAGCATCGGGTTGAGCTTACTTGAGGCGTAAGAACAAACTGGGTCACCCAAGGCCCATTTTCTCAACATCTCTGTTACACAGGATACTTTGTAATTGTGAGCCCTGTGAGGAGGGTCCCAGAGTGCTGGCTTACCGAGGGAGATCCTGTCTTCCTGTTTGCGTTCAGACCTCTTCAGAGTTAGAACCATTTGGTGAGGGGCACCTGGCTGGCTCATTCCGTAGCGTATGCGACTCTTGATCTCAGGGTTGTGAGTTCAAGCCCCACATTGGGTGTAGAGATTACTTAAAAATAAAATCTTTAAAAAAAATAAGTAAAGGTTAAATTCCTGGCCTCTAATCCCCTTAAGATTGAGTCACATCTGGAGCAAGGGCCCAAGAATCTGTTGTGTTGTTTTGTTTTTTAAAACTTCCCCAGGTTTTGGGCGCCTGGGTGGCTCAGTGGGTTAAAGCCTCTGCCTTCGGCTCGGGTCGTGATCTCAGGGTCCTGGGATCGAGGCCCGCATCGGGCTCTCTGCTCAGCAGGGAACCTGCTTCCTCCTCTCTGCCTACTTGTGATCTCTCTCTCTCTCTCTCTCTCTCTCTCTCTGTCTAAAAAAAAAAAAAAAAAAAATCTTAAAAAAAAAAAAAAAACTTCTCCAGGTTTTATCTGAATTGGGCCCGTTCTTAACTAATGGGCAGACAAATAAGAGATCGGAATGAGTGTGCCCTGCTTTTAGGAACCCAGTTGTTTATAAATCTGACCTGTCATGGTAATTATGTATACTAAATTCTTACATATAGTAGCTGTTAATTTGAGTAACTGAGTTTGTTCTGGCGGAACAATCCCTCATCACTTCCGGCTGATCCAGCAGTGCCTTTGCCCAGCCACAGCTCCCGAGCTCCGTGCGGACGCTGCCAGCACCAGTGCCCCTGCTGCTTCGTGACTGCAGGGCCACCCGTGTCTTTGCTCCTTAACTCCTCTACTTTCTCCATCTTATTACAGACCTTGGTTCTCCTTTCCCCTTTCTTTACTGAAAAGGTACAGAATGCTTTTAAATACTTGCCATACATGCCCTGGTGCACAGAAAAGTTTGGGATGTCGTGAAGAATAACATGTTGACCTTGTTCCTAGTTGGGGAAGTAAAATGCTCCCGGGACCAACATGCATGTTCTCTGCTCATTCATACTCTTATTGTTGTACTCTTCTTGGGAGTATAGCATTCGGGAGTTTGGGGGGCTGGTAATTTATTTTGAAGCCTGATACACTAAGAATTTTAATATGAAAGGAATCTCAGGTGTTGGGAGAAGGACTAGGATGAAAAATGTACCGTGAAATTTTAACTTTTTGCTGTTGGCAGGCATTGAATATAAACAAAATATTGGGAATTTAAGTAACATTAAATCTTTGACCCGCCGAGGACTTAAAACATTAATGACTTGTATATGGGACTTAATGGTAGAAATTTGAAATTCATTGATTAGAATGAAATAATATATATGATCCTCTAAGAGACCCTGCCTGTGTTACTGAAATGTGAGTTATAAAACAGAAAGCAGTTTGTATAATGGAAGTATTTCTTGAGGAAATAATACTCCAGAAATGGACCCATCAACATTTTATTTTAACAGCATATCAATTTTCTGGACAAATATTATGATCACTAATGACTTAATTCTATGTCAGAGCCATTTCAAATCAGATAGTGAAGAATGAGGTTCCAGGAATATCTATTTTTACAAAGAGGAAAGACAGGCAACTAACATTAATCAGGGACCTCCTGTATTCCGGTCACTCAGCCATGTACTTGAATAGTAACCCTTTGAAGCTGGTTGTAGCATTCTCATCGGCAGGCAAGGAAGTGAGACTGACTTCTAAGACCTATGATTAGTAAATGGCAGCACCAGGAATCCTTTTCAGGTTTTCTGGGCTCTGAGGCCTGTGTTCTCTTGTAGAATGACACTATTAGCACTTGCTCCCTAAGAGGTAGGCAAATTGTTTTTTCTTATTAATAGCATTTAATGCCTTTTTTTTTTTTTTTAAAGATTTTATTTATTTATTTGTCAGCGAGAGAGAGCAAGCACAGGCAGACAGAGTGGCAGGCAGAGGCAGAGGGAGAAGCAGGCTCCCTGCCAAGCAAGGAGCCTGATGTGGGACTCGATCCCAGGACGCTGGGATCATGACCCGAGCTGAAGGCAGCCACTTAACCAACTGAGCCACCCAGGCGTCCAATGCCCTTTTTTATTTAAAAAAAAAAAAAAAATCGAGATATAAAATCACATATCATGAAATTCAGTCTTTAACGTGTACAATTCAGCAACTTGGGGTGTATTCCCAAAATTGTACACCTGTCTCCACTGTCTAATTCCATAACATTTTCATCAGTCCAGAAAAGCAATCTGTACTATAAACGGTCATTCCTCCTCCTCCTGTCCTTCCAGCGCCAGGCAGCCACTAATCTTCTTTCTGTCTCCCTGGATTTGACTGTCTGGACATTCCTTCTTAGAAAAGGAATCATAAAATATGTGGCCTTCTGTGTCTGGATTCTGTCACTTTTGTATAATGTTTTCAAGGTCCATCCTGTTGGAGCATTAATTAGTACATCGTTCCTTTTTACTTGCTTGAATGGATATACGACATTTCATGTATCTGTTCACCAGTTAATAGACATTTTGTTTGTGTTTGTTTTTTGCCTATTTTGAATAATGCTACTGTAAATATTAGTGGACAGATTTTTGCACAGACCTGTTTTTATTTTCTAGGATCTATACCTAAGGAGTGTAATTTCTAGGCCATATGGTAGTGTCTATACCATTTCCATTCCCACCAGCATGGTAGCTGATTTTTCTGTTTTGCTAGCACTTACTATTTTTTGTCTTTTTCATTGTACCTGTCCTGTGAGTATGTAGTGGTATCCCATGTTTTCATTTTCATTTCCCTAATGAACAACTTTTCACATGCTCATTTGCTATTTATAGATCTTCTTTAGAGAAATGTCCATTCATATTCTTTGCCCATCTTCTGATTAGATTATCTTTTTATTATTTGAGAGTTCTTTATATATTCTAGAATCAAGTCCTTTATCAGATATGACTTACAAATAATTTTCTCCCATTCTGTGGTCTTTTCACTTTCTTGATGATCTCATTTACAATACAAAAGGTTTTCATGTTGGTGATGTCCAGTTCATTTATGTCTTTTGTTTCTAAGGCTTTTCATGTCATACCTAAGACATCATTGCCTAACCCAGGGTCACAAAGATTTATACCTGTTTTCTTCTGAGAGTTTAATACTTTTAGCTCTTACATTAGTAGGTCCATGATCTATTTTGAGGTCGTATGAGATAGAGGTCTAACTTCATTCTTTTACATGAGGATATCCAGTTGTCCCCGAGCCATTTGTTGATAATACTGTTCTTTTCTCCATTGAACAGTAAATAATCTTAACATCTTTGTCAGAAACAAATGACCATAAATTTGAGGATTTATTCTTCATTCTATTCTGTTAACTGGAATGTCTGTCCTTAAGCCAGTACGAAATTGTTAGGATTATTGTGGCTTTTCAGTCCATTTTGAAATCCATACTGTGAACTTTTCAGCTTTGCTCTCTTTTCCAAGATTATTTTGGCTGTTCTGAGTCCTTTACATTTCCCTATGAACTTTTTTTAAAGATTTATTTATTTTAGAGAAAGTACATGCAAGTAGGTGGGATAGAGGGAGGAAAATAAATCCCAAGCAGACTCACACCAAGTGCAGAGTCTGATGAGGGGCTCGATCCCATGACCCATGAGATCACAACCTGACCTAAAACCATATGTTGGATATGCAACCAGCTGAGCCACCCAGGCACCCCTCCATATGAATTTAAAACCAGCTTGTCCATTCTTTGCAAAAAAAAAAAAAAAAAAAAAAAAAAAAAAAAAAAAAAAAA